>NC_137982.1:42944073-43146874 GCF_963924665.1 Micromys minutus | reverse complement strand
CAGTAAGACTAGGTTCATCCTCTCCTATTGAGGCTAGACAGGCAACCCAGTAGGGAGAAAGGGTCTCAAAAGCAGGGAACAGAATCAGAAACAACCTCTACTCCCACTGTTAGGAGTCCCGCATGACAACCAAGCTGCACAACTGTAACATATGTGCACAGGGCCTGTAACATATGTGCATAGTTCAATGGCTGTTACTTTTTGGGAGGGGGATGGGGAGGCTAGGAATAAGGGTTGTCACTGAAGTTTTCATGTTTCTCTTTCTCCACTGTGAGTCTACAGTCATTGATACCCTTGCAAAAGGTAGCTTCCTTGGCTGTTACAGTCAGAAAGTGCATGGTTCATACACTTCCACGCGGTTTCTGGGGACAGAACAGACCACAGACGTCTGCTGCAGCACAGGCCACAAACACCTTCACAGCCACAACATAGTCAAGAACACCTTAGCCTCTGAGGCAATAGGAACCACAGACACCAATATGGTCCCTCGAAGTAACCCCACCCATGGACATAGTTTCAGACCTAGGATACCAGCCTGGCCTTCAGGGGATCACAGACATTCACATGGCCTCAGGTGGCTGCATAAACCACTAGTATCCCCATAGACCAGGGGCATCAACAAGGCCACTGGCTACAGTAGTACCATGTACGAAGACATGGCTCTCTATAGCAGAACAGATAACAGATGTCAACATGATCTCTCGTGGTTGCACAGGTCCCTCACCTTAACATTGCCCCCTAGTGGCAACAGGGCTATAGACATCAATTTGGTTTCAAGCCATGGCCTGAATGGTGGCAGCAGAGACCATGGACATCCGAATGGCCTTCAGTGCTAACACTGGCCACGAACATCAACACAGCACCTCCCCCATCACCACAGTCCCCATTCCCTATCCCACCTCTGCCACCCTCCCTACCCCACCCCCAGCTGCAGTAGAATCATGGACCCAGACGTGTCCCTCTGTGACAGCATGAATCATAGATATTAACAAGGCTCCTGGTGGCCCCAAGGCTCAGGCTGCACCACTGACCACAGACATCCTAATGGCCTTCTGTGTAGCACCAGTCAGATGTTACATGGTCACTGGTAACTATGGGACCACAGACATCCACATGAACTTTGGGCTTCAACTCCACCTAGGACAGCAGACTACTGATACATATACACTCAGAACATACACACATAAAATAAATAAACACCTTTTAAAATTAACTAATTAACTTATGCTGGGTTTTTTGTTTGTTTGGTTTGGTTTTTTTTTTTTTTTTTTTTTTTTTTTTTTTTTTTTTTTTTGAGACTAGGTTTCTCTGTGTAGGTTTCTTTTGCTCTCCTGGAACTCACTCTGTAGACCATACTAACTTTAAACTCAGAGATCTGCTGCCTCTGCCTCCAGGGTGCTAGGATTTTAAGGTGTTCCTGTCACTGCCCAGAAAAGGACGTTTTAAATCGAGAGAAAAAATCTCAAGAGTTTATGGTGATAGAGGAGGGTAATAGTAGCTTGTTAGAAAGCCCTTCGCAAAGCACACAGTTCAGAGTCAGAAGAGACACTTGCATCTTTAGAAGGCTACTGATATCTACAGAAAGCATGTAATAACCAAAAAAAAAAAATGTGGCTTAGATATATTTTCACAAGACCTCACACAAAATCAGAGCAGAGTATCCACATTCATCTGACAATATAAAAGTTATAGTTGAAACTGGGTGTGATGATTCACACATGTGACCCCAGCCCTTGAGAAGCTAAGCTAGGAGGAGCATAAGTTCCAAGCCAGCCTGGTTTACATTTCCAGCTCCTGTTTCAAAAAAAGAAAAAAAAGTCACAAGTGATTTAATAGTAAGAACTTCCCTGACATGGTGAGAATGGAGGCTGTTTAGTTAGGGTTTCCATTGCTGTAAGGAGACAGATACCGTGACCAAGGCAACTGTTTTATTATTTTTTAAGATTTATTTATTACATATAAATACACTGTAGTTGTCTTCAGATACACCAGTGGAGGGCATCAGATCTCATTACAGATGGTTGCAAGCCACTATGTGGTTGCTGGGATTTGAACTTAGGACCTCTGCAAGAGCACTCAGTGCTCTTAACCGCTGAGCCATCTCTCCAGTCCCCCCCCCCCTTTTTAAACCACCACAGAGGACTTGACGTAGATGGGCAATGAACAACGGATGAGGAATTGGAACTGGAATGAGTGATAATTTGAAGAAAAACAGATTGCTTCTAGAAAGAGATCTAAGATCAACTGAGTATGTTTTTGTTTTTGTTTGAGGCATGGGGACTTGTAGGATGCTAATTTAAGAATGGAAACTCAGTCTCTCTCATCCCCTCCCCCTTTTTCCTCTCCCTCCCACCTCCTCCGCCTTCTGTAAAACACCAAATGGTGGGTGACTCAGGTGCAGTGACAGGGCCTGGAGGACCCGGAGCCTAGGATTAAGTGGTGGCAGCAGCAGCAGCTCTGCAGGGGAGTGAGAGATTCATCAGTGGTCTTGGGGTCCTGTAGTTGAAAAAAAGCAGAGCCAGGAGTGAACCCCGTCACCAAGCTGGGCTGCCTGGATAAAGACATGAAGATTAAGTCTAAATCTTTGTAGGAGATCTACCTGTTCTCCCTGCACATTAAGGAGTCTGACATTATCGACTTTTTCCTGGGTGCATCTCTGAAGGATGAGGTTCTGAAAATCATGCCAGTGCAGAAGCAGACTCGGGCTGGCCAGCGAACCAGGTTCAAGGCTTTCGTCGCTATCGGGGACTACAATGGTCAAGTTGGTCTTGATGTTAAGTGCTCCAAGGAGGCAGCCACTGCCCTTTGAGGGGCCATCATCCTGGCCAAGCTTTCCATCGTCCCTGTGAGGAGAGGCTACTGGGGGAACAAGATTGGCAAGCCCCACACTGTCCCATGCAAGGTGACAGGCCGCTGTGCTGGTGCGTCTCATCCCTGCCCCAGAGGCACTGGCATTGTCTCTGCTCCTGTGCCCAAGAAGCTTCTGATGATGTCCGGTATAGATGACTGCTACACTTCAGCTGGAGGCTGCACTGCCACCCTGAGCAACTTTGCCAAGGCCATCTTTGATGTCATCTCCAAGACCTATAGCTACTGACACCCCCCCCCCCACCTCTGGAAAGAGATTGAGATCAGCAAGTCTCCTTATCAAGAATTCACTGATTATCCTGTGAAAACCCACACCAGAGTCTGTTCAGAGGACCCAGGCTCCAGCTGTGGACCACATAAGTTTTTTTTTATACAAGACAAATAAATTGAATTAAGTCTAAAAAGATAAATCAGATGATGGCAGTACATGCCTTTGTCTCAATCCTCAGGAGGAAGAGGCAGGTGAATCTCTAAGTTTGAGACCAGCCTGGTCTACAGAGTGAGTGGCAGGATGGCCAGGGCTTAGTAAAGAAACCCTGTCTTGGGGCTGGAGAGATGGCTCAGTGGTAAAGAGCACTGACTGCTCTTCCAGAGGTCCTGAGTTCAAATCCCAGCAACCACATGGTGGCTCACAGCTATCTGTAATGAGATCTGATGCCCTCTTCTGGTGTGTCTGAAGACAGCTACAGTGTACTTAGATATAATAAATAAGTATATTAAAAAAAAAAAAGAAATGCTGTCTCAAAAAAACAAAACAAAAAGAAGGAAGAAAGAAAGAATTTTAAAGTAAGGTAAATCTACAAATAGTTGCACTAAGGGAGGAAAATCTGATTTTTAGAGAAACCGTAAGAATCTTAGAGCAGATGCGTAGGATTTCTTTCATAACAGAGATGTTCCTGGTCAACTGAAAGGCCCAGGAAAGAGTGGGACTGAGCCTCACATGAAAATAAGAAAGAGCTTCACCTTCCTGATACTAGGCCAGGAAATTAAGGTGGATGTGCGAAAACTGAGTAAGACACAATAAGAAGTATGTAATAGGAAATACACAATAGGAAAGACATAAGAAATAGGTTTTAAAACATATGTCTTAGTTAGGGTTTACTGCTATGAACAGACACCATGACCAAGGCAACTCTTATAAGGACAACATTTAATTGAGCCTGGCTTACAGGTTCAGAGGTTCAGTCCATTATCATCAAGGCAGGAGCATGGCAGCATCCAGGCAGACATGGTGCAGGAGGAGCTGAGAGTTCTACATCTTCATCTGAAGGCTGCTAGCAGAATACTCACTTCCAGGCAGCTAGGACTAGGTCACACACCCACAGTGACACACCCACGTCAACAAGGCCACACCTCCTAATAGTGCCACTCCCTAGCCCAAGCATATACAAACCATCACAACATACATATTTTAATTGCATGTATGCACATGAGTGTTCATGCCTGGAAACTAGCATTACAGATCTCCTGGAGCTGGCATTACATGTGATGGGAACTGCCTTATGTGGGTCCTGGGGACTGAAGTTGGGTCCTCTGGAAAAAAACACAAGCTTTTTGACCCACTAACCCATCTTTCCAGTGCCCCGAAACATCTTTTTAAGACCAGTGAAGTCAGTGGACTGGAGATCCCAGGATATTAGATAAAAAGCCATTAAAATAAGATGACAAGACCCCCTGGCAATGGGCAAAGAGACACCTTGTTGGTGGTGGTGTCCTTATATCTGTCAGGGGCAGGGCAGATGGCAGTCCTTTGTTCGTCTAGCTTGATGTCTGGTTTGGTGGCCCAAGCTGTTTTGGGCCTGGAACTCAAAAACCAAACCAAACCAAATAATCAAATCAAACTCACACAGCTTAGCACTAAAGAAGTCAGACAGAGACTGCCATGCCACCCACAGACCTGGGGACCCACAGGGGATGTCCAGTGGACAGCACAGGTCCGTAGACACAGGATCTGCCATACAGCGTGGATAAGGATATCACCCAGGGGCCTGTCAGCCTGCTGGAGCCACCACAGTGTGTGAGGATGTGGTGGTCAGATGAGAGAGAAAGAAGTGGAGCAGCTTGGGCATTATGAAGAGATGAGACTGGAGACTTGAAAGAGGAGAGAGGTAGCCTGTTGTAACTAGCCGATCCTGCCAACTTGGGCCATGGTGAGGTCCCAGCCCTGGCTGCTCTGAGGGGCATGTCTGAGTGTGTGGGTACACAGTGACCAGGGTTGGTGTCCATGGCTCATATTACCACTAGAGGACAGGAAGATGTCCTTGGTTGGAACAGCCCCTGGGGGACCACCTGGATGTCCAGGGAATGTGCAGAACTGTCTTCTCACCACACACACACACACACACACACACACACACACATACACACTGGATGTGGCACTCTGAAGAGCTGGTCCCATGTCTCACTGGCAGCTCTTGGGAGAGCAGGCGCTGCACCCTGCCCAGACAGCACAATGGAGCTGACCCTGACAGCAGATGTTGTGGGAGAATGGACCCTGCTGCGCATCTGCTGCGGACTGGCAGGGATGCAGGGGTGATGCAGATGGGAAGATCAGAAGTTCAACGGCCTCCTCAACTATATGGTGAGATCCAGGCTAGCCTCAACTACATGGAACCTAATTCAAAACAACATCAACCAGAAACTTATCATTTAGATAGACATATTGAACAACTCTTTGTTCTGTTATAAAGTTCTAGGATCAGCAAAAATACCTTAGTGGGTAAAAGTATCTGCTGGCAAGCATGACAACATGAGTTCAATCCCCGGGACCCACTTGGTAGAGAGAACCCATTCCTGCAAGCTGTCCTTTGACTGTCACAGGGGTACTATGGCACCCAGGAATCACTCACCACACACACACACACACACACACACACACACACACACACACATCTGTGAATACAAGCACAATTCTTTAAAAATCTAATTGAACAGGCTAATTTTCACCAGTTGGGGTCAGGGCTCATTCTTATATTTTTCTTAAAATGATACTCACTGTACACTGTACACTGATCGTGATCTTTTATTTGTGTTTACTGTAAAACAGAGCAGGACATTATAATGTAAGCTAGAACTTGAAATCTGGTCTGGGTTTGAGAAAAGGAGAATAAAGTCTTGGATTTCATTCAAGTTTGTACTTAGTTCTTTGTGGGGAGGGGAAGGGGGAGAGACTGGACTTCCTTTGTCTCTCTTATATTTCCTAGAGCAGACACCAGGTTTCCATTTCTTGCCAGTTCTGTAGAGCAGGATATCCACCAACTCAGAGGTGCAGAGAGTGCCAGGCTCCCGACTCAGAAACGTCATCACCATATATGGTGAACATTCTGGAATAATCTGAGTCAGAATGCACATGGGTTGAATCCTGACTTGTTTGTGACACCAGAGTCAGGCAGGCCCTTGGTTTGGGCGTTTTTGTTTGTTTATTGCCACTGCATGGCATGGTCTAGGAACCTAGGAATTCTCCATGCTTTGTCTTGTCCTCTTCTTCCTCCTCTTTTCTCCTCTTGTTAAAAAAAAAAAAAAAAAAAAAAAAAAAAAAAAAAAAAAAAAAAATCCTGGAAAGACAACACATGATTCAAATAGAAAATTTAAATTTAAATATCGCCAGGCAGTGAAGAACAATACTTCCTACTATGCTCAGTCTTACCCTAATTGTTATTTATTGGTGTGTGTGTGTGTGTGTGTGTGTGTGTGTGTGTGTGTGCACATGGAGAGGGCAGAACAATTTTCAGGAGTTGTTTCTTGCCGCTCATCATGAATCCTAAGGACGAAACAATAAGTTCTTTTAGCTGCTGAACCATCGTGTCGATTCTTTTTTTTGTTTTATTTATTTTATTTTATTTTATTTATATGAGTACACTGTGGCTGTCAGACACACCAGGAGAGGACATTGGATCCTAGATGGTTGTGAGCCACCATGTGGTTGCTGGGAACTGAACTCAGAACCTTTGGAAGAGCAGCCAGTGCTCTTAACCCCTGAGCCATCTCTCCATCCCCCTAGCTTGTTGGTTCTTAACTTTTTCATTCCATAAGCATACATGAGCTGCCTACTGTATGCTGGGCCTTGAAGATCAAAAAGTTAAAAAACAAAAAACAAAAAAAAAGTAGGCTCTTGTGCCCTGAGCCTGTCAGCCTCTGGATTAGTTACGTTTATCGTGCCTCTTTAGTGAGCATTCCTTTATAGAAAGGTGGTCAGAGGACAAACAGGATATACTGGTTTAAAAAAAAATTTTAAGCACATTATTATTAATTCTGGGTTATTAATTATTATTAATTCAATAGCCTTTAATCTTCTGGTCACTGCTCTCTTTCAGCGACGTTTCTCTAAAAATAACTCTGAAAGTACCAACAATTTCTGTTTTCATTAAGTGTTTACTGTAGAAACAGCTAGGAGTTACCACGGGAGGGGTGTTCTTCCTGTCTGGGCCTCTGTCTCTGAGCAATGCATGTCTTACAGGATTTAGAGAATAGGTAAAGGGCTGGAGCTCATTTAATCCCAGCACTCAAGGCAGAAGCCGGCAAATCTCTGAGTGTGAAACCAGTTTGCACTACAGTGTGAGCTCCAGGACAGCCAGGGCTACAGAGAAACCCTGTCTGGAAAAACAAAAATAACAACAACAAACAAACAAAAGAAGGGTAAAGGGCCATGGGGGGAAAAGAGAGGCCATAATGGCTCTCAAAGTTCTGCAGCGTCACTCCAGAAGGCAGGGCATGAGACTGGTTAGTTGGTAGAGTGCTTGCCTAGTGGTCATGAAGTGTGGATTCACTCCTAGCTCTCATAATCCAGTGTGGTGGCACATGCTCATAGTCCCAGCATTTGAGTGTGGAAGCCAGAGGATAGATGTTTAAGGTCATCTTTGGCTACATGGCCAGTGTAGCCAGCCTGAACTACATGAAACCCTGCCTCAAAAAAGTAGACCAGGGATGAGACCAGTGATAGGGCTCAGCAGAAACAAGCTCCAGGACTTGGATGTGATCCTTGAAACTCTTGTAAAGGAGTGAGCCAACTACACAAAACTGTCTGATATACCATGCTGTGGCATGGACACTCAAATACCACACACACACACTCATACACACACACACACACACACACACACACATTCATACACTCACATACACACACACTCACACTCACATACACACACACTCACACTCACATACACACACACACTCATACACACACAAACACTCTCTCTCACACACACACATACTCACACACACTCATACACACACATACACTCATACAAAATAAACTTGTTGACTTTGTAATAACAGGCCTCAGACCTCTGCGCAACACGATGGAAGTACTATTTAGGTCTTGGAACCCAGCACACAGGCAGCAACACCCGCCAAAACAGGGCAAAAATTCCCATATTTTTGGAAAGACCCTAAATGTATTAACCTTGATTTGTGGCTTCTTTAGCTCTGCTCCTTGCTAACTGAGGCGTGTCAAACCAGAGTGTATTTTTTGTGCTTAAAATCCCACCGAGAAATGCTCAGGATTGTTCTCTGGTCCCGTATACCTAGGGTAGTCGCCAGGCAGCTAATAAAGACTTTAAACTGGCTCGAACCCATGTCCAAGTGGTCTTCCCTAGTGGATACCTTGCAACTTTTTGCTTTTCTTATGAATTGCTTGCTCTCCAGCCACAGTGGTGCACACCTCTAATTCTAGCACTTGGGAGGCAGAAGGAGGAAGATCTATGTGAGTTTGAGGCCAGCCTGATCTACAGAGTGAATTCCAAGCCAGCCAGGGCTATGTAGAGCCATCATGTCTCAAAAAATAAAAATAAAAAATAAAACAAAAATTATTGACTACTCAATGAGCACATGCATTAATATATGATCCTTGATTTTGTAGATATTAAATAGAACTTAGGAAAAGTCCCTTTGGGTAATGAGTATACCATGAACTTCTCAGAGCCTCTGTGCTTATTGTTTCCAAGGCACATGATAGGTCTGAGCACAAATGTCATCTTATCAGAGAGGTCTTGGCTGGCCGCTCTATATAAACAGTAACTCTGCCCATCACAATGACATCTATCTGTCATCTTCACAGTACGCGCTGTGCCTGGTATCTTAGCTACACATCCTGGTTTGGGGATACTTGGAGTTCCTATGATTTGAGGCTAAGAGCATTCTTAAGAAATAAACTACAGGGTCTAGATAAATGGCTTGGAAGTTAGGGGTACTGGCTGGTTCTCCAAAGAAGCCAGGTTCTGTTTCCAGAACCCATACAAATCCAGACCCTCTCTTCTGACCTCCAAAGGCACCAGTTCATACATGGTGCATAGACAAACATGCCGTCAAAGCACCCGTACACCCAAAATAAAACTACAACTATCATAAAATAAAACCTGGGCAGGCATGGTGGCACACACCTGTAATCCTAGCACTTGAGAAGCTGGGGCAGGAGGAAAATAAGTCTAAACTTTATAACAAGACAAACAATACATTAAAAGTATGAAAAATTAATATATAATTAGAATACAAAATCACCCAGAAATTGCCAGAGCTTTGAAGATTCAATTATTTCGTTGGCCAGGCATGGTAACGTACAGCTTTAATCCCAGCACTCAGGTAGCAGAGGCAGGGGGACCTTCGAGTTCGAGGCCAGCTTGGTCTACATAGTGAGTTCCAGGACAGCCAAGGCTATGTAGAGATAACCTGTCTGGAAAAACAAAAACAATTATTTCTTCTAAGTTTTCTTTTATATTTATTTATTTTTATTTTTGCATGTACCTGAATGAATAAATGTGCACCATAGGAGTGTCTGGTGCCTGTGGAGGTCAGAAGAGGGGACAGGATCCCTCAGAACTGGGGTCATAGGTAACTATGAGCCATCATATGTGGGTATTAGGAACTGAACTGGCTGCTCTGAAAGAGCAACAAGTGTGGTTAACCATTGAGCTCTAGCTCCTCCTCTATATTCTAAGGTTCCTTTAGCCAGGATGCTTGTGTAAAAGTGTATATAGCTGTTGCTACTTGGCTCCCAAGTGTCCCCTAAAAGACTATTGTGCCCTCAGCAACTCCTACCCTTCCCTGGAGCGTCCCAGGAAATGTGGCTCTGGGAATAATTGCTTTGACTGTTTCTTGTCGGCTGTACCAGTGCTTGCCCCCAAGAAGAGGCAAACAAGATGGGGAGAGGCCTGGAGAGAGGCGCAACAAAAGAGCTTTTCTGGCGTGGCAGGACTGTGAGCATTGTCTCCTTAACAAAGTCTTCCTTCATCCAAAGGTGTGTGTGCATGTATGTGTGTCTGTGTGCGTGTGTGCATGCAAGTGTGTGCATATGTGCTGCTGGTGCATGTGTGTGTGTGTCTGTGTATGTGTGCCTGTGTATGTGTGTGTGCATCTGTGTGTGTGTATGTTTACATGTGTCTGTGTGTGTGTGTCTGTGTGTTTGTATGTGTGTGAGTGTGTGTGCATGTATATATGTGTGTGTGTGCCTGTGTATGTGTGTGTCTTTGTGTTTGCATGTGTCTGTGTCTGTGTGAGTATGTGTGTGTGCGAACACGTGCGTGTGTGCAGGGCACAGGGCCAAAGTGCTCATGTAAAGGTCAGAGGACAACCCGAAGGAGTCGGTTTGTTCCTTTCTCGTGGGTTCCAGGAACCAAACTCAGATCAGGCTTGGCACAAGCACCTTTTTACCTGTTGAGCCGCCTTCCCTTGCCAACTTTCCTGTGTCTTAATACATTTCCTTGACAGCGTGTTAGTAATGTTAACAATTCACAGTCCTTCCAGGTGAACAGAAGACCAAGACACAGACAAAAAAAGCAAACAGCAAAGAAAGCTTATGGGGCCAGACAGATGGCTCAGTAGTCAAGCTCTGAGTTTGAGCAGCTCCCACCCAAATGTAAGTTCACCTCTAAAGGATCCAACACCTTCTTCTGTTCTTCTTGGCACCCCTCCCCCAACAAACACATACAAGTGAAGAAAAAAATAACTAATATATATATATTAAATAAATGTAGTATGGTGTCAAGGTTTGCCAGTTTCTCTGTTAAGTTTCCTTTAAAAAAGCTTTTTTTTAAAAAAGTTGAATGTAGTGGCTTGTGCCTTTAATCCCAGCACTTGAGGGACAGAGCCAGGTGGATCTCTGAGTTTGAGGCCAGCCTAGTCAACAGAACAAGTTTTGGACAGCGGGAGCTACAGAGAAATGGTGCTTGCATGTGTGTGTGTGACTGTTTGGAAAGGGTGTGTAACTCCCTCGTTCTGCAGTTACAGACACCGGTGAGCTGCCCCGTGGGTGCCGGGAATAGAACCCAACTCCTCAGCAAGAGCAACAACTGCTCTTAACCACTGAGCAATTCTCCAGCCCCCTAAAATTCTGTTTAAAAATCTTTATTGGGGGCCAGAATGATGACGCAGCAGTTAAGAGCACTGGCTGCTCTTCCAAAGGACCCAGGTTCAAATCCCAGCACCCACATGCCACATGACTGTTCACAACAGTCTAACCCCTGTTCCAGTGGACCTGACACCTTCAGATAGGCATACATGAAGGCAGAACATGTATGTAAATACATTTTTTTAAGTTAAAAAATGTTTGTTGTGTGTGCACGTGCTTACGGTGTATGTGTGGGGGTACTCATACCATGGAGGTCAAAGTACAGCATGGTGAAGTCAGTTCTCCCCTTCCACCTTTGGGGGAGTACCTGGAGGTCAAACTCACTACCAGGCTGCCATACCAAGTGTTGAGCCTCTCAGTGGCCTGAACAATCCTTTATTTTAAACACAGCACAGCAGGATTTTAATTCTTGTTGCTTTATAGTATTCTACTTTATTTCAATTTAACAGTACCATTCATTGCATCTTATTTTGTGTGTGTATGCAGTCATGCATGCCATGGTAAGGGTGTGTGTGTACAGAGGTCAGAAGACAATTTGTTGGAATTGGTTCTTCTCAGGGTCCCGGGGTTTGAACTTGAGTCATCAGGCTTGGTGGCAGGCACTTTTACCCAATAGCCATCCCGATGGCATGCTTTATAATATTTTAACACCTGCAAGATTGTCCATTACTCCAGGAGATACTAACCTTTAATCTGGAACACATCTTTTGTTGGAGACCTATGGAAGGACAATGGAAGAAGGAAGGCTCTCTTTGCCTGTTTGCCTTGTGGGGCTGAGCATCTGCTAGATCCTTGGACTTCCACTCACAGCTGATGCTGAGTTTGGGAGTCGAACTACAGACTGTAAGTCACCGACAAATTCCCTTACTATATAGAGACTACCATAAGTTCTGTGACTCTAGAGAACCCTGACTTATACAGAGGGGGATGAGGGGAATGAGGAACCAGGAAGATGGTGCTCCTTTCCTCAATCTTTTTCAAATTTTCTGGGTGTTCGAGTTTTACGGACAAAAAAGGAGACACCAGTCTTGCAACCCTGAATTATGAGACAGGATGAGGCGATACTTCACAGATGTTTTACGAAGCATTTATAGTTGTTTTCTTATTAAACTTTGGGCTTCCCTCACTGGAAAAAAAATCAGTTTCAGTCCATCCACTGCAGTGGCCAAGAACATCTCTATTTAGACGTCATGCAGTAAAACAGAGGTTCACAGAAGACAGATGTCACCATGGAAAGATGCTGTCAGAACTCTCCAAAAATGTGCAGGATAAAAAAAAAAAAAACAAAAAACAAAACAACTCACACAGGGAGCACAGAACAGCACAAACTGCAGCTGTGTCCAGTTAGGACATGACTGGTAATCCTTACTGGACACACACACCTTGGAGTAAACTTTCTAAAATCTCCCTAAGCTAGTAGTGCACTGATTTTGGAGAACTCTATTCATGTTTGCATTTGAGGGGCTTTTGAACCCTACGTTGTTCCTGCTCTAAACCTAGATGAATCTTTTTGCTAAGGAGATTGTCTTAGTTAGGGTTTCATTGCTGTGAAGAGATACCATGGCCAAGGCAACTCTTAAAAAGGGCAACATTTAACTAGGGCTGGCTTACAGGTTCAAAGGTTCAGTCCATCATCATAAAGGCATCATGGCAGCATCCAGACAGGCAAGGCACTAGAGGAGCTAAGAGCTCTACATCTTGATTGGAAGGCAGCCAGGAGAAGACTGTCTCCTACGTGTCTAGGAGGAGGATCTTAAAGCCAACCCCTACAGTGACACAGTTTCTCCAACAAGGCCACACCTCCTAATAGTTCCACTTCCTGGGTCAAGTGTATTCAAACCACCACAGAGATACAAGTGTCAGGTTCACCACTTTCTCTTCCTATGTTTTCTTTTCTTTGGCATTGTCTCATGTAGCTCAGGCTGGCTTCAAACTTACTATATAGCCAAGGATGACCTTGAACTTCTGACTCTCCTCAGCCTCTGCTTCCTAAATATGCTGTTGTGCCTATTTCTTATTTATCTGTTTATTATTTATTTATTTAATGTGCACCGGTGTTGGCAGCACGTGCCTTCACCCACTGACCATCTCGACAGCACAACTTTATTGTTGTTGTTCTTAAGTTGGTTTGTTTGAGACAAGGTCTCACACTATTTAGCCTAGGCTGGCCTGGAATTCCCTGGGAATCCCAGGTAAGCTTTAAACGTAAGGTCCTGCTGAGATCATAGGTATACGGGGAACTCTGCGTCTACACATTTACTCAAAGATACTAGCAAATAATTTTGTTTTTCCTACTTGTTGATTTGGTCTTCCAAAATATCTGGCAGAATCTTCCTCTGAGCTCTCAGCCGAGCATCCACTACCCCTCAGCCTTATGTTATAAACTAGGAAACAGACGAGAGGAAGAAGGCCACTCTCCTTTAACAAGCCTGTGGCCACGCTCCTTGTGTGCTTTTCTTTCTGAGTGTGTCTTTCTCTTAGCCCTGTTGCTACTAGACTGGAGAGACAGCTCACTGGCTAAGAGTGGGTGCTGCTCTCACAGAGGAAGCGACTCAGTCCCTACTACCCACAGCCACTGGTTGTTGGTGCTGGGAATCAATCCTGGTCCTCTGCAGATGCACCCCTCCAGCTCAACTCAGGTTCGAACACTCCTGTCCTAGCTGGCGGTGCAGCTAGGAGACTGGGGGCCTGGTTGACAGAAGTAGGCCACTGAGGGGCCGAGGTGGAGCCTGGCTCAGTGGCCATGTAAGGAGCAGCTACCTTATGCTCTTGTCCCCACGCCTCCCCGATCATGATAGACTATATTCTCTCAACCTTAAGACAGCAGAAGTCCTTTCTCTGTACCATTAGGTGCTCTGCTTTATTTATATGTTATATTTAACAGTAAAGTTTTAAAAAATAACCACATCCAAATGGTCTCAAATGGCTGCTTGTCAGAAGCCATCTAGGAGAGGCTAAGGCAAGTGAGCAAGTTTTCTGGAGATGGCTCGACATTTTGTATGGTGAGCTCTGAGATCCAAGGTCACCAGAGACTTCATCCCAGGACTGCTTCTCACTGCTGATATGAAATCACTATTACACAGTCTAATGGTTCCTGGGCATCAGCCCACCCTATTGGCCCTTATTGGCCTATTGGGCCTTTTTTCCTAATCCCCTGATGCTAACAGTAGGAGTTAATTACTAGAAGCTACGGGCTTTTGGCCTTAGAATAGCAAAGAGTTAAAGAAAAAGAAAATTTACAAGTATTAAGCAACCCCCTCCCAACTGCCAATGACACCCACTGCTGCCTGCCGGGATGCTATGGGTGGTTCGTGGTGGCTGTCTATTCTTAAGGGCCTTGTCTCTTGGCTGGGAAGACAGCGTGACATGTGTCCACCATGAAGGTCTGAGGAAGGGAGGCTGGAAGGATAGATGAGGTTTGTGCACAGGGCTGGGGCTGTGAAGCAGACCTTACATGCGCATGACCTTGGGTTCAGTCCTAAGTATTGCCTAAAAGTGGGTCCGCAGTGGCATGTGCCTGTGTTCCAGCATGGGTGTGTGTGAGAGAGAAATTCATGGGCATCATTTGCTACATATTGAGTCTGAGGTTAATCTGGGCTATAGGGGACCCTGACTCAAAAAAGGCCACAAATAACCCAAGACAATTTTTTTCAGGAAGCTACAAATAATAGTTTTCCGTGTTTATCTGTCCAGGAAAGAACTAGAAATAGCAACTATCTGTGGGCTTCCTAACAAAAGATGTATTTATCTCCTGACAGGCTTTGCTGAGCGCCCAGCTGGCCCTGTAAAAGCCAGCGAGTGAAGACTGGGGGCAGGATAATTACTGGCTGCACCTCATCAAGTCTGCTTTATACAGCCCTGGTATTTCAGATTGCCCAACAACCATCGCTGAAGGTACTTACAGGTGTACCATCATCTTGTGGTTTGGTGTGAATCCCAGACAAAAGCTGAAACCCTGGCAGCGCCAGGCTCCTAACAGGGTATGATTTCGTGAGCAGCACAAATGTGGCCAATTAGAACCAACAACACTCACCAGGGAGCGGGCAGCTTGCTCCCACCCCAGAGGGACTCCAAAGGAGGAAGTGACAGCTCGCCTGACTGACAACTATCATTCTGATCCATCATTTTGATAATGACAACCCTCCTGGGTAATGAAAGTGTTTTGTTGACATTTTTGTGTCCACCGATGTGTAGTACATGAAATTCATGACATAAGCTTTTTCTTGCCTGTGCCCAGCTCCCTAGTTTTTGTTTTGATTTTTTTGTTTTTTAACCTCTCTGTAAGGATCTCTTCAGAAAAGCGTAAGATAAATTCAGCCAAATGGAATGCTAAAGTCAGAGAGGGAGGTATTTTATCTACTGCTCCCTAAAAATGTTCATGTCCTAATGCCTGGAGGCTGAAGATATTTTAGGTTCGATGTCAAAAGCCAGTTCAAAGTGCAGACATGGCTCACACCCATAATTCTCCTTGGGAGGTGGTGATGGAAAGATCTTAAGTTTGAGGCTAGCCTGGGCTTCATAATAAGACTTCTGTCTGAAATAATTGCTTTAGAAACAAAAAGGTTGCTAACATTGACACAGTGAGTCACAACACTTACATTTTTATTGGTTTTGTTTGGTTTAAGACATGGTCTCACTTTTACACCTGGCTGGTCTACAACTCAATCTGCCTGCCTTGGTCTCCTGAATGCTGAGATGTTAACATGTATACCATCACACCTAGCTGTTTTGACGATACTTAGATTTGTTGTGTGAACATGCATGCACCAGGGTGTACGTGCAACTTGTGTGATTAGGTCATCTTCCATCATGAGAGCCCCAGGAACCCAACTTTGATTGTTAGGCTTGGGAGCAAGTGCCTTTATCAGCCGAGTCACCTTTTCACTGGCCCAGACTTACATGGTTTAAAGCTACTAAATCCTGCAGTTTGTTTGTCGTAGTGTTCTATGGTTGTGAAAAGACACCATGATGCAGCAACTCTTAAAAAAAAGAAAGCCTTTAGCCCAAGCTGGCTTACAGTTTCTGAGGGTTAGTCCATTTTCATCCTGGCCAGGGGCATGGTCGCACACAGGCAGGCCCAGGACTGGAGAAGGAGCTGAGAGTTCTACATCCGGATCCACAGGCAGCAAGAAGATTGAGACACTGGGCTTGGCAAGTCCATGAGACCTCAAAGCCCTCCCCCAGTGACATACTTTCTCCAACAAGGCCACACTTCTTACTTGCTCAAGTAGTGTGACTCTCTGAAGCACTCAAATATCTGAGCCTATGAAAGCCGTTCACTTCCAAACCACCACACTGTTGCAGCATGAACAACAATGCTTTCCAAAAATATTTAAATTTTAAAAAGGGCAACGTCCCCCCTTTACTATATTGTATGTCGCCGAATTAATTGTACATGTCTAATCTGGACAATGGAGCGGGGATTGAGGTCAGGACCTCACAAATGATAGGATTCTACCACTTAGCTACACAGACAAACCTTTTTGATGTTAGTCTTCACTTTTTGGTTCCAGGAGACAGAATCCCAACTCAAGGGGGGGGGGGGGGGAGGCTACCAAAGCCGCAAGGCAGAGTGTGCAAGGGAATTTTGATCTGAGGTATTGTTTTCATCTCTAGTCACTATGGCATTTTCTATCAGCCCTTGCCGATCAAACCACCAGAGAACTTGGCCTGTCACGGCTCCAGACTCATCGCTGGCCAGGGATGTAATGCTATGGCATGTGCCACAGAGGGAGGGAGCTGGAGCATCAGCAGGTTTGGTCTTTGGGGCGACTTCTCTAAGGCAAGAACGATGCAGTTTCTGTGACCAAAGGAACCAAGTTGAAATTCTAACGTTCATTTTATTCCTTCCTTCCTTTTTGTTTTGTTTTGTTTTTGTTTTTGAAGCAGCGTTTCTCTGCATAGCAGGGCTGTCCTGGAACTAACTCTGCAAACTACACTGACCTTGAACTCACAGAGATCCCTCTGCCTCAAGTGCTGGGATGAAAGGCATACACCACCACCTAGCGAGTGTCAGACATTTTCAGACTAATGACACAGATGGTGGTGGGACATGGGACAGGGCGAGCGGGCTGTCTACCTCTTGCTGATCTTCTCCACCCTGTTTGTTACACACAGAGCACTCTCCTTTGTGAGCTCATCAGTCATCCCAGGCTGCCATAGCAACATACCACAGCTGGTGACTTACAAGTACTTTTTGAAGAACCAGAGGCTGGAGGGAGTGGCTACCAAGTTCACTTGGGCGTAAGGGATGGGTGAGAGCAGACAGGTGTGCAAGCAGGTCTTCTGCTGACTTACAGAGACGCTTTCCTACTGGATGAGGCCTATATTCAGGGTATCATACAATGTCAATTTTTTCCGGAGTATCTGTCCTGTTTTAAGGATACTGAGGGCTACAGCTTCAATGCACACATGTCGGGAAAACACAAATATTCAAGTGATTGCGGGCATACTGACGTTGATTTGAAAACAAAGGCTACTATGCCTTTAGGCACCATGTGTCCTAGTTGTTCACTTTCTGTTTCAGCTAAAGGACTGAAAATAAACCTATGAGAAATGGCAACTTTAAAAAATTGAATGAAGTCACCTAAACTTAAGTCATGGGTAAAATCATTTCTGTGATTTTCTTTGTTTTCTAAATAGTGTTTGTCTTTCCAAAGAAACAGCTTTTAAATCCAAACACACTGAGCCAGGGCATAGTGGCCCCCACCTTTCGTTCTCGCACTTGGAGACAGAAGCAGGCAGATCTCTGAGTTGGAGGCCAGCCTGGGTTTATACAGTGAACTCCAGGGCAGCCAGAGCTACATAGTAAGACCCTGTCTCAAAAAAATAAGATTACAAAACAAAAAACAAAAAAACAAAAACAAAAAAACCAAACACATTAAACCTAAATATTAATTAAATCAGACACATATTTTGATTTATCCTGTGGTAATTTAAAAGTTAGGACAACTACAGACAGGAATTTGTGTACTTTCGAAATCCTTCCTTCTCATGCAGGTAGCAAAAAGCAGGATTTTTACAAAAGCTGTAAATTAAATGTCCCCATCACATACTATTTTCAAGACCCGCCAAGCACCACCAGAATGCCTTTTCGGTACAGACAATGGCACCACCGCACACTCCGTACACACACGAAGTGAGTGGATGAGATGTTAAGAGTGCTGAGGACGGGACGAGGGCCTCAGTGTGAATTCACAAATGACAGCGTCTCTAGCTCTGGCAGTTCGTGGTTTCTCTGTGGCCGAGACACACGGGAGCATCCCTGAGGGTGCAGTGAGGCAGCCACAGGATACGGATGAGATTATGCAGGATGCAGGATGGGAAAGCGGCTACAGTTGTTCTCAGCAGCCCCTAAAGCAAACCGCAAACCACTACTGGGCAGTGGCTTACAGTTTTCCCAGCACTAACTATTGAAGTTCTACAAGTAAAGTATAGATTTTCATGTGATACGATTTGTTTCGCTGTCAGACTGCACCAACCCAGTTGGCTCAAACGTAGGACATCTTAACCACACATGGTGACTTACTCATTTTTATTGAGAATACAAAGAGAAAAATTCAATAAACCCAAAACCCTTCCACATTCCCTCACACTGACAGCTCACATTATTTAGCACATTACCTCCCGCATGCGTAAAGGCGTTACAGTGTGATACTACCTTGCACTGTGCTTACTTAGCAGACACACACTTCTACAGCCTTCCCAACAGTTGTCATGGCGGTACGCCTCACTATTTCATTAGCATACTTCCTTAAACATAAAGATTTTTGTTTTCTCCGTATTGTGGCTACTGTTTACAATGCAGACATAACCACTCTCATGCATTTACATTTTCATCATTCTTTAGTTTAAAAATAACGAGAGCTCACAGGGCAAATGATATAGTTATCTTTAAGACTTTACATTTCCTTCCATTGTGTGTATGTGTACGTCCATGTAGCACAACACACGTGTGGAAGGCAGAGGGCAGCTTTCAAGAGTCCGAGTTCTCCTTCCACAGTTGGCTCTAAGGGTTAATGCAGCTCTCGGGCAGGCCAGGTAAGCAATCTCACCAGCCCAGGACAGTCTCTTTTATGACTCTTTATAAAAAAAAGTACCATATAGTAACTCCAAAGGGTTGTATCTATTTAAAAAGCTACCTGGGGGGGGGGGGAATATTAAATAGTCTCCTTAAAAGTTTTTTTAATCAGAAGTAGTTTTTACTTAAAGTAAAAATTAGGTATTATCTCTTTAAAAACAAAACAATAAAACCAACCTCATCACTCACATTCAGATGAGTTATTTCAGCAGCGCTTCCCCCCTTTCTCAGGTCAGAGCACATTTGGGAAGTGACCCTGCAGGCACACAGAGGAAAAGGTATATCTGGCCCATAGGTCACTCAGGCCTCATGTGGCTTTAAAGGCCCGGGGGGCTCTCGTTACAGAGAACTCTGTCTCAAAGTGCCGTGTACCTGGTTGAGGAAGCTCGAGTCACAGATGTGTTCAGACACTGAAGTCACAAAATCTGGTTAGTAGCAAATAAATGCACATTCTTCTCCTCGGTGCATTTCTACCGCCTAGCAGCTGTTCTACATGCGTTCTGGCCCTGGAATTCAACTGGATAAACAGACATCTAACTGTAAAGAAGAGTTAGCCAACATGCTTAAGCCAGAACCTAAACTAGCAATTTTATACCCAAGCTAAAAATTAAGCACAGACCTTAGCATCAGGAAATATCTGACTATTTTTTAGAGTTGCCATTCTTTTAAATCGAGTTGTCAACTCTTTGAATGTAACAATCACTTGCACGGTGTTTAATGTAGCTCTGACAGAATACTAGCAATGAATTATTTACACCACGAAGGAAAGAGACCGGAAAGAAATCCACATTCTAACTAATCTAAAGGGAAAACGTTTTAAAGTGTTGTTTTGTAGAGGTAGAGAAGGTTCCCTCTTTACATCTCAGATCCCCGTCAGCTAGAGACCTGTAATATACACAGGTACACCACAGGCTTTTACAGACAGGTTCTCAATGGAGCTTTGGCTGGCCTGGAAGTTGGTATGTAGACCAGGCTGGCCTTGATGTCCTTCAACTCAGAGGTCTGCCTGACTCTGCCTCCCAAATTCTGGAATTAAAGGCATGTGCCACCATGCTTTTTCATAGACCTTTAACAGACATTTTATAACTCAGGCGAATGATTTTGACCTATACCCAGTGTTGATGCTACCAGGAAGAAAAGATTCACTACAAAAGCTTTCACCTTTACCAAGTGTCAAATACTCCATCTTGCCTTTAAAAAGCAGAGATTCTAGGAGGGGTTAACTCTCCTAATTGAACTGTTATACATACACCACATTTTTTCTTAGGTTATTCCCATTAATCACTGGTTCTGGGAATGGTGTAGGGTTAGAATTAAAATTTCCCAATGCCCCAGAGTGTGCCAATATCAAGGGCACCCTAAACTCTGCACTTTTACTAAGCCCCCAGTGATGACCTGGTCAGCTGTGGACTCAGACATTATACACACAAACACATCCATGAGACCGCATGGCACTTGGGAGATTGCCCACTATTTCCCACTTATTAAGGTCTGGATCATATTTCTCAATACTCTGGAGATACGTGCCCTTCGAGTAGGAGTAACCCCCGGTTACATAGATGCATCCATTCATGATGACGGCCCCACACTCCATCCTCCTTTCCATCATGGGCGCCGTCTCTCTCCACTCATTCTGTTCTGGGTCATAGCACTCTGTGATCGTAGTCTGTCCACCGACTAAGTAGAGCTTGTTTTCAAATGGAACTGAGCACAGTCCATATTCTTTATGGAAGGAAAAGAAAAGAACAAAACCTTAATTCCGGTAGCAGAAGGGCTATCATACTGTGGGTACAATAGCTCTACTATTTAGAACACAAAAATAGACACATGGTGACATTTGGATTCTGTTATACTCTGCTCTACTTAAAATCTAGTTCCTGCCATCTGACTCAGATGACCTGTTCCTGCTGCATGGCCATTAGCTCTCGGGATAATCATCATTACTACTTACACACAAGGGCAAGAAGAAACCCACCCCTCACACCATCTGGAGCTTTTCACTGACACCTACCTTCAATCTGACACTATCAATTTTCATACGACAGCAGTAGATTCCTGACAGGACACTAAACCAGGGAACCAGCGTAGGTTTCTCAAGATCTCAGTAACCTTGTGACCAAGGACAGACTACCTAATGTCTCAGCTGCCACTCTTGCTTCAGAGGATGGCCTGGCTAGCATCCCTCACACTGCCTGCCTGGCCAGGGAAACGGGTGAGAAAAACATACACAAACATTCCTGAGGCCTATGGCTGTCATACTCAGCCATCTTGAAAGGGGTCCCCCGGCAGAAGCTTGCTTTGGGTTTTTGGGCTCTGTGGCCGGCAGTCCCCTCCAAAGGGGCACACCTCACCTAGACTGTGCTAGTGCTTTTGGTTCGGTTCTCTCCTCTGTTGGCTCCCCAGGTACCATGATATACAGCAAGCCAGGGACAGGAAAAGCAGCAAACCAAGTCCTTTGATCTGGGGTGTGACCAGAACTGGAAGCGCTGAGGTGGAGAGCACAGGCCTCTGACAGGACAGCTGCTCCCTGGGTGTCACGGCTGCTCCAGGAGGGCGCACAGCCTCCCTGCCAGGCCTGACCACCTCCCCTTAAAGGCCTTTCAAACAAACCATTCTGTTTGAAATCTTCTGAATTTTAAAGTTTGGTAACCAGCCAATTCAAAAATAGTTTAAGCACTCTGACAGCTAGACAGAACAGACTTGTAAAGTGCTAATTGGTGTCTTTAAAAATTATCTCATCAGGAAAAGTTTAATATAAATTATAACTTCACAACCACAGCTGTGTGTTTCTATTGACTTATACTACACATTTTGAAGGGCTGATTTTCAAAGTTTTGTATCTTTTAACACTAGGCCTAAGTAACATTGCCTTTTAGACTCTTTTTCAAGTAGCCAATAAACCATATACAACTTGTAGATGTTGTGGAATACTTATTTTTATGTCTGTGTGTAAGTACCTTCATATGTGTACATGTGTGGATCTTGTGCATGCCTGGTATACACAAAGGCCAGAAGTAGACTAAAGAACCACATGCACGCAATGGAAACTAAATCTATGTCCTCTGCAAGAGCAGCAAGTGCTCTTAACTTCTGAGCTATTTCTCTGGGTCCAGAACACTTATTTTTGAAGGGATCCCCTTGTACAATGCATATTAAAATACTACTGTAAACAACTGTTTTCTGTTTCTTACTGTTTATTCTTTTTTTCCTAATTTTTTTCCCCTAAATTCCTAAATTTCCTAAAAATCTGATTTTTCATGTGTTGGATCGTTAGAAAGATGATGTAAGTACGGAATAAGTGGAGTAACATGGGACCCAGGTTTTAACACGGTGTTCAGATGGGAAAACAGTGAAGAGCCCAGGCCAGCACCGGCTCAACCTCACGGCAGACTTTGAACAATGTATTTAATGTCACTTCAACCTCCTGATAAACCAGTTAACAACACCACCTCCTTAGCTCACAGGATCACTGTAAGGTTTAAATACAACAACATGGCTGAGGAGGCGGCTCAGCGGGTAAAATGCTTGCCATGTATGAGGTCCAGAGTTCAGAACTCTAGACCCCATGTAAACTCAGAGTAGTGTAATCCCACTTCAGTGGGCAGAGAGAAGAGGACCCTCAGGGTAAGCCAGACTAACCCAAGCAGTGAGCTCTGGGTTCATTGGGAGACTCTACCCCAATATATACGGTGAAGAGCATCCAAGGGGATAATATCCATCTCAGGCCTTCATGTGCATGTTCTATGTGCCTGTACACAGTATGCACACACATATCCTCACATACAAGCATGCACACCATACACAAACACATTAAATAAATAAACACATACATGGTGTCACAGTTTAAATATGGTTAGTGTCCCCCAACAGACTATACTATATCTAAAGACTTAATCCCCAGGATATTGATATTAGGAGGTGCTATGGATTATAAAAAGGCTAGGCACTATGGGAGGCCCCTGGAAAGTACTGTATAAGTCTGGCCAGTCCCTCTCTCTTCTTCCTCAGTGGTTGTTGAGGCGGCAATGCTTTCACACACGCTTCTGACATCACCATTTCCTGCTCTCAGCCTTGGAAAAGAACCTCCACACTGGACTATAAACCTTTTCCAACCAAGTTAGTTGTCTCGGGGATTTCTTAACAGTATTTATTGTAAAGAGAATAAAATAAACAGATTAAGACATGTAAAATTATTGGAATAGTGTGCCTAGCCAATACCGAATAAACACAATTGTTCAGCATAAGATACTATTATTACTTTTCAATAATTTTGTTTATCACAACAGAAAATGATAGGAGTATTATCTAGACTAGAAGACAGGGCTGGATGACTAAGGCCAGTGTCCACACATCTATGTTTTCAGAGCTAGAACAGCCTGCAGCTGAGGTTCCTCTAGTGTGGAGGTGTTAGCAGCCAGATGTCGCACCAGACACAGTGGAGATGCGACAGATGCATGAGGTGGAAGCAGCTATGTGGGCTGAGAGCAAGAAAGGCTGCTCCAGAAAGCAGAAGCAGGTCGCATAGTGGTCACATCCCAGACAATGGAATCAAGATGGACAGACTGTGGATCCTGGGTCGTCCACTGTGTGTTTCAAACTGTGTGTTTTTGGAAAAGTTACGGACCCCACATTTCCAAATATGTAAATCAATAACCATACCTACACACAGAATTGATATGAGCATTAAGTTGCATGTGAAGGGCTTAGTCAATCCCTAACCTACATAGGGTGCACTCAAGGATGTTAACTATTGCTGTTAGTCACAAATATCTCAAGCCTGAAGATTTTAATTTCCCTCTCCAGTGACCCACTAAAATCCTTACATTCTGTAAAAAAATGATTCAAAATAAGAGGGTGGTGTGATGTGAATTCACCCAAATGCAAACTCTCAAACATATGGTGTAACTGTAAAAGCCTGGACCACTCACTCCATCACAGTGGAGCTGAGCCCAGGGCCTTGACCCATGCTAAGCACATGCTCTTGTTACTCCCAACCCTGTGTAATAGGCTAACGGTAAAAGAGCAAAAGGGGCCAAAGAGATAGCTCAGCTAGTAAAGTGACTGGTAGTGAGTCTGTGGACCTGAGTCTACATCTTCAGCACTCACGTAAGATGCTGGGCTCGACAACGCATTCCTATACTCCCAGTAATGGAAGTGCGGGGACACAGTGACCTCAGGAGCTTGCCAGACAGCCAGGCTAGCCAAATAGGTAAGCTCCAGGTTCAGAGAGATCTGGCTCAAAAAATAAGACGTTGAGGCAACTGAGGAAGGAATACTCTTGACATCATCTTCTAACACACACACACATACACAAGAAGCAGGGCATTTCTTAGGTAACACTTTTCTTTATGGCTGTTAAGGTAGCACATATGAAGGGCTCTGCATATCTAGGAAAGGTGTTTAATAGTCCTTGAAATCCAGAGTGAACAAACATGCTTCTAAAAGAGAAGGAACACTCTCCCAACTTTAATCTACATGCACTGTCCCAACTATCCTAATGACTGCAGTTATATACTCGAAATAGGATTCTTGTTACCTGGGTGTGGGCTCGCAGTAATAAGGCTCCATTCGTTGATGTCCGAATTGTAACTCTGCACCTTGTCATACGTGCAGCTTCCTCTGTAGCCACAGTGGCCGCCAATGACATAGATGACTTCATGTAGGACACAGGCGGTAGCATTTCCCACACCTGTATGTCAATTAATAGCACATCTTAGATTGCTCATGCTTTCCTGAAATGAGTACCTGTTATTGTTCTGTTGTTATGGGTAGCAGAGGCAAACATTGTGGTAGACGCTTTGAGGTAAGAGTGAATGTTAACTGCTCTGTGTGCTCTTTGAACACAGAACAGTTATAGGGAGGGAAAAAAATACTAGAGAGAGAGAGAGAGAGAGAGAGAGAGAGAGAGAGAGACAGACAGACAGACAGAAAGAAGTTAATGCAATTGCTCAGACCAAAGAGATAATGCTTTTGACTGGAGAAATCACAGCAGGGAGACACAATTTGCCCAGAGCCTGGGTTAGGACTCTGGCAAGCGGGGAGGGGGGGTGTTGGGGGGGTGGGGGGTGGCTCTAAGCAGGGGAGAGCTTCACAGAGGCTCACTGGGCAATGCCATGCAGGTCCTCACAACGGGAGTCATCAGATGAGAATTAAGGATGGAATGTAAGCTAAATGCCTGGGCTTTGTTCAGCAGGATATTTCAAGTTTATAAACAGAGGCAGGAAGAGACTAAAAACGATGGAGGGGACTCAGGGAGATGTAGAGACAGAATCACCTCAGGATTCTCAAGGGCCAGACTTAGAAGGAGCTTCGTGCGAACGGAAGGGCAGAGGTGAGAAATAGGTCAAACTGACAGGCTTCAATGACAAGACAAACCAGGCCAGTTCTGAAGTCTTGAACTGGGAAGACTGGAGACTCTGACACCACAGAAAAGTGAGGAGAAAACAGGTTCAGCCAGGTATGAAGGGAGGCTCACTTTAGTTGAAAATGTGCAGTTTCAAGTCTTTCAGTGCAGTTTAATCTCCTTGTTGATCTCCACTTCAAAGTAAGAGCGTGTTGTTATGTAAAAGACGTGTTATAATGAAAAAGACTCTGGATTCAAAGAGGCCAAGGGCTTATTTCTTCTCTGTGTCCCTAAATATCCTTCCCCAAGGGAAATGAAATTGAAATTTGACTCTACTCAATGTTACTTCACTTCATAATGCAAATAACACCAACTGAGGAAACATAACATATTCTTCCTACTGAAAAATGGGAAACTCAAATTTTGGTTTAAGCCTATCCATTGGAATACCCATGAAAGCTGCACAAAGAGGAGCTGAGCGGTACCCTCCCCTGGGTTGGCTAGACAGAAGCAAGAATCAAATTTTTCAAATGAAAATAATACACCTCCCTCCTTGTGGGTGAGTCGCACCTCGAATCCCAGTACCTGGGAGGCTTAAGCGGGAAGACTGAGTTTGAGGCCAGCCTGGGATACATAGCAAGGCATTGTCTCAAAAAATAAAATAAAATAATGGATCTCTGTGACTTCAAAACCAGCTGGTACATGGGGAAGGATGGCCGAAGGATGCCACCAGGGGTAATAAAAGAATAGGGCTTTCTTTTCCGGGCTTGGTACCCCACTCCACACTGTTTCACATAGCATTCTTACAATTTTCAGTAGAGTCATAAATTTCCATCCTCACAGATGTATTATCTATAATAGTTACTGACATGATTATCATTGAGAAATAAAAGCAGCAACACCCGCAGGTTTACAAATGCTGCTCAAGTATTTGAACTCGGCTTGTTTCTTCTATGGGAAAGGAGCCAGAACATTCAGGATTCGCCTCTGAGACAGTAAGCCATGGTTACACTCAGGCAAAGCCAAAACCCAGACAGCAACAGGCTCTCTGCTTCCTTCTCCCACCCTCTCACCTAACCACATACACAGCAGCTTGTGAAAGGCAAATCTAGCTCGGAGGCTTCCGGCGTCCCATACTCAGCTCTGAGTGCTCTATAGGCACACAGCCCTTTAGTCTTCTCAAGAACCCCCCCTCCCAGCTATCTAAGGCTGCCTGCCCTCC
Source organism: Micromys minutus (assembly GCF_963924665.1). Taxonomy (NCBI): domain Eukaryota; kingdom Metazoa; phylum Chordata; class Mammalia; order Rodentia; family Muridae; genus Micromys; species Micromys minutus. The sequence goes on along the minus strand of NC_137982.1, from coordinate 43,120,017 downwards.
CCCCATCAGACAGATGGAAAAATTGGGCAGAGGGGCTGAATCATTTGCCCAAGTTTGGCAGAGAAAGTCAGAGCTGCGACCCAGGCAGCTTGACTACAGAGCTGTGTTTGTGTGTGATCGTAAGACCATCTGCCTCTAAGCTTCCGGCTTGTCATCCAAGGATCACTTCAGGTCAGATTTCCAGTCCAGGTCACATTCCCACACCCTCACTAGTGTTAAAAAGGAAACAGAAAGGCCTGGGAAGAAACATTCAGGACAAAATGACACCAGTTTGTTAAGAACCTACCAGCTGTTTTATTTTTTTTTAACTTTTTCGTTCTAAATAAACTCCCAAGCATTCATGCTTAGGGACAACAAAAGGAGACTCTAGTTGAACTTTTTTTCTCCAGCTGAAGGGAAGAAGGGAAAGGCTAAATAATCTCAGCAAATGCAGTGTTTGTGCAGCAAACACTGAGACTCAATATGCTTGGCTCTGTAGGGCACAGGAAGTAAGACGGCCTTGTCTCTGCCCTTTATTTTGACAGAAGCCTGCATCACAAAAGGACAGGTTATGTCTCTAGTTCTGGGGAGAATGTACTGTTACATTCTGTGGGGACTAACTGTCCAAAGTTTTAGTGAGAGGTCGAATAGAGATGATCAGTGCATTCTGAGAGAGGGAAAAGCTGGATGTTAAAAAGCACGTGGACGCCAGGTGTGGTGGTGCACACCTTTAATGTCGGCACTCAGGAAGCAGAGACAGGCAGAGCTCTCTGACTTTGAGGCCCGCTTGGTCTACGTAGCAAGTTCCAGGCCAGCATGGCTACATAGTGAGACTATCTCAAAAACAAACAAACAAAAAGAACAACAACAAAAATCCAACAAAACAACAGAAACAAATCAAAGTTGAAAACATTTCAGAGCAAATAAAAAAACAAGACGACAATTAACAAAACTAACCAGGTCAGTCTCTAAGCTAGGCACACATTAAGACTTGAAGTAAGATACTGGAGGATGGACAGCGGGAGAGTGAATTATACTATTTCCTAACACAAAATAGCTTTCTGTTCTAACCTGAACAGTATTCTTTTTAAAAATATTAATACGCTTTACTCCACTTAATTAACATGTTTTAAAGATGGAGTCTTACATAGCCCAGGCTGGCCTTGAACTACTTATGTAACTGAGAATGACCCCAAACTTATGACTGTCATGATCATGGGAGTCAGCCACAAGCCCAGTTCATATGGTGCTGGTGAAGGAACTCAGCTTATGTGTGGAAGCCCTGTACTCTACCGACTGAGTGTTTTACGGAGACGGGCTGGGTTCTGTACTGTTTCCACCGGAACCATGCTGGGCTGAATCACTTGTTTAATCTGCTGTAGTTCCTCAAGAATATCTCAGTGTGAAACATTGTTGCTAAAATTACTTCTCGAAGAGCGAAGATTGCTGACCTCAGCTCAGGCATGTGAAAATGCAGACGTGAAAGCCGTGCTTACCTTTGATCATGTTTGCAATGGGAAGCCACTTCTCTTTCAGAGGATCGTAGAACTCGGCCTCTTCTGCGGGTGCGCCTTTCCTGTAACCACCCAGTGCATAGACACAGCCCCCCAAGGTGACTGCACAGTGGTAATACCTGGCATTGAGCATGGGCAAGCCTTCTGTCCACTCATCTCCTTCACTGTTATAGATCCACACTGTGTCAAGGGCGTCTATGTTATCTGTCCTGTACCCTCCGGTCACATAAATGTTGGGTCCTAAGCATGTAACACCGTAACTCTCCCTAGTATAATCTGGTATTTCTGCTCCCTGAATCCAAACGTTTGTCAAAGGATCCCATATGTGGACCTCTGATAAAGGATGCCAATAGTAGCCTCCAATGATATACATGGTGGCTGTGGACCTCTGGGAGATCTCTTTATGCATGGGATTCAGGGCATTGTAGATTAGGGAACGCATCTTATTTTCAGTTAGTAGACAGCTTCTTTGAAGGCCTAAAGCTGTCTTTAAGTACACTGGGTCTATGTCTATGTGGATATAGCTTAGCAGATTGTAGAGACATTCAATTCGGTTCTCTACATCGTGAGCAGTCCACTTAATGACTGGCTCTAGGATAGCTTCTTCCTTCCAGACACTGAGATTCTTTCTGGATAAGATAAAGAGAAACTTTTCGAGGCTGATTTCCAGAAATTCTTCTTGTTGCCAGACCTCCTTAAACCTGGAGCACAGAATTCTTCGAGACTCCTTCTCTAGTTCTGAGCACACATGAAACTCTGCAAAAGAGTGCATCCCAATACAGTTATCAATATCCAGGTGCCTGACCAGAAACTGCTCACAAGCCTTTTTTACCGAAAGAAACTGCAGCAGGTCAGCTGCTTCAAGAAGGCTTTGTACATTTCTTTTAGTTATTTCAATTTGAGAAGTATATGCATAATTTACAAGGCCTTCCAAAATATCGTGGTGGATGCCGGATAGTTTTATTTTACTTTTAAATTTTTCTTTCATGTCAGCTGTGAACATTGCCTTAAAATAATTGCTGCAGGCAGCTAAAACAGCTCGGTGACAATGGAAGATTATGCCTGAAGGGCACTGAAGGGTAATATCAGTAAATAATCCATCCATGTAAAACGTTCTGAATGCATCCAGAAAATCCACTGGATGCGATGAATCCTTGAAAAGATAAATGTAATCTTCTTGTCCTTTTAGAGCCATGGCTGTAATAAATATAAACAAACACGTTTTCAGCCTTTTGTATTAACTCTAATAATTAATGTTAAATATACCAATCATCAGACATGGATGGCATCAGGTATATTCCAAAACTAGACTAAAAATCAACCGCCCAAACACCATATGCAAAATGCACTGAACTATTTTTACGATGGTCTATTGAAATTCAGGATAACTAAACGAGGATTTTTCCAGTTATCCATCTGTTAAGAGACATTGGCTTATTACCCTCCAGTCACCCAGTATCCGCACTGTCCCAGTGTGGCAGTTTCTCTGAGAGTCCACAGGCCAAGTGTTCGAAGGGGTCACCCCGCCACAGCCCGGCCCCAATTCCGCGTTGTTACTTCTCCCCCTTCCACCTCCGGTTTCAAATCACAACGAGATGCCACCAAGATTGAGTGGATCTCAGGAAAGGGATCCCTGCGCCCTGCCGCTAGCTGATAGCGCCAGAGCGGCCGGGCCCGAGCCAGCTTCTGCAGTCCACGCTAGCGCCTGGGCCCGGCCCTCATTCCCGCCGGGCGAGCGAGCGAGCGCCCCGCCCCGGGGCCCGGCGCGGGGGTTCGGCTCCGGGGCGTCGCGCGTCGCCGTTGGCCGATGCCCGCGGCCTCTGTCGGGCCGGGTCGCAGGTGTGAACGGCCCCGCGGCGCCCACGCGCCCGCCCTCCCCACCGGGCCCGCACCGCACGGCCATTGTCTGCGCCCCGGCGCGCGCGGGCTGGGGGCGACGCGGCCTCGTCCCTCCGCGCGGCCCGCTCGCCCCTCCGGCCGGGTCCCCGGGCCCCCGGGTCCCCGGTTCCCCGGGCCGCTCGGCTCCGACCTACCTCGCTGGCGGCGAGGAACGCGGACCGGGACTAGCGGCTGGCGGGGGCGGGGGCGCCTCCCGACCCTCTGACCATCTTTGGTAGCGTGCGGCGGGGCGCGGCGGAGGCGGCCCGCTAGTGCAGCTCCAGCCCCCGGGTCGCTCCGGCCTCGGTGGCCCACGGCCCCCCGCCTCCGCCCGCAGCCCCCTCGCAGCCCGCGCGCCGCAGCGTGGGCTCCCGAAGCAGGTGGGCCGCGTCCACGGGTCAGCCCCGCTCCGCCCGCGCGCGCACGCCCGCCGCACCGCCTGCCCCTGGGGGAAGCCCGGGGTCCCCAGTCCGCGCCGAAGGGGAGTGTGTACGCCTTACCTTCCCTGTCCCTCCAGACCTCTGTCCGGCCCAGGCCCGTGGGGTGCGGGGAGAGAGAAAGTGCCGAGAGAAGAAGGCGAAACTAAGGTCTTCTATTAGGGCTGCCTTCAAATGCCACAAGTAGCCGCTTTCCCACAAACTCCATGCTGCCTCCAGCAGAGCGCGCAGGAAGGAGCCTTGTGGCTGCTTAGCACAGCAGGAGTTAACCTGGAAGCTTCCAGGAAAAGTGGGGGTAGCTTGGGTCAAGGCTGAGTCCAGGCACCTAAGATTGGAGAGTTTCTATGTTAGAACACGAGCGGCTGGAAGGGGCAACCTCCAGCCTTGTGGGTGATGTCCATTGTGCCACACCAGAGAGTCCGCTTTCTTATTGCAACAAAAGCTAGTATCAAATGTTTTAACAAGATGTTGAATAACTTAGGAGCACCTCATAAGGTCCGGAAGCGGTAATTAGGTTTGAAAGATAGCCCGGGGCTGTCACGGAGCTTACTGGAAGAAGGTCCCGACAAACCTATACCTAAAAGCTGATGTCCTTAAAGTATTGTCGGAATGAAAGACCATGCAGATAAATGAAAGAGTACACAGATACATAAAGGCCATACCTTACATGGTGGGAGAACTCTCTGCTGTAATTGCCCCAGAACAACCAGGAAGCCAACTTGGGTTTCTACCCCCACGTCCAGTTCAGGATCAACTAAGGAAATATAAATATGTCAAAACACGATCGCCCGCGTTTGTAGCCCACCCCCGGCTTTCCCAGCCAACAGCCTCCAATCAGATATCTAGGGTGGCAGAGGTGGTGGCTGCTACTGCCCCTCCCCCTTGCTTTTTTCTCTTTTTCTTCTATTTTTATCCACCCTTCTCATGTCTCTGCCTGCTTTGAGCCTCTGGGAAGGACGAGTGATGATGCCAAGCAAGCTCTGAACAAATAACATGCTTGTTCTTCTTTGAGTGGTTTTAATTTAATTCCACATCCTAGTGTTAATCCCGGGGAAGTGTTCACAACCCCCTCCCCCCACCCCAGATTTCAGAAATCTTCATTCTGTTCAAGAGCACCAAGTGATTCTTAGAAAACAACATAGAACAAACAAACAACAACAAAAATCTTGAAATGTTTAACATCCCAGAGTCTGGTCAACAATTTTATGCCAAAGTAAGAAAGCAAAGGAGAATTTGATTAGGGGCCTAAAGTTCACTGTGTCAGTTAACATACAGCCTTGAGCAAGCTAGTAGACCACACACACACACACACACACACATACACACACACACACACACACATACACACACACACATACACACACATACACACACATACACACATACACACACATACACACACATACACACACATACATACACACATACACATGCACACACACACTACATGGAAATAAGTTTTAAATTTTATTTGTGTGAGTGTGTGAGTGCGCTTGTACATATATATGTGAAGCATAAAGAGCCTGCAGAGACCAGAAGAGAGACCGCTGCATCCCCTAGAACCAGAGTTACAATGACTGGTTACCAAATCCTGATCCAATCTGCACTTGCAACAAGTGCTCTAAAGCCCTGAACCATCTCTCCAACATACAGAAATAATTAGTAAGAAAATATATATTATAGGTTCTATACCTAACTTGTAGAATAACAAGAATATGATCAATATGTATAACATATGTATATGGGGTAGAAACAGAAGTGTAACAGTATATGATCAATAACTTTTATTTTTTAACATTTATTTATTTTATGTATATGAGTACAACACTGTAGCTGTCTTCAGACACACCAGACGTGGGCATCTGATCCCATTACAGATGGTTGTGAGCCACCATGTGGTTGCTGGGACTTGAACTCAGGACCTCTGGAAGAGCAGCCAGTGCTCTTAAGCACTGAGCCATCTCTTCAGCCCAATCAATAACTCCTGAATAGAGTTTGAGGTTCACTATACTGTCATTTGTGCAGAATTTTTCATATTGTGATAGGAACCAATTAGAATGTTTGCTTCCAGGCTTTTGGTGATGCCACAATCCTCTAATCCTAGCAGAGTAGGCTGAGGCAGAAAGAACCCGAGTTTGAGGCTACCCCACCAAAAATAGTAAGGCCCTACCTCAAAACAAAATATTTGCTTATGGTGTTCGCTAGTTCTGAATTATTGCCTTAAACTATGTTTCCTGAGGCTAGGGATGAAGACCAATTACTAAGGTGCTTGCTTCGCAAACATGAGGGCTTGAGCTCAGCTCCCATAATCCACATAAAAAGCAGGGTGGCCTGTGCTTGTAATCCCACGCTCAGGATGCAGAGAAAAATGGGCTCTTAGGGCTCACAGATGAGCCTGTCTAACCTAGTCCATGAGCTACAGGTCCCAGTGAGAGACACTGTCTCAAAAACAAGATAGGCAGTCCCTAAGGAACAGCAGCAGGGGTTGGCCTCTGTGCACAAGCACACCACCTGTTAGTCAGCCTCCCCTGTCAGGGGAAGCACAGACCCTGGGGCATACTGCAAGAGTAGTTATTTTATGCTGTTGCCTTATCAAAGAGACCACAGGTTCATTTTCCAGCAGGAAAAAAAAACCCACATCAAACAAAACCCAAAGAGATTGCTGCCAAAGTGAGTGGGTCTAACACATTCCAGACACATGAGACGCACACATAAAACGAATACAGAAAACAGCCTTAATGAAATAAAGGACCAACGTGAGAAAAAACTGGGATTCTTAGTGGATAGTTGACAGTGTATCAACATCGTTCACCCTTCAAAGGAACCCTGGTTTCTAAACATAATTATTTTTATCTCACTAATACATTTATCACTAAGCATAGCCTTGACATTAAATGCTAGATATGTTAATTGTGGTATTATTAAATGCTAGATATGTTAATTGTGGTATCCTAATCAGCATGAGTAGGTGGTAGGTAAAAAAAGACATTTTTATGTACTTCATTTACATACTGGATTGAACAGGTTGATACTGATATAAATCACAGGTAGAATTTTATAAGGCTGTTGCATACAGACATATAAATGTATAATATAAATACATATATATTATATAAATGTGTGTGTGTGTGTGTGTGTGTGTGTGTGTGTGTGTGTGTAAAGCTCAAGTTACTCAAGGGAAGTTTGAAGTGCACACTGTAAGAGGAGTTGTTCAGTCTACAGAGGTGTATTTGGCTATGCCCTGGAGCTGACAATATCTTGGTAAGCACTCCTCTGGTTTCCTTTCTATAAAATAAGAAAAGTGATCTGGGTAGTGGTGGCACACACCTTTAATCCCAGCACTCAGGAGGCAGAGGCAGGTGGATTTCTGGAATCAAGTCCAGCCCGGTCTATGGAGTGAGTTCCAGGACAGACAGGGCTACATAGAGAAACCCTGTCAAAAAAAAAAAAAAAAAGAAGAAGAAGAAGAAAGAAAGAAAGTGTGCATCTGGAGTAAAGGGATGGCTTGAGTTCAGATCATTAGCATTGAAAACCAGGCACAGCCCTGTGAAGTGCCACAAACTTCTAATCCCAGGAACTGGTGGGGGTTTGGTGGGGCAGCAATTGGATCTCAGTGTGTTTGAGGCCAGCCTGGTCTACAAAGTAAGTTGGAGGGCAGCAGGGCTATGTAAAGAGGCACTGTCTCAACAAACTAAAACAAACAAACAAAAAAAATAACAGCAACAAAAATGGGCACAATGCTAACACCGAGAGGCAAAGACAACCTAGCCAAATGGGGGAACTTTGGTGCACTGAGACCTTGTTTCAGAAACAGGGCAGGGAGCTATTAAGGAAAGCACCTGACACGAACCTCAGCCCACACAGGTGCAGACGGGTGCTCTTATTCCTGCACGTATGCACGCACCCGTCCCCAGGTACAAAGTGAACATTCCAACAACATGTATTTTGCAAGTCAAAAGATGTGGTGCTTGGTTTTCAATTGTCAACTTTTCAAAACCTAGAATCCTTTGGGGGGAGAAAGGGTGTTTTGTTTTTTGTTTTGTTTGCTTCTTTGAATGTCTGAGACAGCATGCCACCAGACTGGAGGCGAAGTCACAGAGATCTGCCTGCCTCTGCTGGGATCAAAGGCGTGAGCTTCTATGCCTGGCCCCATATAAGTATTTTTATTTAGATTAATACATGATGATGCATGACCCAGTATCATACAGCACACATGCGAAGCACCAGCCCTCAGTCAGATTTAAAATCCTCAGAAGGGGCTGGAAAGAGGCCTCAGCAGTGAAAAGCACTGGCTGCTCTCCCAGAGGGCCTGAGTTAGTTCCCAGAACCCACATGGTGGCTCACCACCACCCATAACTCCATTTTCAGGGAATACGATGCCCATTTCCGAACTCTCTGTGCAGGGTGCATATGGTAAACCTACATACATGCAGGCAAAAGACTCACACACAAAAAGAACTAAAATAAGCAAATCTTACAAACCTCCGGAGGGCTTTGTAAGACATTCTGACATGCCTTGGACTTCCACTGGCTGTTGTTTGGTAAATATCCAGGATGCCTTTGGTAAATGACACTGCAATAGAATCTTATCTGGATTTAAACATCCAAGGATCTGTCCATAGTTTTCTCTGTGAATATACCTTCGTTTAAAATTTGCCAGCAGTCCCAACACTGAGGCAGGGGAATCTTGATTTCCAGCTAAGCCTGGACTACAAGCTAAGATCCTGTCTCAAAATGTTTTAAATGTTTGGAGTTGGGACAATGGCTCAGTAGGTAACAACACCTGCTCGGAAGACATGGGAACCTGAGTTCAAACCCCCAGCACCCTCTCGAGTTTGAAGAGTTCTATAATGCTCGCATTGGACTTGGAAGACAAGCAGATCCCAGTAACTCACTGGCCAGCAAGCCTAGCCCAAATGGCAAGCTTGCAGAGACCTCAGTCTCTCAAGACTGTCTCAAGGCAGCAAGGCAGACAGTAGCGGAGCAGAACACCCACACCCTGTTTTGACTTCTGCGTGAGTCCATGTGTGTGCCCTACAAATTTACGAGAATGTGCTACCGCGCCCCCTCTTCCACAGTGCATGTTCATATTGAATTGAGGATAAAATGTTATTTGAATGTGGTTGAAAAAACATGTTGCGACTTTAGTATTTTAACAAAATGCAGAATATGGGGCTACCAAAATGGTTCAGCCTTCAGGGGCCCCCGTGTATCACAAAGCCGAATGACATGTTAAAGCCCCAGGACCCACAGGTAAAAGAAGACAATCAACTCCTACCAAGTCATTCTGTGTCATGCACACTGTAGAATGAACACTCACTTATAAATAAATATAAATTTAAACAATGCTGGACTATGACAGTAGAGCATTTGAAAATGGAAAAAAAGCTGGGAAGGCGGCCCACATCTTTAATCCCTGGGCTCAGGAAGCAGAGGCAGGTGGATCTCTGTGTGTTCCGGGCCAGCCTGGTCTACAGACTGTCTCAAAGTAAAAATAAAAATAGGAAGGAAGGGAGGGAGGGAGGGAGGGAGGAAGGGGTCAACAAGCAAGGTTTCTATTTTCACTGATTATAAAATCATGCGTGGCACCACTATTTAGTTTCATAAATATTTCTGCCCGTTGTTTATATACACAACTGAAAAATCTATCACTTAAATATAAAAGAGAAACTAACTTTCATTCTAAGTAACATTTTCCATAAACAGTTGGAGTCTCCCAGAATGTCCGCGTTAGGAAACTTCCATGATAATATTTTGTTTCCATATGAACCACGATCACACAGACATCACTTTGCATAACATAAACGAGAATAGATTTAGCTCTTGGCTCAGAGTAAGTTTATCCCATAAACCTTCACAGAACACATCTAAAAATGTCTACAGCAGAGCTGGAACAGCAAGAGGGTTCGCAGGATGAGTATGGGAGGAGAGCTGGCTCAGTTCGTTACTGGGTGACTATATGACCTCTCATCCTCTTAGATGCATAAGGGACTTGTTCCCCCACGTCCTGAAATACTGTCTGTCTCATACTGAGTGGGAAAGTTGCTCTCAACTCCAGGCCTACTCAAACACTATTAACAGAATGCTAGCCATTCCAGGGGTTCCCTGTGGGCACTAGCTGCGCTGATCAGGTATCCTTTGAAGCAACCTGTATGAGATGTTAAAGGGAAATCTCTAACTACCCCCTAGAGCTAGTTAGTTTCAACAAGGCAATAAAAACGAACATACTGTAAAAATAACAAATATGTGGGTGGGACAGAAATAGTATTGGGAAAAGTACACTAGAGCTATCGTTATAACTTGCAATACAAATGGCCTTAAAGGGATATTAAAAAAATAAATAAATAAATAGCTGTAGGAGCTGGAGAGGTGGCTCAGCAATTAAGGATGCTGGCTTGTCTTCTAGAGAACCCAGGCTGGATTCCCAATACCCACATGGCGGTTCACAACTGCCTGTAACACCAGTTTTCTAATGCCTCATAAGGTAAGGCCTCTGTGGGCACCAGGCACACACAAAGAGAAACTGTTCATATGCACTTAAAAATTAAATTTAAAAACATTTGGTTATAGGGATGCAAGCCTGTAATCCCAGCACTCAGGCAGGAGGTGCAGGCAGGGGGATCAGAAGTTCAAAGTCATTTTCAGCTAACTAGTGAGTTAGAGGTCAGTCTAGGCTACATGAGACCCTGACTTTAAAAAAGAAAAACATATTTGAGATTCCAGGTAGGTAGCATAATACACATATAATATTTGGGAGGGAAAATGAATTAGTACCTATCTGCCATAAGAAGTCAGCGACTGAACTAGGTAACAATGTCTTTATGTTAAATGTTCACTGAGTGTGTATAGGGGTGTCTGTGTATGTGTTTACACGTGTGTTCAGCTTCCCTTGGAAATTGAAAGAAGGATGTGGGTCTCTGGGAACTGGGGTTGCAGGCAGATGAGATATCCAGGATGGAGACCAGGAACCAAACTTAGGTTATCTTCCAGAGTGTCAGACATTCTCAACTGCTGAGCTTTCTCTCCAATCCCTGAAATATTAAATACACCCAGGAAGATTGCCATGTCACGGCAAAGCTGTAAACTCTGTGAAAAGGAAAATTTTTATCCAGGGAAAACGTTCTCGATCTGAGGTTTTAGGTCAAGCCATTAATTAATACACACTCTTACTTAATGTGTTAACTGCTGTATCTACAAAACAGAGAGACTAAATTTGGGGAGAGGGTGGATGAATAGTAGATACTTGCCTAGCCTGTGCCTGGGCTTTACTCCAGCACAACCAATTGGTCAATCAAAGATGTGCATTTTTAACTGTGTTTTATTTTGGCTGGGCAGAACAGTTGCCAATGATCTAGTGTAGAGGTTAAAAAACTGCTGAAATCCTGCAGGGCTGCAGAAGATCTCCTCTACAATGCTCCAAAAGAAAAATATTAAGAAAGGCGATTGTTCATTTGGGATGTAAACAAATTGAATGATAATAATAAAAGAAAGCCAATTGAGTCCTTAAAAATGAGTCCAACCTGGCCCCTCTAACGAAACAGATACAGATAAAGACCGTCAAGCTTATGCGTGATGAAACATTTCAAATGTTCTCAGTTTAATGGAAGTTGCCAGAAATGGAAAGGAAGAAGGAGAGGTTAGCCAGGATGGAGGCTCAAAAGAACAAAAGATCCTTTAGGATTGATCCAGGGCCTCATACCTGCTAGATTCATATCCCACCATTGAGTTATAGCCCAAACTCCCTTTGGTACATGTAAAAATGTTCACTCAAATCCTTTGCGTCACATTCTGAATGCACTAGCCAGCCAATCAGAAGCAAGAGTGCTTCTTAAAGCGTGTCCTATTCCCAGTCTTCTCAATCTTGGCATACCTTTGCCTCTCTTCTCTATAACCAACACAATTGAACGTAAGTAAAGTTCTCATCTAACTTGCTACCTTGCCTAACCGCAGAGCACTATGGGAATTCATTCTGTAGTCAGCTCTTCCTTCCCCTATGACATCTGTAAAGACACGAGACTTTTTAGAAATGGCTCAATCTCATGAGTTTTGGTTTAATGCCTGCCTCAGAATAAGCTATGCCCCTTTCTTTTCTTTACTTAGTTTTACTTAAAGTTATTTATTATTTTGTATTTATGAGTGTTCTGCCTGCATGTTATGTAGTGCCCTGGGAAACCAGAAGAAGGAGATCTCCTGGGGTTAGAGCTACAGACAGTTGTGATCTGCAATATGGGTGCTGAGAACTGAACTCAGGCCCTCTGGAAGAGTAGCCAGTGCTTTTAACTGCTGAGCCATCTCTCCAGCTATGCTACTTTCTAAGTTTTTGATCACCGGAAAGGAATTACCAAACTTAATGCAAGTTTTGTTACCGTGAACATTTTGAACCTGAACAATTTAGATGATATAACCATTTTAAACACACATGTACTAAACATTCTTGCACCCAAGATTGATTGGTTATTAGTGACCATTCTTATGTAGATCTATAACGAAAAGGAACAAGGTGATAAAGGAAAAAAATAACAAAATGTGGACTGAGGAGAAAACAGAGCAGCAGAAAAATGGAGTGTGGGAGCCAGGCCCAGTTAAAGAGGTGAAAAGGTTGAAGTCTAAAGTCTGACACTAAGTGGGGTAAAGTGGGGGTGACCTCAGGGCAGGACCCCACCCAGCTAAGTTTCCACGTTGTGAAAAAGAACTAAGGGAAAGCTTACACAGTGAACAAAACCATCAACACAGAAGCTGATGGCAATGCATTTGGGGAGAGGGGGCTAAATTCCAGCCCTGGCACTCAGCCGGGCTTGGTAGTTTTGGCACATGTGGTTCTGGCTTCAGAGTCAAGGCTACAAGAAAGGTATTGTGGGATTTCACTGTAGCTAAGGAAAGCTGCCAAAGCCAGGCTTGTGTCAGGGATGCCCCCGAGGGCTCAGAGAGACTATGGTGTGAAGCTGTGAAGATGAAGCCTGCATTATGCTGGAGATGCCAAGGTGTTGGAGATGCCAGAGTCAAGGGACACCTGCTGAGCAAAGCTGCTAACAGGAGTGGAACCAGCTTAAGAGAGAGAAGTGTGTGATAGTCAGCGAAGCTGAACGATGTTGTATAGCTGATGGCCACTTTGACATCAGACTTAGAGATGCAGAATTTGGAGTTTGCTTTGCTGGGTTTTGGTCTTGTTTTGATCCAGTATTTTCTTGCTGTCTTAGTCAGGGTTTCTATTTTTGCACAAGCATCATGACCAAGAAGCAAGTTGGGGAGGAAAGTGTTGCAGTAAATATTAAAAAAAATAATAATCGGTTTATCTCTTTACTGGCCCTGAGGTCTCACTCCTCAGGCCCGGTTTTAGTTCGGAAGCCCACGAACCTCTGAAGCCCAGTCAGAGCTGCCAGCATGGCCCAACTCGTTCATACAACTCCCTTCCCTGGGCAGTTTTCTACCACTTGTTCTCTACCTCTGTCCTGGGGTATTTCTGTACCCCAAAATCCCACACAAAGACAACTCTACAGCCTGATAGCTTTTTATACAGGTTTATATGTTCAACTCTCAATCCACAAACCCTCTACACAACAAGATTACATCAAATAGACAAAGATACAAACTGCCCTTCATATAAGATGCTAGACCTATAAAATCCTTAATGTTCATAGCTATTTAACACCAATTACTATCACCTGGGTCCAGCTGGTCCTTGGGAACCTCCATTTTGCCATTATGGCTTTCACCCTCCATCCCCTGACCTACTCAGAGCTCTCAGCCCTCTCTCCTTCCCTCACCCCTCCCAGTCACTGGCTTTCCTTTATTTTACTAATTAAATTGGGAAGGTTCAGTTGGAGTCATGTGACTAGGCAGCCCTTCTTGGGGAAGTGGAATTAACATTAAAATACAACAGCTTCAGGACAATCTACAAATGATGCTGGTCTCTTCTTACTCACCACTAATATTTTAGCTCCAGCTGACCAGCATCAATAGACCTGCTTTGGTAGTTCTGGTATCTTGTTAATCACAGCTGATCTTCAGCCTCAGCTAACCAAAACCACAGAACCTTCACAATCAAAATAGCAACAGGCCTGATAAGAGTCTTTAATCTTCCCTCTGAAATTTCATAAGCCAGGACTCCATTGTTTGCACTGTTTTTAACATTATCTTCCAAGCTCCTACAGACCATCCCACAGAGTTCTTAACATCTCAGTGGCTCCTTTTTAAGGATACCGAGAAACAACAAAACAACAAACAAATTGAAGTAGAAACAGTCTCTTCAAAACAGGTAGTGAGAAAACTGGAGTCCACCTGTAGAAAATGGAAACTCCACTCTTACTTCTCACCCTGTATAAGAGTCAATTCAAAATGGACCAAAGATCTTGAGTAAACCTTGAAACTTTGAAACTAACAGGGCTGGAGAGGGGGAATAGGTCAAGATACAGGAATAGGTATATTCTGAACAATCCTCCAGGGATGCAGCGGATAATAGGAAGAACTTTGGCAAATGGGTTTCCAGGGAAACTTCCAGCATTTTGAAGGCCCTGCGCCTAGCTTGGGCAGCATGTTAGAGCTCACCCTGGTGTGGGTGTGGTCTAGTGTTGTGAGAGCTTGAGAGCTGGCCCTGCCCTCAGCACTTGGGAAAACAGGCCCTGCACCTTGCGTGGGCAGCACAGTAGAGGTGGCCCTGGAGACAGGGGCCTGGGTGAGCTAGCCCAGAGGGTACGAGAGCATGAGCACTGCACTGGCTCTGCCCCTTGAGGGATGCTAGCTAAGGCGATGCTGAAGAGCTCACCCTGGTGGTGTTCGAGAAGGAGCTCTTTAAAGATGAGACTAATTATGTTTCATAGAATTGACGTTTTCTGCCTGTGTATATGTACACACGTGCATGTAGGTATGTATACACATGTGTGTATTAGTGAAGGCCAAAGGTTACTACTGAGTGTTCCTTGAGTCTATCACTTTGCACACTATAATAATTATTATTGTTATTATTATTACTTTGGGTTTTTTTTCAAGACAGGGTTTCGGAGTTGTAGCCCAGACTGTCCTCAAACTCACAAATTTCCACCTGCTTTGTCTCCAGAGTGCTGGGATTAAAGGTATGGACCACCTGGCTTCTGCATCTTATTGACAGTGGGGTCTCTCATTGGATGCTCACTGATTCCACTAAACTGGCTGGCCATTGAGCTTCAAGGATTCCCTAGTCTATGCTCCCCACTACTTGGATTATAGATGTATGAAACCACTCCAGCTTTTACCTTGGTGCTTGGGGATCTGAACTTAGGTTCACATACTTAAGTCACAGAACCCTATGTGACTGAAAATGCAAGCCTATGGTCAACAATGTGATAAACTAAGCCTTCCTGGCTTAGAAAAGAATAAGAAGGAATTAGGCCTCTTGCTGGAAGGTATGACTGACCTACCCTTGAAGAGGCTCTTCCAGCCTGCCTTTCATCTGATTGAAGAACCAGCCAGTATCTGGAACCACTTTCATTTCAAGCCAGAACCATCTAGTCAACTGCTTGTAACTCCTGACTTCAGACAGGTCATGTTTATTGTTTCAAGCTGTAAGTTTGTTTTGTTATCATTGAAAAGGTACCACTGCTGTCAGCATGGTCTAAAATTTCTGGGCTCAAGTCTCTGTCTCTCTGTCTTTGTGTCTGTCTGTCTCTCTGTTTATCTCTGTCTTTCTCTCTGTGTATGTGTATGTCTTGACCTCACAAATACTGGAGCTATAGGTGTACACCACTGTACCTGGCTAAACTGTTAAATTCGGAGGTAACTTGTCCAACAATAAATAACTCATGCTTAAAAACTAGCAAAGCATAATCAAGAAAAACTAAACAACCCAAAGAGCTGAGCTGTTAAATGACTATTAGTGGTTAAAACCTTTCAAGAGAGAAAACCATGGGTCTGTATCACTGTTGAAGTCTACCTGCAATTTAAGGACAGCCAAAGTAAGTTGTTTTTCCAGTCATTTCTTTGGCTCCTTTACTCTTTTTTTGAAACTTTTGTTTTATGTGATGGTGATTTTGTCTTTTGTTTCCTGCTGGGGACTGAATTCAGGCTAGCAGGTGCCAAGTATACATTCTGCTACCAAGTTGCATTGTAAGCCTAAATTGTTTTGTCCTAAGAGCAGATTTTGTTTTGTTTCTGCTATGTAAACGAGGCTGGCTGTAGACTTCTTGGGCTCCAGTCACAAAGCTGGGACTACTTATACTAGTCTTAACCTCATTTCCCTGCAAGAGCATACCATGTGCTAGGATTCCACTTTGTTTCTAATTTCTTTAAACACTAGTGCACATGCGTGTGGACACATATATGTTCATGTGGTACATGTGGAGGTCAGAGGACAATGCAGACTTCATTCTCTCTTGGTCCTAAAGATTGAATTTAGCTTGTCAGATATTGTGTGCCAAGGATCTTTACCTAAGGAGCCATCTCTCCTTGTCCCACAGCTTCCTTTAAGAGATTTTCAACTCTTTGCCAAAATTCTTAAACATTTCTCTGAAAACCCTAGTATCCCTGCAAATAAAAATGGAATCTTGTTTTCATTCATGTCTCTTTGTGAGGCTCTCTACCTAAAACATACCTGCAAAACTTCTTACATTTGAAGACCTCCTATATCATTATTGTTGTATGACAAAACCTTGCTGTCTCACAGGTTCTGCTTGGCTGGGTCCTCCTCTTCAAGGTCTATGCTTGAATTAAATATGCAGTATTCAGCTAGTGAGGCTCCAGTGGGACAGGACCCGCCTCCAAAATCACATGGTTGCTGGCAAGAGTCTTACCAGCTCAAATACCACACGCCAGTAACTCTTCTGGTCACAGAAGTCACGGATATAACCATTAGGCAGCACAGTTTAAGGTGGGCCACATGTACAGAGAAACAGCTCCCAGCCACATCTCTGCATTTCCTTAGAAATGCCTAATTACTGTCAGTTCTCTGATGTGGTTAAGCAGGGAGCTAATCATCTTAAGCTGTCAGCTTGTCTAGACATTCTCAGGAAGTAATACAGTCAATTAATGGTATAAAATTTGGTCATTTATTGCAAATTAAACTATTGTATTTTAGTTTAAGTTGTACAGTTTGTTATTGACCTTGATATAGACAAATACTTTATAATTATTGTTTCAGTATAATCTGATCTATTAATGATTTACTTTGAATTTAGAAAAACAAAACCCTAGAGTATAATTTTACCCCATTACATTACACTGAATATTTGTATTTAGGAGATTAAGAAAATTGTATATGTCAGTGTGGTGATGTATGCCTATAATCCTAACACCTGGAGGCAGAAGTAGGCAGACTGTTGTGGGTTCCAAACCAGCCAGGATTACACAGTAAAACCATGTGTCAACCAAACCAAACCCAAAATAACCCAACAGAACAAAAAAGCCAGAATTTAAAAAATGAAACCAAACCAAGCCAAAACCAAAACACAGAAAGAAAATCCTGTTATGTACTGAATATTTATGACTAATTATGTGCCTATGGATTAGCATGAATTTATAATGCCTAGATCAGCTGGTATTTTGCTAATATTCCCACATCAGTCTCTTAACTGTTGAGTATTCATACAAGCTCATATTTCTCACAACGGAATTGTCAAACCTAAGTAATAGCTTAAAGAGGCATGCTGAAGCCAGACATGAGGGTACACTTGTAATCCCAACACTCTGGATGAAAACACGCAGGATTGAGGGCCAGAGATCCGTCTGGGTTATAAAGTAAGCCCGACTTAAAACAAACGGTCTGTCATATTAATTATTTACGGTGCTATGATCTAAACATGAAACATGAGGAAAATTAATATATCTACATATTAATTTCAAAAGGAAATCCCAACTGATCAAAACGCCTAACAATACTGCCTCATGGGCTGGCTAGATGGCTCAGCAGTTAAGGGCACTTGTCCCTAAGGCTGATGACCTGAGTTTGACCCCTGGGACCCACACAGTAGAACTTCTGATCTCCACACATGTACCTTGGCATGCCTCAACCCCAAGTGTAAAATACTGCACCCTTGTTTTAAAAAGAGATTTCAGAAGACATATGTTTGAGAGCCTCTTATTCTTATGTGAATAAAATAGCAGGGTTTTTGTTGAGAAAATAAAGCCAGTTTTATTTCTTGCATTTGAAGTAGTCTTCAACTGGTATCCTTAACACACCACAACCAAGTTTATAGGGTTCCCTCTCTTGTTTTCACAGATGCCTAATTGGGTTGCTCAGTACAGTGCTCCTCCACCAACTTGATACACGTAGGCTCATCACAACAGAGTTCAAGCATGCACTTGCTTAAGGCTTTGGTAGCTTTGCACGATGCCCACGCTGGGCCCTCTTGGATAAAGGCAGTCTTCAGCGTTCCTGTTAGGCACTACTGCATCCATCACACCTCCGGCAATGCTGCCTTCCTCAGCCACAGCCTCGGGTTGTGGGTGAAGCTGAATTGTGAACACACCTGAGTGTCTGTATGACTCACTGATAGCAGGGGAAGTGAGCTCATCAGCTACTTTCAACATTTGTTAACTATTGCATATATTTTTTAACTAAGAGTAAAATAAAGCCACTTTCTTTGGAAACAAAAAAAAAAAAAAAATACAATCTCTTAACCATCTTTACTATAGACTATGAGTTCCACATACATCAATTATGTATTCTGTTTTTACACCTTTTCCTGGGCACATGACCACCTGGAATGAAAGCTCTATTTCCCATCTTTGCAGGTAGGGAGGGCTCTGACTAGGTTTTGGCTAGTGGTGTTCATGCAAAACTGTTTGGAAAATATTTCTTTAACAAAGGGCTGAAATCCTCCTGCCCTGGTTCTTGATGGTCAGTGTTTGTTGTGAGGACTTGAGCTTGGATGTCAATCTCAAACCATGGGTCAGAACCAAAAGCTGAGGTTGGCTGAGCAACAAAGTGGCCTTGGCATATGACCAGAATTCTTTAAAGAGGAAAACCTCCAACATTTTAAAAGGTACTAATGTTGGGAATTTAGTTTTATGTTGCTGAGCCCAACCTTAACTAATACACATTTCAATCGTTGGCACATCAAATCTTTATTAGAATTTGTAAGTGAGAAATTATTTCAACACCCGAAGACCAAACTACAATAGAAGATTCCATAGGCTCAAGATTTTGAGACATTTTGGCAAGAGTTCTATGTAAAGCATACCCTTCCCGTGGCATGGCAACATCGTTTTTCTTTAGAAACGTTACTGGGCAGACATCGTTTCCGCCATCGCCTATATACACGATCCGTGTATATCTCACTCCCTTTTGTAACTGTTTATCTATAAACTCCCCCAAGACTGTATTTTTGCAAAGATTCTTTGGGCACCTAGTGCAAGAATGAGCATGGCAATTTTTCACTGTGAGACGACCACTGCTATCAAAAGATGCTGGGTTGGTAAACACCTTATCAAAGACATCATGAAAAGCAGCAGCTTCTAAAACCCAATCTATGAAGATGGAATTTGAATCTGAAATAATGATGCAGTCAAAGCTGTCCTTATTCATCCTCAGAAAGCTGAGAAGTTCTATCATCCCTGAGGTGAAGGGCAGAGACGTCACTGCCCTCTTCAGTTCATCTTCCTTTACCCCCTCATCTCTCAGATACTTAAAGACTCTGCCCATAAATTCTGTCCAAAGCCCCTTTTGATAAGAATCCTGTAGCTCAATGGGAAGCTTTTTGTCAGGAGCGCACTGTACAATCCAGGTGTCACTGTTGTCATCTACGATTGTATTGTCAAAGTCAAACACCAACAGAACTTTCATGGTTCCAGTAACAGACTTGGGTTACCCTGAAAGAGAAGAAATATTATTCCCTAAACATACTGTGTTTACATATCTACTATACTTATTGAAGAGAAGCAAACGTTAACCTGGTAAGAGCTGTGTGTGGTGCACGTATCTGTCATCTTATCACTTAAGAGCCTGGGGCAGAAGGAACGAGAGGTTGAGGCTGACCTGGCTGTATAGTGAGAATATACCTAATACCTAAAAAATAATGCCAAAAAAAAAAAATCACACACACACACACATGCACACACACACAGTTAACATGCTAAAACAAAGAATAGAAATTAGTAGCTTAACATGTTTTTTGTTTTTGTTCCTGAAATTAGAGTCTCTCTATGTACCCCTGGCTAGTCTGGAACATGCTATGTAGACCAGGCTGGCCTGGAACTCAATAGTAACCCACTTACTTCTGCTTCCCAAATGTTTGAATTACAGGTTCATGTCACCACACTCAGCTCTTATTATGCATTAAAGACAAATTAAAAAAAAAAGTTTCTACTTACATATGTTATATGTACCAAATCTGTGTTTGGTACCAAGGAGGTCAGAAATTGTCTTTGGATCCCCTGGAATTGGGGTTACTGATTGGGAACTGCCATGTGGGTGCTAGAAATTGAACCTAGGTCCTCTGAAAAAGCAGTTAAGTATTCCTACCCAGTGAGACATCTCTCCAGCCTCCAATTAAGCATTTTTTTAAGGAACATTGCTTATTTTTCCTAAGAGAGCTACTACAGTTATTTAATTAACTTATAGTATTTGTAATAATCATCATTATTAGAATATACTATGGATATTCTATATATTAAGAAAAGTTCTGAATGAATTTAAGTTATATAACTCTAAAAAATGTAAATAATTTTTAATTGGCTTTCAGACTGAACTCAATTTCTAAATGTCAATGTTATGACTTAATGATTGTTATTTCTGGCTTTTTTTTTTTTGTTTGTTTGTTTTTCAGATAAGTTTCTGTGTAGTTAGTCCTGGATTTCCTGGAACTCATTTTTCAGACCAGGCTGGCCTTGAACTCAGAGACACACCTGGTTCTGCCTCCTGAGTACTGGGGTTAAAGGCATATGACACTAAGTCTAGCTCCAAGTAGGTTAATTTTAACAAAAAGATGTTAAGTAAAAATACCCAGGGCTGGAGAGATGGCTCAGAGGTTAAGAGCACTAGCTGATCTTCCAGAGGTCCTGAGTTCAATTCCCAGCCACCACATGGTGGCTCACAACCATTTATAATGGGATCCGATGCCCTTTTCTGGCATGCAGGTGTACATGCAGCTAGAACACTCATACATAAAATAAATCTTTAAAAAAAAAACAAACAAACAACTCACTAACCTTAAAGTACATACTAACAAACTGTAATCATGTTGTAATTTTAGAAAGAAATTCTAAAAGGTAAAGGATTTAAAATAGGATAAAAGATACAGAAATCAATTAAAAATGGAAAAACATGGTATGTAGCTAATGTATTTTCTGGCTTATTAAAAAAGCTAATTAGTAGTAAAGATAGAATATGCACACACAAGTACTTTGTCACTTTATGGTTTATAGGAAATGTATAACCTAGTGGGGATCTCCTCTCTATGAACTTACTGGGTTTGACGTTATTGGTGAGGGTAGGTTTTTGAGACAAGAGTTCAGTGTGGAGCCCTCCTGTTCAGCGTTCTAAGTATTGAGATTACAGGCATGAGCCAACATACCCAGCTGTTGTATGAATTTAGATGGCATACTACATCCTGGTGCCTGCTTTTTGTATTTCTGAGTATCTAATCCGGGTGTCACTGGCTGTCAGATATCTAAGTGGGAAATTCAATTTCATATACAAATAATTCAGTACATAGCAGTGAGGCAAACCTCATGATTACTCATTACCTAAGAGCATTTTCAGTTAGCTGAGCAGTGGTGGCACACCCTTTTCATTCCAGCAGAGGCAGAGGCAGATCTCTAAGTTCTAGGCTAGCCTGGTATACAGGACAGTAAGTTCCAGGACAGCTACTTGAAAAATCCATGTCTTGAAAACAACCCCCCCCCCCCAAAAGAACATTTATTTATTTATATAAATACACTGTAACTGGCTTCAGACACACCAGAAAGGGGCATCAGATCCCATTACAGATGGCTGTGAGCCACCATGTGGTTGCTGGGAATTGAACTCAGGACCTCTGGAAGAGCAGACAGTGCTCTTAACCGCTGAGCCACCTCTCCAGCCTTAAAAAGCACATTTAGACAGACTGCCTTAGGGTTTCCATTTCTATAAGGAGATACCATGACCAAGGCAACTCTTTTTTTTTTTTTTTTAAAGATTTATTTATTATACATAAGTACATATTATTCAGACACACCAGAAGAGGGCATCAGATCCCATTACAGATGGTTGTGAGCCACCATGTGGTTGCTGGGATTTGAACTTAGGACCTCTGGAAGAGCAGTCAGTGCTCTTAACCTCTGAGCCATCTCCCCAGCCCCAAGGCAACTCTTATAAGGACAACATTTAATCGGGGCTGCTAAAGGTTCTAAGGTTCAGCCTATTATCACCATGGTGGGAAGTACGGCAGTGTCCAGGCAGGCATGATGCAGGAGGAGCTGAGAGTTCTATACCTCATTCCAAAGGCAAGCAGAAGACTGTCTTCTAGGCAGCTAGGAGGAAGGTCACGTCTGCTCTAGGCAGAGCTTCAAACCCCCCTCCCCCCAGTGACACACTTCCTAACAGTATCACTTCCCTTAGGCCTAGCATACCTTATGGAGATTCACTGTGTTCCATTTTAAAAGGTTTTCTAGGGATGTACACGTAGCTCAGAGACCTACCTAGCGTGCATGATGCCTCAGTTTGATCTCCAGCACCTATTAAAATAAAGTTTTCCCTAAGGTAACTCATAGGTTTAATTCACCACAAATTACTGAAAATTTTTAACTTTTTCTTTTTTGGCTTTTTGAGACAGGAATTCTCTGTGTAGCCCTGGTTGTCCTGAACTCACTGTGCAGACCATGTTGAGAAGAATACAAGTGAAGTAACATCATGTTTAAGGTTGATCCAAGAGTATTTTTTTCCCTCAACTTTAACATTTTTCCCCTGTCTTATAAACATATTTTTTACTAAAACCACTTACCCACACTGGTACTTGCAGTCCAATTAATCTTACTTCAGCATAGAGCTTAGGCAACTGCAACCTTCAATTTGCCAGCTGTTTTTAAACATTACTTCATTTCTGTATGCAGAGAAACTGCTTTGATGTGCAGCAAAAGAATGAAGACTTCTTAATTCCTGAAATTAACAAAAGTATTTTAAAGGCTTAAGTTTTATTCTTTCTAATTGGATCCCTTTTCCTCATATCAAAAAAACCAAAGATATGTACTGGCAATGAAGAGACAATTTGATTATACATATATACTTGAAATAAATACAAAAAAGAGAATGTTGTGTTAAAATATTTCATCTGATTAATAAAATCACAAGTGTGAAACCAACTGAGAATCATTTCAGTTTTAATCATTAAAAGGAAAGCACTATATTTTATTTATATTCAGATATGAGTGATGTACTTGAAATAAAACTCTACAAAAATTAAGGTAGTACACAGATTGACTTTTAACAATGTGAATTTACCAGGGAACTCTTTTTCTAAAATTTGAACATTTGAAAAACAGACCAGTAATCCCAGCACTCAGAAGGCTGAGGCAGACATAATGCTACAAACTTGGACCCAGCTTAGGTTACGAGTGCAACGTGAGGACCAGCGAGCAGAGGATGGGTAAGACACTTCCTGAGCAAGTCTAACAAGCCAAGACTGAGTCCTGCAAGACACACTCGGGACAAACCCACAGGAGAAAGGATTCCTGAAGGCTGTCCTCTGACCAGTATACCATTACACTCCTTCAACACACACATCACACATTTTATTAACAAAAAACAAAAACTGTATTCCCAGGGCTTCGAGATGGCTCACTGGTTAAGAGTGTGCACTGCTATAACAGAGCACCCAAGTGTTTAGTTCTCAGAGCCCAAGTCTGGTGATATAATTCTAGCTCCATGGGACTTAATGTTGCTAGACTCCATGGCTCGAGAATGCACACGCACACCTACAAGTGCACACACATACATGCACACAAACTCCAGGTAAGTAAATAAATAAGGGGCTGGAGAGGTGGCTCAGCACTTAAGAGCATACACCGCTTCTGTAGAAGATCCAAGTCTGAGTGGCTTATCACCACCCGTAACTCAAGCTTCAGGGGAGGTCTGACAGCTCTAGCCTCTTTGGGCCCCTTCAATCTTGTGCACTTACCCTCACACAAGCACATATACAAACACATAACTAGGTATAATACACATAAAATGGTCTATGGACAGTGGTCAGGTCTTGATGAGTGGTTTAATCATCATTTTTAGCTTTTCTTCTGATTTTGTTTTTAAAATGTCTCCATAGTCATTTAAATTCTGTTTCCAATTAGGGTGCAAATACTACCATCTTCAACTTACAACAAAAGTTTCTACGGGGCAAAAACCAAATAGTTCTACACCAACTTGTATGTAAAGGCTGTAGGTGGCAGTTACAACTTCGAGTTTCAAGTCAAATATCAGACCCAGCTTGAAATATAGGACTGTATTAGAAAGTCACTGATATATTATATGAGGCTCAATACTTGTAACTAATTTAGTAAAACTCCTGAGGATTTTCACTGAGAGACGTGGTCTACACTGCCCTGTCTTCTAAGTTATGTACTCTATGCTGAAGTTGCTTAAGGATGTCTCTCCAGAGAGCAGGCTAAAAAGCACCCATGTTGTCCCTTGTGATTGGAGTTGCCTCAGCTAAGAGTTTCTCTCCTATAATACAACACACATCACATTCACATAACTTTTTGCTCACTTCCAGTTATCTTGTGGGAGGATGGACTTAGGCAAATAAAGGCAAAATTTGCTAGTGATGCAGCCAGCTAGCATTGTGTAATTCGCTGATCCCTCACTAGGCGTCGTGGTCTCTTGCAAACTACGTAACTACAGTAAAATCCCCGACCCTTTCTGTTCTTGTGAGCTTTCAACTCACTAGGACACACGTACACAAAGTTCTGTCTACAGAAATTCTTATTAATCCTTCCACACTTACCAGCATTCTTACAGTGGTACATCTGAGAGAAAACCTGAAGAGAGACAGCACAGCTATGTGTTAGAATGTTCATTACTGAAAAGTCGCACTTGTTTACATTTTGAGGAACAACAAATGTTGCTTAATTAGTCGACAGTACCAACAATATCGTAATGAAACCATTTGTACGTCGATATATCAGGAGAGTCTTTTTTGTGATCAAGGGCCAGTCCACTTTAATATATTTATCTTGTGTCATTAGAGACTGACTGGTCCCCAAGCACACTAATTACAATTTCTCCACCAAGCAGTATAGGTTAAAAGTCTTAACGCCAAGGTTCTGAGGACAACATTCAAGTTTTAATACTTCTATGTTACAACAATCGACAGGGTCTCATCTAGTCCTGACTATGCGTCACAACCCAAATCATTTAAAAACACCTTTTATGTCCCTTAATACTTGGGGTTCAGTGGCCAAAGAGGTCTTTCACCTCAGCCAGCGAGGCGCAGTGTAGAAGCTCACACCCAGCCTGGGCCTCGGCTCGCACACCAGCCAACTCCAAACTAGCGCCGCGTCAGACAAAAACGGCACCGGACGGGCGGGACCGAGGGCTCCTCACTGACCCAGGCCTGGGTCGCAGCCGGTCGCCAGCATCCGTTCCAGCATCGGCCGGTTGATCCTCGAGCCTTACGTAGACGCTAGACTGCTAGCTCCACGGCTCGCCCACAGCTAATGTACCGCGCAGGCGCACACCCATGCTTCGGTTCTTGGTTCAACAGCGGACAGGACTTTTTCCTGGTTCCTGGATGGCGACTAACGTCACTTCCGGCGTGGTTGCTAAACAACCAAATGGTTTAGCTACCATTCAGTCACTGACTTCAGCTTGGAAATAGTCTCGCCCGCTCTGTACTCGCGGGGCTCAGCTTGGTAAAGATGCAGGTGCGCTTTGGACGGCGCTCCGGACAGGCGAAGGAAAGCACAGGTGAGCTGCCTTGATCCGTGCCGGAGCTGGGATTGTTTCTAGAAGCCCATCATAGGGTGACAAAGGGCTTCGGTTGCCCTTTGAAATGGGCTTTACAAAGTCCAAAACATTCCGAGCAAGCATCCTTGGAAGTGTGGCAGGATGGCCTTCAGGTGAATGAGTGGAAAAAGGAAAGAGGACGAGGGAAAGTTTATAGGAATGGGGTAGAAAAGGCAGAAGAAAGTTAGACATCTTACCCCAGCTGTTAGCTGGTCAGATACTCAGTGGGGCTCTTAAGCTTTGTGTTTCGTTGAATAAATTTTGGAATGCTGTTTGGAAAGGTTATTGACCTATCAAAGTCTTCATTCTTTTGCAGACCTGCTGACTAGTCTTTTCTAAAACTCAAGGAAATACCCCAGTTCTTTCCACGTTAAGTTAAAACTCTCCCCAAGTCAAATGCTTTGATAGTGTAAAAAATATGGTAGTAAGGCACTTAAGATGACTTAAAATTTGATTCTTTCAAAGACATGGACAAGTAGGACTTCAAAAAACAAAGTCTTTATTTAAGTCCAACCACAACACGTTTAATTGTTGTCATGGTAACTAATGGATTCTTGGAAATTTGAACTATCTTCATGATTTGCCTGAGTTCTGTAGCAATAGCAACCCCACCCCCACCACTCACCCTAGGACAGACACAATCTGGTGAGTGGGAACATTAGGAAATTTAATCCACACACAAGAACATTGTATAAGTAATGTTTACTCACCAGATGCCATTGTCTTGGAGGCACACTGCTGAATAAGCAAGCTCACCCTTCCTAGTTCTTTCTGAACTTTGGCCTCGCTGGTTCAGTGGAGCTGTTCTGGCCCAAACTCCTCTCTAAGATGACTGATTCAAACTGGCTTCTCTCAGCATCTGACTGAATTGCTCTGCTTTAGAAAAACTCCCCCTGAATTCTAAGAATTGAAGTCTTGCACAAACTGGACAAAGCTGAACTCCACTGCATTGCTTGAACTCAGCCGAACTGGCCTCGCTCTCCCCACTCTGTGCTGCCTGTCTTTCCTGTCTTTCCTGAGAGACTTGGGCAGATCCTATTCTGTCATATCTTTCTCTGGTTCATCACTTGGTCTTCCTCTCAATTAGACAGCCCTTTCAAACATGGCCTTTTTTCCCCTACAAACTACCTTCATTGTTAGGGATTAAATTGTACTGAGGACAGGTCTGTATTGCAGCCAGAGGGATTAAAAGTGTGTGTCATCGCAGAGGGATCATACAGACCCAGAAGGTTTTTGTATGGGAGCCCTTGCCAGAGCAGCCATGTGGCTGGAATAAAGTTCCTCCATGTCTTTCTCTTTTCTGTTTAAGCCAAAATTTGTACATAGTTCTACTTCCCACAACTGATGTTTCACAAGTAATTGTTATGATTCATCATGTCCAGTGGTTCTTTGGTGTTGTGATTTAAATACCAGGCTGGCAGCATTGAGAGGTGTTGAGACCTAAGCTAGGCAAAGTACTAAGTACCTAAAATCCTAACTCCTTAGGAGGCTCCTAATTGAGCATGTTTCTGAAGAGGGTTGTTAATGAGCTCCTATTGCAGTAAAAATAAAAAGTGATAATCTGTTATCCCGCGCTAGTGCTGGCAATCCTAGGGCCACATGGCACTGTGCAGCATCTTTATCTTAGCAGCTCCGTGTCACCTAAGTTGAGTCTGAGTACTCAGAGAGGTTTCATTTGACCCAGGCGCATTCCACCTGCCCTGGCTCCTTCCATCCCGGGTGGTCCACAGCCACCCCAGTGTGTTGTTTTCACTCACTTTCCCTTGGCGTGTTGTTGCCAAGCCTTGCACACACACATATCCCAACTCTGTGGCAGGCTTTGTGTCACATCAAAGATCACACCAAAATATTCTGACCCAATTGCTACAATATAATTTGCCCACCTAGACAAGTCAAATGATCCTATACAATTCCATCCCTTATAAAATATTCATAACAACCTTATCCATAGAGAGATGCGCGGAGAGAAACATCTATGTCTGCTTTCACGTTGCCTCCTTGCTTTCTCCTTCTCCTCTCTCCTTTCTAGACTTTTCCCCACCTACCTTTCCTTCTCATCCAGTGATAGGCTGGACCCACCTTGTTGTGTTTAATGACATCATCCTACAAGCTGCACTGTATTACTTAGGATATTTTGAGTTTAACATAACAGAAAACCCAACACAATCATATTAAAAAAAAGAATGGAATGTAGTTATTTAATTCTGAAGCAGTCACCATAGACTTCAGGTTGGATTGATTAGCACTGTAATATGATCATTGCTCTAGCTTCTTCCTTTGCTTCCTGTTTGCATTTCATGCTGTTTTATCCCAAGCCGGTTCCTCTTGAGATCATGGAATGGACCCCTTATCCATCTCTTACTTTCTTGCTCATGTTCAGCTTGAAAGTCTCTTGAGTGTCTCACTGAAAACAAAGAAGAGGTTTTTGTTTTGTTTCTTTGCTTAACATTAGAGAAATAATTGTTGGCATGGAAGATACTTGTTTATTCAATCTAGACCTGGCTCAGGACTGTAGTTGGTTCTTCCAGTTGCCTTCTCAATGGGGAAGAAGTTGTATAGCGTCCATCAAGGTGTCCGCAAATGCAACAGATGGATGTTTCCAAAAGTATCCACCTATGAGATGACACCATTAACTCTGAAAGTGCTTTTTATTCCAACCTATTGGTATAGTCACTGCTGACCACAGTCTGAAAGAGGAAGGTGCCAGTAATAAGGGGAAAATCAAAGTCTCCTTTGGGGATTCTCAGCCTCAATAAAAGAATTTAAGAATGGACTCAAATAGAAGCTCAAGGACAACTTTATTAAAAGAAAACTGCAGCTTGGGTAAGCTGCAAAAGCTCAGTTGATGCCTTAAGGAGGAAAGAAAGAGCTGTGTTAGTTGAACTGGCATGAAAGTCAGACATGGCAGACAGACAGCTATGTATTGAGGAGAGGAGTTCTGGAGCAGTGGTTCTCCATCTCCTGAACGCTGTGACCCTTTATTACAGTTCCTCATGTTGTGGGGACCCACACCATACAATATTTTCTGTGATACTTCATGATTGTAATTTTATGAATCATGTTGTTATGAGTTGTACTGTAAAAATATCTGTGTTTTCCAATGGTCTTAGGCAACCCTCATTTGACCCCCACATGGGTCGCAGTGCTGAGGCTGAGAACCACTGCTTTAGAGAAAGCATGTAGTCTGAAATGCTGGGGGAAAGCATGCAAAGGAAAGAGAGAGAAGAAAAGGAGAATACACTTCTCTGATCAGTTCAGAAGAGCGAAGAGACTTAACCTATTACATGGCTGGGGCTTGTAGGGTTCTACATTAGGGGCAGGGATTTTGGGAAGGAACACAAAGCAATTGAATCACATATATAACAACATGAATGAATATCAAAGCGATTCTTTTGAATAAACTCTATAATAAAAATAGCAGCTGAGCGGTGGCCTATTAGAGTCTAAGGAGGAATGACAAGGGTAAAACAGGGTGTGGAGACTGTTAGTGTCCTATGGCCATTATCTGAACTGTAATGGTGGCTTTGGAGGCATATTGTTGTCAAATGTAATGGAATATGTCTTATAAGAGAGCTAATTCTGCCCACGTCACTAGCATGACTGAAGAAGAGTTCAAGGATGGACCCTTAGCAAATGTGACTGAATCAACCCAACTAGCATGTTTGCTCTCCACCCAGGCTGTAGACCTCAGACTCTTGATTAGGAGTTTCCCCCCAAGATTCCACAAAGCTAAATGTTTTGCCCAAGCTTACACATGAAGGAAACCACCAAAGACTTGATCATGTCACTCTGATTTTATAAAGCCTTACACTATTTCCCTCAGCCAGACTTAGTTACACATTTAAGGCAATTTTCAGATACCACTTCACTCCAGAGATTTTGGGAAAAAAATCATGTGAGCTCTTCCTGGAAAATGATTTAATAATTATGTTTTTTAACTGCATTAGGGATGAAGACCTTTGAAAGAGATGAAATTCCCTACCCACCTCTCCTACCTAGCAAGGTAGATCTCCGGCAGGTCACCATAATTCCACATGCTGAGTGGGAAAGGATTCGGGACAGCCTCAATACGTTGACAAGAGAAGCAGCAGTCCTTCGTGCAGAAAGAACAGCAAAGAAAAATATGCATATGCAGTCCCAGGAAATGGTAAAGCACTGGACTAACACATACGCAGTAAGTATCAGCCTTCCAGAACTCACATGCTTTGAGCAGTAACTGTTGCTTCTGAATAGTGCCATATAATATAATATAATATAATATAATATAATATAATATAATATAATATAATATAATATAATTTTATGTTCAAACTGTCATAAATACAATGACACATATTTTTAAGATCTTTATATATATTAAGATCTAAATATATTTAAAATACTATAAATGACTCATTGAGGCAAACATTTTGTTAAATTTTGACATGTACATTCCCCCAAAACCATCTTTATAGTTAAGATTAAGAACATACTCATCACCTAAAAGTTTAGCTCTTTGTCACTCCTCCTTAGAAATGAGTAGGTCGTCACTACAGTTTATTATTACAGGTTTGATTCTCCCCTTTTGAGAGTCATATACACTCTTTTATTACTGAGCAATAGTCCAGTGTTTGGTACACTACAGCTTAACTGCTCATCGATGGTATGACATCAACCAAATGCTGACTCCTGGGTTGTCTCTATCTTTTGACTTCTATAAATATAGTTGCTGTGAACATTCATATCATATGTGGACATATATTCCCATCTCTCTTAAGTAGATATTTTAATATGAATATGTATAGTGAAATTGTAACCACTGTATATACAACTCTGTAAGTGGGTTAAAAGGTGACTGGAGAGATGACTCAACAGTGCTCATAGCTCTTTCAGAGGATTTGCATTCAGTTTTCAGCACTCACATTGAGCAGCTCACAATCACCTGAAACACCAACTCCAGGAGATAAGACAACCTATTCTGGCCTCTTGAGACACCTGCACACATGTACACATACACACACACACACACACACACACACACACACACACACACACACACGAAAATATAAATATTTTAAAAATTAACTTTGTAAGGAATTTCCAAACTGTTTCACAAAGCAATTGTGATTTTATGTCTCCCCCCTCTGACCAGCAGGATGAGTCCTGTTGCTTTTGTGTTCTCATCAATAGTTAGTATGGTTAGTCTTTCTCATTACATCATTCTAATGGGTGTGAATTTTTCCATATGGCTTGAATTTGAATTTTCCTAATCACAAATGTTAAATATTTTAAATACAATATTTATTGTACATCCATGTATCATGCACACATGAGGTCAGAGGACACCTCATGGGAATCTGCTCTCTCTTCACCATGTGGGTTCTCAGAATCTAACTCCTGTTGCCGGTCTTGGTAGCAGTGCTTTCTCACCAGCTGCCCTGGTTAGCATTAACTCTCAATGTGACGTGGCCTAGAATCACCTGAAAGGGTCTCAGCTGAGTAATTGTCCCCATCAGGTTGGTCTGTGAGCATGTCTAAGGATCATCCTGGCTAAAAGTTGATGTGGGAAGGCCCAGCCTACTGTATGTGGCACCATCCCTAGGCAGGTGGTCCTGGGCTGTAGAAGGAAGCATGGTCTCTGCACTTGAGCCTGAACAAGCCAGAGGGTGAGCCAGCGATTGGGGTTCCTCCACATCTGTTTCAGGTTCCTACTTTGAGTTCCTGTTATAACTTCCCTCAACGATGGGGTGCGACTTTAAAGTACAAACCAAATAAACCCTTTCCTCACCCAAGCTGCTTTTGGCCAAAGTGTTTTTAATCACAGAAATGGAAAGGAAACTAGATTGTTGGCTAAACATCTTTTGATCAACTTGCTTTCTACCTCTTCAAATTTTCATGATTAGATTTTTTTCCCCTTGTATTGAATTTGGAGAACTTTAAAAACATATTCTGAAGGTAAGTGTGGTGGTATATCCTTATAATCCAAATACTTATGAAGCCCAGAGAGACCTTGGGGCCAAGACCAACCTGGACTACCTAGTGAGTTCAAGGCCAGCCTGGTCAACATATCAAGACCTTGCATCAAAAAACAAAACAACAGTAACAAAAACAGGGCTAGGAATGTAGAGCAGCTGATAGAGTGTAGGCTTAGCTTGCATGGAGCCCTGGACTCAGTCTGTAATGCCAGTGAAAGCCAGGCATGGCGGTCCATACCTATAATCCCAACATTTGGAGATGGCAAAAGGAAAATGGAAAACAAAAATTCAAGGTCAGAATGGAGAGGTGGCTCAGCGGTTAAGAGCACTGACTACTCTTCCAGAGGTCCCGAGTTCAACTCCCAGCAACCACATGGTGGCTCACAACCATCTGTAATGGATCTGATGCCCCTTTCTGGTGTGTCTGAAGACAGCTACAGTGTACTCATATAAATTAAATAAATAAATATTTTTAAAAAGTTCAAGGTCATCTTTGACCATGCAGTAAGCTTAAGGCTAGCCCAAACTCTCTGATATCCCGTTGAAAATAAGATGTCTATATTTGAAAGTATTTCCTCTCAGTATATATTCTGAACTACTATTCTAAAAGACAAGGTTATTTTGTGTTTTTGAGATTTCCTTATACTGTCCACGGTGACTTCTACCTTAGGGTTTCTCTTCTGTGGAGAGACTCTATGACCATGCCAACTCTTATAAAGGAAAATATATAGCTGGGGCTGGCTCACATTTCAGAGGTTTAGTCCATTATCATCATAGTGGGAAACATGGCATCTTGTAGGCAGATGTGCTGGAGAAGGAACTGAGAGTCTACATCTGGATCTACAGCCAGCAGAAGGAGACTGTGTGTCACATTGGGTGTAGCTTGAGATTATGAGACCTCAAAGCCCATCCCCATGGTAACACACTTCCTCCAACAAGACTATACTCCCCAATAGTGCCACTCCCTGCGGGCCATTCAAATACATGAGCCTTTGTGTGCCATTCCTGTTCAAACCACCTCAAGCTCAAACGCAGACTCAGTGATCCTCTTGCCTTTGCTTCAGAGTAGCTGGAGTTACAAGTAGACCCAGCAGTGACTGGTCAATTGAAAAGTTTGGATCTTAGTTAAGTCTTAGGATTGGAGAGAGATTCATTATATACCCCATTAATAGTTTTGGATCATGTACATATACTACTCATCTAAAAATGAAATTAAAAATTAGTTTAGTGCTGAAGAGATGGTTAAGTGTTTAAGAGCACTGACTGTTCTTCCAGAAGATCTGGGGTTGGTTTTCAGCACACACATGGCAGTTCACAATGTTCTGTAACTACAGTCCCAGGGCACCCAACAGCCTCTTCTGACCTCCTCTGGCTCCAGGCAAGCACGTGACACATAGACACACATACAGGCAGAACAGCCATGCATGTAAACTAACTAACTAATGAACTAAACACTATTTAAAGATTAATTCAAGGTATATGTTCATGTTTACTAATGAATTATGCAAACAATAAAAATTTATAAAGAGATTTAAGTGATTATGAACTGATATTAACTTATGGGTTAATTAAACCAAAAAAAAGAACCCCAAAAGATTGCTTTTGTGTTGGGGTTTGACCACAAGGCCCTGGATTTGATCCCCAAGACTGAAAGAGAGAGAGAGAGAGAGAGAGAGAGAAAGTTTATTTTGTCTTTTCACAGGGAATGAAAGAACAGAAACTTAAAGCCAAGCAAAAGCGTGATGAAGAGATTGAGGCTGAAAGACAAATTCTTGATCTGGAGGAAGAAATATACAAACAAGGAGAAAGAAAGAAGGCCATCGAAAAGGCAAAGCAGTACCAGTTTTACCAGACAGAGAGAGTGAAGCACTTCCATGTACTATCTGGCTTCTCTTCTATTTATATATGTATATGTATAAAGTATATTTGACATGCATATTTAACAGTTTTCTTGATATAGTTATACATCATTTTCTTAAAATGGTGTGATTTTTTTGTAGTCAGGACTTCTTCTCAGTAGAGTTATGAAAGAGCGTGATGTCCAGATTCAGTACAAAAAGAATACAGTAAAATCAGACAAAAAATGGGATGAACAAGTGAAACTCAACGATGAAAATGCACTTAAAGAAGACAAAGAGAAAGTAGAAAGACAGCGCAGAGAAAGAATAGCTCTTGCCAAAGATCATCTGAAACAGTATGTATACATCAGGGAGCTCGTGTGTCCTTCTCATAATGGATAGAGCTTTTCCTCTGATTTTGAAATTAATGGGTGCTAAAACAAAAAACAAAACAACAACAAAAAAAACCTAAAACTCACTATTAGAGAAGACTGTTCTGATACATTCGTGACCATTGATATACACTGGTAGCATTGGGAAGGCTGCAGCAGAGAAATCAAGAATTGGAGGTCAGTCTGGTCTACATACCAAGACCCTAGCTCAAAAACCAGAGCAAAGACCACTGAGATGGCTCCGTGGGGAAAGGCATCTGCCACCCAAGCCTGACAGTCCCTGGAAGGAAAGCGCTAAGTCCACAAACTTGCCCTCTGACCTTCACAAGTGCACAACTCTGCATTCACCACACAGGTACACACACATATGTACACGTGCCCACTAAGTTGTTAAGAGCTGGCTGGGTTTGATTCCCAGTGCCCTCATGTTTGCTCACAACCATCTGTAGATCCTGTTCCAGGGAAGCCAACACAGAACACTCATACCATAAAATAAATATTTAAAAACGTATTACCAGGTACTACCCAGGGATTGCCTTGTGAGGTGTAAAACGTGTCTTCATGTTCTTTAGCTTTTCTTCAAAGGATAGAGCCTAATTTGTTTCTACTGTCTGGAGGACAGGCTACATATATTAGCTCATGGCCACTGATCAGAATGTGACAGATTGGCTGTGACATTTTAGATTAGGATATTAAAGATACCAGGCTTCTTCCCTGCTTATCCCTTAGAGAGCTTACTGGGGAACCTGACTTCCATCTTGCAAGATACTATGAGAAGGGGCAGGTGGCAGAAAGCTGCAAGTGTGTGACAGTGGGTTTTCTAGCCTCAGGGAAGCCTTGACCCCACTACAGCCCCAGCTGACGGCTGGACTGCAATGTCTTCAGAGGTGTCTAAGCCCCTCCTCACCCTGCCGGTCAGGAACGCACAGATAGAAGTGTTTGTGGTTCTAAACCACTATACTTTGAGGTACTCAGCAATCAGTTGTTAAGCTTCTGGTCCCACCCCTGGAAAAGTATGACGTATACCAACGTTGTAAACAGTGCCCAGGCACCAGATGCAGGCCAGTCTAGTTTTGGAGCTGTGTCTTGCACAAGAGTCTGCCTCACACTAGCATCCTGAAGATGAGGCACATAAGGAACCGTGGAGACACAGTTCCCCAAGTAGAGTGACTTTTAACCAAGAAATTAAAGACACCTACTCAGACAGCCAAGTATCTATGACAATATGTGTTTCTCATTCCTTCTACAGGTAGTTAATTTCTGTAGGCAGAACTTTATAGACCTTGTTTAAGGAAATTTTACTGCTGGGCTTGGTGGCACACACCTTTGATCCCTAGTACTTGGAAGGCAGAGACAGTAGGATCTGAGTTTGAGTCCAGCCTGATCTACAGAGAGAGTTCCAGGCCAGCCAAGGCTACATAGTAAGACCCTTATTTATTTATCTATTGACTGACTGTGTTTGCATCCTCTTGGCTCTGCTGCCCTCTCCCCTGGTTAAGTTCCTTTATGAAAAGGGTAGAAAGAGCGAAGAAAGCCAAAGTGGTTGTATCCATCTTAGAGAGCTCGACCACTCCTTTGAGTTCTCGTTTTTCCATACCCAGCTGCCTCCAAGAGCATTCCATTACGGGGTCTCATAGGTACCTCAAAGATGATTATGGATTCCCTACCACTGCAGGGGACTGCCCAGCAGCACCATTACCCCCCCCCCTTCAAGCCACGGTCCCTTGAGCCTTTGTCTCCTTTATGTTCCACAACAAATCTACAAGAAAGCCGCGGTCATTTGTTTTACTCCAAAAGAAGTTTTGAGTCTATAGCCATCCTCTTGGGCCCAGATGCTCCTGTCTGTTGCATGGATTATTGTACCAGCTTTCAGTTGAGCCCACTCTCTTACTCCCTGTTCCCTTTGCTATTCAGCATCTATGATAGTCCATTAAAATGAGAATCAGTCGAATTATTCTGCTAGTTTGGGTGCTGCAGTTGCTTTCTAGTCATTTATAGTGAGGTGGACTTGGCCCTGTGGAGTCTGACTTGCTCTTATCCCGAGCTCTCTCCCGCCGTTGCCCATTTCCTCATTACCCTGACATAGGCCCTGCCTTCCAGGGCCTTGAGTACCTGCTAAGAGCTCTCTGGCTTCAGTACTTCTCACAAACTATTTAACTCTCCAGAATTTACTTGTCTGTTCTTTAGCTGTGGTCTTACCTTCTAGAGAGGCCTTGAGACTCTTGGTGTACAGCTCAGTCTAGAGAGGTCTGTATTACTCCGTTGCTAACTTTTTCTTGGTCTCTTTTCTTCCCCTCCCCCCACTTTTTTGTTTTGTTTTTTTCAAGAAAGGACTTTCCTTTGTGTAATCTGAACTCACTTTGTAGAGTAGGCTAGCCTCGAACTCACAGACATCCACTTACCTCTGCCTCCCAAGTGCTGGAATTAAAAGCGTGTGCACCACCATTGCCTGGCTGTCTCCTTGCTTCCGTTATGACATATCACAGTGTTTAGTTGCAGTCCCTAACTCTAAGTTCCTTTATGGCTGTTTCATCATTGAGGTAGGACTTCAATAGTGATTAGATAATTGAATAAGGGGCTAAGGACTACAGAGGGACTCAGGCCTCCAGCACAGGCAACTGCAAAGATGGCAGTGTTCACCAAAATGAGACCACAAGGATCCACTTAGAAGACAAAGGTGATGGATTTGGCTTTGCACACACAGAATGTTAAGATGGTTATGGGATTAGCCCAGCACTGAAGCTTGCTGGGTTATCCTGTAAGACCCAAACTTTCTTGCTGTGATAAAAATCCATCTGTCTGTCTGTCTGTCTAATCTAAAATATAATCTATCTTTGAGATAAGGTAGCCCTGGCTGACCTTAAATCACAGAGATCCTCCTGCCTCTAATTTTCTGCCTCTGCCTTTTCCTCTGTTTCTACATGCTGAATTAAAGGCAAGTATTACCATGCCCAGCCTCTCCATTGCTTTGATAGGACTATTCAGACTATGTGTGAGCTTGAGAAAAATTAGATCTCCATAAGCACAACTTGGGACAGTCAGAATGTGAACCTTCCTTAACACTCTTGGGCTGTGAGCCGTCGTGGTGCCGTGTGCAGAGCACAGCAGAGTTGCTTTAGAACGCGCTAGCCAATCTGGAAGAGGATCATGTCTCTGTGTCCACTGCCTGGTTCAGTCTTTGGGCAGAAAGCATGAATGTGAGGGTAACATTTGCTGTAGCAGTGAAAAGGAGTGATGTTGTCACTGACTGGTGGGTTTTATAACAATTACATTTTAAATTACCTGTCAGTAAAGATTTTTACCTTATTTGGATAATTTGACTTAATGCAAATTTAGAATGTCGATGGAAATTTCTGGTCTGCCAGTTCAATAAATAAATAGAAACATTTGTATCTGGTTTTCAACTCTCAGGTTTAGAGCAAGACATTAGTCATCCACACCACCTTCTTCATGAGTCTTTTCAACCCAGTACACTGGGCAGCTTTTAAATAACCATCTAGAGCTGACTACATCACAAGAATGTTTTGGTATTGGTGATGGTAAATCTTGACTGTCAAATTGACCAAAAACAAACAAACAAACCCTGTATTTGTTTATGTATATGTTTGTGAGTCTGTGTGAATAAGCCACATGGTGTATTCCCATAAAGCCCAGAAGAGGGCGCCAGAAGCTATAGTTACCTGAAGTTCCAGGGAGTTAGGGGCCTGACCCACAACTGATCTTAATTAACTACTGAGCTCATCTCTCCAGCCCTAGAGCTGCAACATTTTGTATCTTGTTGTTCTGTCCTGAACTTAAAAGGACCAGTGCACTCCTAGGTTTCTTGAGTTCCTCCTGGAGACAGCACTCTAACGTCTAAGCTCCGTTACTTTGTGTCTGTGCCAAATTTCTCAGCCCACTTCCCTGTGTGGCCATCTGTGTCCTAGCAGGAGGGAGTTTTTCTCCCCCTGCTGCGGGGGAGAAATGTTGGCTTCCTTGCATGCCTATGAAAGAGCAGCTCGTTCTTTAGCCTCTTTACATTGTTGACTTTTCCCGAGCCACCTGTTCAGAAGGAAAAACAATTAGAGGAGGTAGAGTCCTGGGACTTGAGGAGGCTTGCAGTGTGCTCAGGGGTGCCTGCCAGCTGAGGAGCCCCAGGGAGTCAGAATGTGCTAGGAACTGCTGCTGAGAGCTTCTGGGGTGAGTAGAAGGGGTGAAGAACCTTCCTGACCAGGGCTGTGCTGTGATGCCGGCCTCCAGGTATCCCTGAAGAACTCCAGGAGCCACGAGAGTTGGCAAGTTTGGAGCTTACCACCCAGTAGGCCAACTATCCGGGAGCTACAGGCGGAATAACAACCGTAGTGGCCCATGGCTATGGAGGAGTAACCAGCCTTAGCTGTGCCTTCTGCACCACCAGCCTCTGCGCTGGAGCCCACAGACTCCTCCACAGCCTGCGGTCAGTCTCCTTTTGGTCAAGGAACAAAATGGGCTCGAAGCCCAGCAAATGTGGGCAGCCTGGGGCGTTCAGATCGTTTCTGTCACTGCCACTACCTGTCTTCTTCCTAAGGTATGACCTTTTTTTTTTTTTGCCTCACTCTTGGTCACACTTGTGTTTTTGCTTTAGAATAAAGGAACATGAGGAGGAAGAAGAAACCAGGAAGAAAAGTGAAGAAAAAGATGCTGAGGAGATAAAGCGGCAGAATTTGCTGTATGAAATAGAGGTGAAAAAAAAACTAAGCAAGAAGAAGGAAGAGATAGATGCAAACAGGAAACTGTTTTTTGTAAGTTTTGCATGCCACAGACAAGCAGTCGCACAGTCAGATGCGTGACTCATGACATGTTGGGGTGGGAAACAAGCATCCAGAAAGCTGTGTCCCCGGAGAAGCCACACTGCGGGCTGATCCTAGTCAGTATAGCTGTGTGTGGGTGTGATCTCGTGTGGAAAAGAAAATAGTAAGTTTTCTATACAAAATGAATTTCCTTAAAACAAAAATTGTTAGGAATGAATGGAGTGATTTATGTATAGTTTCTGCTTTGACAGCTTACGGATGTCATAATTTATTTGATTGCATGATTTTTATTTGTCTCCAACATTTTTAAAAACTGTATTTTTATGTGTATGGGTGTTTTGCCTGCATGTATATCTGTGCACTGCATGTGTGTTGTGCTTGCAGGGACCCAAAAGAAGGTGTTGGATCCCCTGGAACTGGAGTTACAGATGGTTGTGAACCACCATGTGGGTGCTGGGAACTGAACCTGGATCCTCTGGAAGAGCAGCCAGTGCTTTTAACTACCGAGTCATCTCTCCAGCCCCAGAATTTTTCAAAGTAATATTTGTGCTGCAAAGTTAATACATCAAGCACCGAGAGCTTGGAGAAGGAAAGGTGCTTCATTGCTCGGCCCCTTTGCTTCCCAGAGCTGCCTCCTACCACATGAGGCCCGAGGACTCAGGATCTGCAGGCTCAGCTACCCTGCCTCCTTGAGCCATCTTGCCAGTCCCTATATGTAGTTTTCAATAATTACGTTCCACATGATAGCAGTGTGACTGTTTATTAGTTTCGGGCGTAGAGGGTCTGGTTCTCTGTGGTACACAGCTCTCCCTACTCTTCTGCCGCGGACGGTGTGAATATTCTGCAGATCTGAGTTCTGTACCATGGCTCCTTCATTAGTGGATGTTCATTTTCGTTTTGTTTTCAGACAGGATCTTGCTATGCAACCCTGACTGACCTCAAATTTGTGATTCTCCTGCCTTAGTTCTCCCCTAACCACACAGATCACAGAGCAGCATCACTGTGCCCACCACTACAAATGGTTACTTTTCTACCTTGATTTTCATTTATTTAATGACTTTATATTTGATCTTTTAAAATTTTTATTTTGATTACTTGGGTTTTTTTCATACATTCACTAAATTCTGACAAATGTATATTGATGCCAACTTTCAATATTTGACTGACTAATAAACAGTCACCTATGTTGCTTTTTTTAGAACTTATCTCTGGAGGACCCTCACCTCTTCTCCTTTGGGGCTCCTGTCATTCTGGGGCTTGTCTCATCGCTCTCTAGGGCCATACCTCTGACCCTGGCTCTGATGTCTTCTGTTTCTTCTTTACTCTCCCTCTTGCTGAACAATGTCCCTGAGCGTCTGCATGAAGGGTGTTTAGGAAGTCAGTAATTTCTGTTTTCTAAAAAGATAATGTGCTAAAATCTCACATCATTGAGATTACAGTTTACTTAACCATTTCTGTCTTACTGAATACTGATAGATTACTTTGAATATTTTTCTTATTAATGTAAATAAACCTTAACATGAGCATGTATTAAAACTTCTGATTATTTCTTTGAAATAAATTGTTAGAAGAGAAATAACTAGGTGAGGAGCCGTGACCACTCGACAGGCTCTTGGTAGAGATATTGAAAGGCATTTTAGTGACAATACTACTTGTTTCCTTAAGGACAATATGCGTGACAAAAACATCATCCGAGCTGTAGAACAGCAGCAGCAAGAGGAGGAAGACGAAAAGATTAGAAAGTTTATCAAAGCCAAAAAACATCTGATACAAATGAGGAAAGACAAAGAAGCTGAAACACGCAGGTAGGATTTAAAAATACTTTCAGATTTATTTACCTTGAGTTTGAACGTTTTGCCTGCATATATATGTGTGTACCACATTCATGTGTGCCTGTTGCGTTCCTTGGAACTGGGATTGTGGGTTATTGTAAACCATCATGAGGGTGCTGAAATCTAACCTGGGTCCTTTGTAAGAGCAATGAGTGTTCTTAACTGCTAAGCCATATGCCTAGCCTCACAGGTAGGAATTTAACATAATATAATCACTAAAGTACTATCTGAGATTGCTTTCCAGTGACCTAAAAATTACACTATGATAGTTGTCTTTGGGAATTGAAGTCTCATAGATGACATTTAGTGACCTGATAGTTTCAATTTGGGGCATAAGAGTTGAGGTGTACCATGGAATATTCCAGAACTCTCTGGTAGATGTTTGGAAGCACTGGTAGGAGAGGGAGCACTGAGCGAGAGGAGGCTCTCCGAGTCACTGTCTGTACATTTCCTTTCCTCATTGCTGTAGCTGAGGACCTGGCAAGAAACAACTTAATGAAGGCAGAATTTATCTTGGCTCACAGTTTAAAGGTCTATAGCCCAATATGGTGGAAAGGCCTGGTGGCCAGAGCTGCTTATGGCTGTGGAGGCAGAAGCATGAGACCGTTCAGATCAACGTGGACCAGAAAGCAGAGAAAGCTGAATGCTGGTGCATGGGCTCAGTTTTTTTTTCTTTCCCTCTCTTTACTCAATCTAAGACCCCAGCCCGTATTCAGGATGGGCCTTTCCCTTTCAAATAATCTTCTCTAGAAATGCCACACAGATTGCCCCCAATGTGTGTCTCACCACAGTCTTAGGTGTTTATTTTTATTTTTTGAGACAAGGTCTTTCTATATAACCTTGGCTATTTTGGAACACACTAGGTAAACCAGGCTGTCCTCACACACAGAGATCCACCTGCCTCTGCCTACCAAGTGCTGGGATTAAAGGCACCACTATGGCCTGAACTCTTAGATCTTAAGTAAGTTTCCCCTTCTTCCCATGGAAGATTTCAAAATTATCTCAATTAAAAATTGCATCTTCTAGAGTAAAACCCAAAATTGGAAAGTAAAAAAGAAAGGGAAATTGCACTTCAGTTGTCAGCTTTTCAATATCCCAGGACACCCGATTCTTCAGCCTAAATGAGAGAAGTTTGATTTCGGCTTCGGGTCATAGTTGTTGCTTTTGGAACTACAGGAAAGCAATGCTGGAGTGGAGTGCATGCTGGAGAGAGCCGGTCACCTCATGTGTCAAGGAACAATGGCTCTTGAGAGTTGTGAACAGGTGTGAACGAGTGGACCCTAACTGAAAGAAGAGTGTTCGTGGAATATGCACTTGGGCTGCATCCCTTGCCAGCCTTTCTTTCTTTCTTTTTAAATTTTTTTAAAAAAAAATATATTTATATAAATTTATATATAAGTGCACTATAGCTGTCTTCAGACACACAAGAAGAGGGCATCAGATCCCGTTACAGATGGTTGTGAGCTACCATGTGGTTGTTGGGATTTGAACTCAGAACCTCTTAACCTCTGAGCCATCTCTCTAGCCCTTTTTTAAATTTTTAAAGTTTTTTATTAATGTTATGTATAAATGTTTTGCTTCCATGTAAATCCGTGTGTGTACTTGGTGCCAGCAGAGGTCAGAAGAGGGTATTGGCTCCCTTGGGACTGGAGTTAGGCATAGTCATAAGCTGGTTGTGGGTGCTGGGAATCCAACCTGGATCCTCTGGAAGAGCAACAAGTGTTCTCATCTGATGAGCCATCTCTCCACACACCCCTGCTCTTCTTTATGCTCCTTCCTGGCTGCCATTTTCCAATCCTGTTCTTTTATTCTCTCCCCTCCATGATCAACTGACACCTCCGAAAGCATGAGCTGAGATAAATAA
Organism: Micromys minutus; assembly: GCF_963924665.1. NCBI lineage: Eukaryota > Metazoa > Chordata > Mammalia > Rodentia > Muridae > Micromys > Micromys minutus. The sequence continues at coordinate 43,077,680 of NC_137982.1, read as the reverse complement.
TACGGCCTTTAAAGTTTCTTAAATAGGGCATTTGTTAAAGAGTGGAGAAGACTTACATGAGGCAGAAGTCTTTAACATGTTTGCCCGTTAAGCTCTCAGGACCTAGAGTGATAGATGCTAATAGTCAAGTGTTCCGTCTGTAAATGTGTTTAGAACAGTGTTTAGAAATATTGAGTGAAGCATCATCTTTCCTACAAAGTTTTCTGCATGGCTCTCTAGCACTCTCATGGCCTGTACCATCATCTGCCACATATACGTATGCATATATACATATATATATATATATATATATATATATATATATATATATATATATACACATGTGCACATATATACATGAATACATATATGCATACCATCTCTTTTCTACTTCAGAGTCTACTTTCTTTTCACTCATGAATGGCGTCTCTTTCACTATTTCTCATACAAACTTCACAAACTCACTTAATAAATTGGTGAGCCTGTCATAACTAACTAAAATATTTCTGTTTAGTCTCTGTCTCTCGTTGCTTTAATTAAATGTGCTTATTGTGTATAATGTTCCGGACATACTTGGCCCTGGACTAGAGAGAGTTCGTGCAGCCCTGACGTGAGAAACTTCATGATGTGAGGGACAGGGACACATAAACAGATGAAATCAACACATCAACACATTTGTTCCAGATGGGGTGTAGTGAGAGGACAAATTCTTTAGCATTTTGATAACTTAGTTATTTCCAAGGTTTTATTTAAAGAAAGGGTTTTTATAGTGTAAGTCTCAGTGTTAGAGCAAGCAGAATAGTCCAACAAAGTATTCCAAAATATCCTCTGGGCTGCAACGCAGATTCTTATCCACACACAATGCTGCATGTGGCAGTGTAACTAACCCCAGTCTAGGCAGGTGGTGGGATCAGCAGCAGCCACTGGTGAGATTATACAAAAAGCAAAGCTGGCATGATGGTGCATGCCTCTAATCCCAGCACTTTGGGAAGCAGAGATGTGAGAGTCTCTGTAAATTTAAGTACAGCCTGGTCTACACAGCAGTTCCAGGCTATCCAAGGCTATATAGTGAAACCCTGTCTCAAAAGATAAAAATGCTGAGAGCTATAGCGGAAGAATTGCAACATCAGCTGTCTTCACTGGCACCCACCCATGCACTCATGAGCACATGCAGGCGAAAAGTGTCTTCCAGTGTTACGGAGAATTTTAACAACCTTTCTTACACAAATATACACACACATGTGATGATACTGTACATATTGCTCACTTGGCGATTTTAAAACTTCCTGCTACTTTGTAGTTATGAAATTCATTTCCTCATTTATCTCAAGAATGAAAATTTCAGGTTTCCTAATGAAAGCATTATCACTCCATTACAGAGCTGTTCGGTGTCGGTGTAATTTGGCAACTGTGGTTGTTCTGTTACAGGCTAATGGAAGAGCGGAGAGAAAGGATAAATAACTTCCTAAGTGAACTAATGAAGGAGAAACTTGATACTGAAGACTTGATTATTGCTAGAGATATTGCTGAAGCTGACACTGAACAGGAGAAAAGGGAAAAAGAAAAACAAGAAAAAATTCAAGCGGACTTGAAAGCAATCGAAGATTATAGAGCCGCTGTGGTAAACAGTTCAGTTACAGTGAATAGATTTGAGACTTTCCTGCCATGGCTACTTCCTCTTTTCCTCTCTCAACAAACTAACAGAGATTTGAAAAATAGTATGTAAATTGCCTTATATTTTTGAAACAAATACTTACTTTTAAACTTCTTTATAAACTTTATGACTAAAAAAAATCCTTGCCAAAAAAATAATCATCTAACAGCAGCTAGGTGATGCACACCTTTAATCCTAGGAGGCAGAGGCAGACTGACCTCTGTGTTCAAGGCCAGCCTGGTCTACAGAGTGAGTTCTAGGACATCCAGGGCTACACAGAGAAACCCTGTATCAAAAACAAAAGCAGTCAATCAGCCAGCCAGCCAGTCAGTCAGTCAGTCAGTCAGTCAGTCAGGCAGGCAGTCAGTCAGTCAGTCAGTCCTCCACTGAAAGGAACTAGACCCAAAGTCTGTTTACCTGGACGAATTTCTATACAGTTGGAAAGGCCATTAGAAGAGGTGAGGACCATCACACTGGGCTCTACTGTTGCGTGTGTTTGCATGCTGTCCTCCACAACCTTGTTTCCTTGTTTAATCTGGGATTTGTAAATTCCATGCATGGCCCCTCTGTCTGAAGTGTGCATCTGAGCATGTTCTCCCATTTGGGGCCTGTCTGTGGATTCTGCTGATTGTTTCCTTTGCTCTACAATTCCTGTAACTTTCAGGGAGTCCCACCTATTGATTCAGGGGCAGCTCCTGTGCTGTTGGTGTTCTACTCAAAACTCTCTTGCCTTCCCCAGTATATTGGAGAGTATTCCCTAGGTTTCCTGCTAGACGTTTAGTATCTTAGCCTTTCAGCTAAGGTCTTTGCTCCATTTTCTATAGATTTTTGTACAGGGTGAAAGAGTGCAATTTCCCTTTCAGTAGGTAAGACACATGCTTTTGCTGGCACCATTTGTTGAATAGACTGTGTTTTCCAAAAAAAAAAAAAAAAAGACGTATGTTTTTGCCTTCTTTGTGGGCACAGCTTTGTCATTTATCCCTAGGCCCTCTGTCCACTGATCTACCTGTCCACTTTAATGCCGGCACCAGGCTCTGCCACTATAACTCTGAGTATAATTAGAGGCTGGGTATTGTAATCTCTCCAGTGTTCTTCTTCCTTAGGATTGCCTTATCAGTTCTTGCTCATTTGTAGCCATATGAAAGAAATACTTGTTTTGGTTTTTTAAAGTTATGAAATATGTCATTGGAATTTTGATAGATATTAAATTAAATCTGTTAGTTTATTTTTACAGTATAGTCATTTTCACAGTATTAATTCTACCAACCCAAGAGCATAGACTCTTTCTGTTGTCTAGTATCTTTTGTGATTTCCTTCCGTCAATGTCACGAAGCTTTTGTTGTAGATATCTGTCACTTCTTTAGCTGGATATATTCCTAAATACTTGTTTTTGGAGTTATCTCAAATGGTACATTTTCACCAGTTTCTTTTTCTGAGAGATGTATAGTATAAATGTAGGATATTATTTTCTTTGTACTGATTTTTTTTTTTATCCTGTAACTTTAACTGTGTTTACTAGGTCCAAACATTTGCTAGTAAACTCAACAGGATCTTTAAAATAATCATGTCATCTACTAATAGGAGTATTTTGACATCGTCTTTTCCTACTTTTATTTCTTTTGTACCTTTTGTCTTGTCTAGTTGCTGCAGCTAAGATCCCAAGCACCCTATCAGACAAGAGAGGGAGAATGGGCGGCCTTGTCTCCACTTAATACCTTGGCCATAGGTTTGTTTTGTATACCTTTTAGTATATTGAGATGTGTTCCTTCTATTCCCAAAGTCTCCAAATTTTTACCAGGAAGACATGCTGGAATTTGTTAAATGCCTTTCAGCATCAGTTGAATACCATATAGTTTCTATCCTTAAATTTATTTTCATGGTATATTACATTTATTGATTTATATATGTTAAACCAAACTCACTTTTCTAGGATGAAGCCCATTTAGTCATAATGTATAATCTTAATGTGTTGCTGGGTTTGGTTTATATTGTACTGAGAATATTTACATCTCTGCTCATTAAAGAAATTGGTTTTTAGTTTTGTTCTTTTCTTCCTTGCTTGCTTTTTTTCCTCTCTCCTTTTTATGTTATAGTATTATTACTTTGTTTTAGTATTTGGATAATATAGGCTTCACAGAATGAATTTCACAGTGTTCCTTCACTTTCTATTTTATGAAGTAAAATGAATTTATCTGAGGTCATTAGTGAAAGGTTGATAGAATTTAGCAGTGAATGCATCTGGTTGAAACTTTTCTTTGAGGAAAGGCTTTTAGAAACATCTTTAATCTTGTTGCTAGTAATTGGTCTATTTAAGGTACATCTTCACGGTTGTATTTTGGTATATGATATGCATTTAGAATTTCTTCTGGCTTATCCAGTTTTCCAAAGTATATGTTTTCACATTAATTCTAATGATCTGTATTTTATTAAAATCAGTTGTAATGACACCCTTTTATCTCTAGTTTTATTAATTTGATCTATCTCTTCTAAGGTCTGTTAGTTTGCATAATGTTTTCAAGGAACCAATTGATTGACTTTGTGTATTATTTAGTCTTTAAATCTGTATTTCATTAATTTATTTGCTAATCGTTATTAATTTTTGCCATCTACTGCATTTGGGACTGGACACTTGTTTTTTAAGAACTTGAGGTGCATCATTAGGGTGTTTATTTGATAGCTCTCAGAGCACTTGTTGCTATAAACTTTCTTTTTATGACTCTCTTTGCTGCCTCCAAAAGGTTCTGATAGGGTTCATTATCACTTATCTCTAGGAATTTTTTAATTTACTCTCAGATTTCCTGGATGGCCTACTGTTCATTCAAAACTGGGTTGTTTAGTTTCCAAGTATTTTTGTGGTTTCTATAGTTTATGTATATTTCTAGTTTTAACATCTTATGATCTGATAAGATAGAAGGAATTGTCTTTTCTTTTTTTTTTCATTTGTTGGAACTTGGCTTGTCTGTTTTGATTTTGAAGAAAGTCCCATGTTCTGAGAAAAGTGTGTACTCCTTTCTGTTGGGTGGAATAATATATATATATATTATATTATATATATTATATTATATATAATATATTATATTAATCCAGTTCAGCCATGGTATATTTTAGTTCTGAAGCTTCTTAGCTTGGAAGTTTGGAAGAACCTCCTAAGTTTGAGAGTGAAGTAATGAATTCCCTACTATTATGCCAATGCCTATGTACTTTTTAATGTTCTAATGCTTGTTTTATGAAGTCAGGGGTTCCCATAAGCCTGATTGAGGTAAGATGGAGCTTAAACTATCTCCATAATCTTAAAATCTAGGTGAAACAAATTTCCTCATGGTCCAAGTGACAGTCGGGTGTCGCTGATCACACCAGCAGTTAGCATGTGACTATATAGCCTCTAGCAGCAGAACGCCCACCCACCTGGGACAGCCAGGAGCAAATGCTTTCATTCAACTGCAAGTTAATTTCTCTGTAAGAAATGATTTTTAAAAATACTCTAAAAAACTGTTCACCTGCCCGCAAACATGAAACATATCAAAGATCTTGCTTGTCTCCATTTTCCCTTGTAGGATCAGGTGCACCAGAAACCTTATTAGTTTAAGCAGAAACAGATTCAAAGGCAGCTTCTGCTCGTCCAAAGAATTGGTGGTAGTGACTTTTTTAATTAAAGTTGGGTTGGTTTAAAGACTTTGGTGCTTGGGCAATGTACTCCATTCTATTGTTTTTCTGCCTCTTCTTTACCAAGAATTTTGACAAAATTTGCAGGTATAAGTCCTGTTGTTTGTATGTTAAGGCTGGCCAGAAGCCAACCACGCACTTTGGGTTGTTGTTCTTTGAGGGTTAAATTTAGCATATCACCAGCCCGGAAAGAAACTTCTTCATCAGATGCAATGGCAAAAGTATATCCTGCTCTAGCAACTACATGGTCACCCTCACCAGTTGTCCAGTTGGTGTGGTATGTTACATCATCTTTGTCTGTAGATGGAAGTTTTCAGATAAGGACCGCCCAGGATAACAGCAAAGTACAGGAATATTGGCCAAGATTTTTGAGTTAGTTGCTTGGTCCTCAGCACCAAGGCAGGCCACAGGTCCTTCACCTTCTGTCCACAGGTCCTCGTTCTCAGAGCCTCTTCTTAATCCCATCACCCACTGTAACCATCTATGAAAGTATCTTATAGTCTTAACTAATGCATAGGCTGGAAACCCCTTTGTAAAACACATTTTAGCCAGGAAACATGATTTGCTACATCCAGCAGAGCCTGAAACTGTTACAGACATCTGGAAAAGTAGCGTCTGTCATCCTACTGACAAGGCGAGTGATACACAGTGGACTGCACTGCACCTCTATGGAGATGGTTAAAGCCCCACCATGATATCCACAGCTAAAAGGAACTGCAGGCAGGTCTGAGAGTGTTTACATTGTTGCTTCCTGCCTGCTGAGACGGCCTGGGAAGAATAGGTGGGGGCACTCTGAGAAGTGTTGGTTGTCAGGTCTTGTCAATAAAGTAGGGCCCAAGTCAGCAGATTGGAAAGTGGATGCTTACTTCTTTCTGTAAGTTTGGAAAGTTTTCTGTTATGATTTTTTTCCTTACAACATTATTTTTAAAAAAGAGAGATACATGTACAGATTTTTAAAAGCATTTTGGAATAAAACTATATGAATATATTTTTGTCAGTACTTGATTTTTTTAAAAAGGTTTGATAGTATGCGCTGAAATCTTGCTACTTACCATAAGCATAAAGTACATGAAAACAAAACATAACATGAAAATAGTCAAAGTTTTCTTGGTGTGTATAGATTGAACATAATGATTTTTAAATACCAAAAATTGCCACAAGGTTATCTTCTTAGCTCTTGAGTTATTAATGATTTAAGGTGTAGGTTTACCTGACTCTGAGTGGGTGCAATACACTTGTTGTTGCTTTTTGTTTCTAAGAAGGACTGAGGCTTCCATTTTTTTTGGTCTTTCTTTTTTTGAGCTTCATATGGCCTGTGAGTTGTTTCTTGGGTGTTCAGAGCTTTCTGGGGCTAGTATTCAATTATCAGTGACTGCATATTATGTCTGTTCTTTTGTGACCGGGTTACCTCACTCAGGATGATATTCTCTAGATACATCCATCTTCCTAGGAATTTTATAAAGTCATTGTTTCTAGTATCTGAGTAGTACTCCATTGTGTAAATATAGCACAATTTTTGTATCCATTTATCTACTGAAGGACATCTGGGTTCTTTCCAGCTTCTGGCTATTATAAATAGGGCTGCTATGAACATTGTGGTGCATGTGTCCTTATTGTATGTTGGAGCATCTCTGGGGTATATGCCCAGAAGTGGAATAACTGGGTCTTCAGGTAGGACTATGTCCAATTTTCTGAGGAACCGCCAGACTGATTTCCAGAGTGGTTGTACCAGTTTACAACCCCACCAACAGTGGAGGAGTGTTCCTCTTTATGATTTTATTAAATAGTCTGTCTATTCCATTTTTAATTCTCTTACTTCTTTTACACCAGGAGTTCTCAAGTATATAAATTATTTTTTTCTGAGTATATTTTTGTTGGATTATTGTCTCATGTGACTTTGTCCTCCAACCCTGAAATTAGTTTCTTTGAATGTATATGTACTTGTCTGTTAGTAATAGTGTCTGTTGTGTTTTTTTTTTAACTTGAGCATCTTTTGTCTTAAGTACTTCTGTTTGATTGTTTCTTTTAATGTTTCAATCTCCTTGACAAATTTTTCTTCTACGTTTTGAACTTTTGCCACTAACTTATTGTTATGTTGACTTTGAAGACTGTCTAATCAAGGTCTTGGATCTATTGCTATAATTCATATACATCTTTTTGACTCTTCTATAGGGTCATTAATTCTTTTGAATGTGACACTAAATTATTCCTCAGACACTTCAGCTCTCATTAATTTTGGCTCTCTTGTAAGCAGTTGTAGGATGTGGTTCTGATGCTAAGGTCCTGTTCCCCAATTGGATCTTGATACATCAATAAAGATGCTAGTTGCCAATGAGCTGTGAGAAATAGGTGAGACTTCCAGATCTCTGTAGGCAAGCTAGCAGACTCAGGGGAGAGAAGCAGGATTTTCACCTTGCTTTAGAGGGTGAAAAGGTGACCAGCCATATGAGATCTCAGGAGAGTGGCCATAGGCCGTTTCCCAAGATGGGAGATTACAAATGAAACTAAAGCTGAGTGCAGTTTTGGGTTACTGAACAAGGAGAAGTGTAACTAGCAACTGAAGTTGAGGGCAGATTTGGGGTGCTAAGCTAAGAGTATTGGGAAGGGCATACTAGCCATTAGAGAGTAGAAGCGCCCGGCAACTGAGCCATAAGGCATGCTGAAAATTAAGTTTTTGTGTGTGTTTCATCCAAGGATCTGAGGGAACCTGGGTGGGGCTGATAGTGTGGTTCACTTGGAGCTTAAAGCGAGGTGGTGGAAACTACATGCTACAAGGCAGTTAGTTGGTTAATTAGTTGGTTAGTGGGTGGGTGATGGGGCATGCATTTTACCTGTGTCAACTTTGTGTGTGTATTGTTTTACCATGTTTCATACATCTGTTGAAGTGTTTTGTTTTGTTTTTAACTTCCTTCTATTCTGAGCCCATTAGGATATTCTGGGGTTTTTTGTAACTCAGATCTAAAAGTTCAGCTAGTGGAACTGGTGAAAGCTAGTGTTGAATATTGAGTGAGTTGCGAAAGTGAGCCTGTCTTGGCTATGTGACCACATGAACAAGGGTAGGGTTGCATACTCAGCACCAAGGTGACCAGTCGAAGTCTAATCTTGATCATACCTTGGATTTTATGCACCTGCTGGAGGCAGGATACCAAAGTTTAAACCCAGTGAACTTGTCTACTATATTGGGATGTAGTTATAGTTACAGGACCAAATAACCTGTGGGACCATGGTAACAGAGACTTCAGGTCCTGCAGTGACTGCTGGAACCTCAGAAATCAGAATTCTGTAACCATAATGGCCTCAGAGACCATAAAGAGACCACAAAACCAAGGACCTAGTCCCTCAGGGTGGAGTTGAAGCTTGGGTCCTGTGCTGACCTCTGAGACCATTGGTTACAGGGTGTGTTCTGGTCTGCAGAAGCTAGGGGCCTCGTTGCCCAGTACTCAATGGTTGCCAAAAACCAATGTTTACTTTTATACCAAAGATGGTAAACCATCAGTTAGTTATACACAAAGTATTTTTCCAAGGTATTTGTCGATATTTATTCATTTTATTAGTTTATATGCTTTGCCTTCATGTGTATATGTGCATCACGTGTGCGCCTGATACCCACGAAAGTCTGTTGTCTAGAACTGGAGTTACAGATGGCTATGAGCTGCTGTGTGGGTGGTGGGAAGCAAACCTGGAACCTCTGGAAGAGCAGCTACAGCTCTTAATTGCTGAGTCATTTCTCCAGCACACCCATCCTCTCTTGTCTTAGTCATGGTTTTACTGCTGTGAATAGACACCATGACCAAGGCAGCTCTTGATAAAGGACAACATTTAATTGGGGCTGGCTTATAGGTTCGGAGGTTCAGTCCATTATCATCAAGGTGGGAGCATGGCGGCATCCAGGCAGACATGGGGATAGAGGAGCTGAGAGTTCTACCTCTTGTTCTAAAGGGAGTTAGGAGAAGACTGGCTTCCAGGAAACTAGGAGGAGGGTCTTAAAGCCCATGCCCACAGTGACACACCTCCAACAAGGCCATTCCTGCTAATAGTGCCACTCCTTGGGCTAAGCATATACAAATCATCACACCTCCCCTCTGCCAAGCTATTTATGGATGCAAAGCAACAAGTTCTTCTTCAGAACTATCTTAAGTGACAGGATTGTTTTTTATGTTTCTTTAAATGTCTTAAGAAAAGCCACACAAGTTACCTGATTACCTTTCCGTATTTCTTAATCTTAGACAATGGATCCTCTTCTTTATTCCTGACATGTCTGTCTGAACATCCAAATTGCATGGCTCATAAACATCCTAGCAATTACGTGTTAACATAAGTAGTTCTGTACCTTTGGGCCTGGCTTTTCTGGTCCTAGGCTTTCTTCTTCCTGCTCCCGTGCTCCCTGACCTCCTTCCATGGTGTCACTGTGGAGCCCAGGCTCCAGGTGTTGAACTCACGATCTCTTCCCTCGGTTTCCTTGTCTCCTGCTGGGATCACAGGCTTGCAGTACCACCCACAACTGTGTGTGTTGTTCTTAACCAAAGACATCGGTCTACACTACCGTCCTTACACTTTCACTAAGTATGTCTTTGCTATTCAAGAGAATAAAACAAACTAACCCAGCCACATGCATAGTTTTCTGCCTTCACATTGCTCCTGGCTCTGTGCTCAAAGCATTCTGACTCCTTTTTAACAAAAACTGGTTGCTAAAACTTATTTTAGTTTTTCTTCCTTTGGCATTAAACATCTAGATGAAAAGTAAAGAGGAAGAAGAAAGACAGAGGAAAATAGATACCAAGGAACAATTGCAGGCTGTCTTGAAGGCAGATACTATCTTCAAGGAGCTTGAAAAGGAGAAAAAACTCAAAGCTACCAAAGAGAAACTGGAAATTCAAGATGCTCACATTCAGCAAATGGTAAGTATTCTCGCTTTTTTTAGGATTTTAAAAAGTAAATATGTAATGGAGACTTCATTTTGGTTTTCTTTCCCTTAAGTGGTTTTCTTCATCAGACTGGAGTAAATAAATGATCATTATGGTGTTACAATGAAAACATAGAAAAAGTGTGAAATTAGCATTAGGGTCTCTGCCCTGTGATTCTCTACTGGGATGGCTTAGGGGTTGACCTAACTGGGGCATCAGGAAAGAAGAAACATGAGACATCCATGCAGAATAGCAGGGATCTGGTGGGCCATGTATCCTGATGAAGACACGCCTGTTTCTTTCCTTTATCTGAAGTGAGGAGGCAGGTTTATCATATACAGCTCAAAGCGGAGTGGTATTACACATATCCGAATAAGGGGTCTGAGTTCATCTCAGTAGCAGTCTCAGCCTGTAAGCATCTAGGAGGAAGAAGCTGCCATGGACATTTTCTGCAACATCCACACTTGGACTTGGGGAAGGCTTTGCCACTCCATGAGGCATTGTCTTGACATGTCTGCGCAGGCCCATGGCTGCAGTATGCATTCATTCAGGACTGCAGACACTCCCCACAGTTCTCATTCTTGGTTTTTTTTTTTCTTTCATAACTTTTTATCTTTCTTTAGAGCCTGTTATGCTTAGTAACTACTAAGGACACATGGCATGGGCTCTGGTGAGCATCCTTGACCCGTGGCATCCGTAGGGTCTGATGCACGCCCTTTGTGTCATCTTCCTTCCACTTTACCTTTTTATGGCACATCCTAATGCAGTCTACCTCTAGCTAGGTTTCCAAACATTATTTTCCCCAACTTTACAACAATATCCCAACAACCATGTTGATTGGGATCTTGTGGGATTCAATTGTAAGACAAAGGAATCTCAGAGATTTAAATGATGCGTAGAGAATCTGGTGTCCAGTCACCTCTGTGCAGAATCTTTTCCAAATACGTACTCCTCTTCCATTTCTGTCAGCAACATGAGTGAGCACAAGCCGTTCTCCATTCTTCCCATACCTTGGTATTGGCATCTTAGAATGTTAACCGTGGCTTCACCTGTCTCCAGTGAACTACTTTACATTTCCTTGTTGGACATTAATTGACTTCTTTTGCAAAGAAGTTGACAATTATTTTGACTTGTTCTTTTTTCTCATTTATTTATTTTTATTTTATGTGCATTGGTGTTTTGCCTGCATACATGAGGTTGTATGATCCCCTGAAACTGGAGTTACAGACAGGTGTGAGCTGCCTTGCGGGTGCTGGGAACTGAACCTTGGCCTCTGGAAGAGCAGAGCGCCCTTAACCATTGAACAATATCTCCAGCACCCTTGATCTATTTTCTTAGTGAATATGAAGGTGTGTGTATGTGTGTGTGTGTGTGTGTGTGTGTGTGTGAAGATCAGAAGCAAGCCTTGTGTTTTGCCCTTTACATTGTTCGAGACAGGGTCTCTCAATGAGACACGTCTTTACCAATTAGCTAACAAGTCCCGAGTCTCTGACTGGTTTTACCGTTCCATAGCTAGGATTAGAAGAGCATGCCATCTTGCCCAGGTTTTATATGGGGATCCAACTCACTTTTTATGTTTCTACAGAAAGCACCTTACTGCGTGGCCTGTATCTCCTGAGCCGCATTTTTTCCCTCATTGCTGAGGGGTGTGTGGTGTGTGCACACACGCCCGTGAGAGTATGTGCACATGTATGTGGCAACCAGAGGACAATCTCGGGCATCTTCATTGATTGTTCTCCACCGTACTATGTGTGTGTGTGTGTGTGGTGTGTGTGTGGTGTGTGTGTGTATGTGTGTGGTGTGTGTGTGGTGTGTGTGTGTGTGTGTGTGTGTGTGGTGTTTGTGTTTGTGTGTGTGTATGTGTGTGTGTGTAAACCACATGGATGAGGGTGCCTACAGAGGTCAGAACAGGGTGTCTAATACCTTAGATTTTGGTTGGAGCTGCTCAGTGAGGTGCTAGGAATCAAGCTCAGGTGCTCTGGTTTCTTCCCCGCTGGGTCATCTCTCATACGGAACCCAGAACTTCCTGGTGTGGTAGACTGAGTGGCCAGTGAGCTCTCCTGCCTCCACCTTCCTACAGTGTGATTACAGACACATAGCACCCCACTTAGTTTTTTGCTTGCATTCTGGGGATTGGAATCCAGGTCCACATGCTTGAGCAATTCACTGACAGCCATCTCTCCACTGTCTACTGTTAAACATTTTAAGCTTTTAAAAATTGTGTTAAAATGTGCCTAACATAAAATTTATCCTGTTAATGTTTTTCTGTGTGTGGTGTTGGAGATCAAACACAGAGGTATTTTATATGTTGCAGCTTTTTTTCTTACAGGACCGTAGACTGAATGCAGAGCCTCGTGTGAGTTGTATATAGGCAGATCATTGGGGATCTCCTATTTGCTGAGTTTCAGGGCAATGAGATACCTCAACATATAGGAATGACACCCTAGGCTGTTCTCTGGTCCCCATCTACAGAAACCACATGTGTATGTGTACCTGCGCACACACACACACACAAACATGTCTACATACATAATGTGTGCACACTGCCACATCTGTTGAATCTTGTAAGATTTCACTAATCATTTAAATATAATTGGGGAGAATTGAGAAAAATATTTAGGCGAATGACATAATAATATCAGGTATTCAGATTTATAAGTATTACATATTTAGTTCTTTGATTTTCACCTTAATGTTTGTAGTTTGGGGTATCTAAGTGTTGCAGTAAATATTTTAAAATGTAACCTTTCATCCCGAGCTAGTGTCAGCACCATTAGGGCCACATGGCATGTGGGGACCCCACTGCTACTCTGCCACCTGGTCTGCAAGCCTCCCTCTCCCAGTTGTCTCTCCTTTAGTCTGGAACTTTGGCTACTTGTTCCTGCAAACCATTTGTCCCTGCTGCTTCTCCACCAGCCGAGAACTTAGCTCACATTCCCCACAGCCCAGTAAAATCATGACTCAATAATCAATGATTTATCAATCAGACTTATGTGTTAACTTCTCAATCCACAATATATTCACAGAATAGGCTTATAACCATTTGACAAAGATGTAAACTGCCCACCTAGATAAATCAAATTGACCCCTAGAAACCCTCAGAAGTAATCATATCTACCTAAGGCTACTCAGAGCCAAGTGGACGGAGATGGGCTCATCTTCGCCTCCATCTTGATTCTCTCTCCTTCCTCTCTCCCGCCTTACAAAAACCTCTGTCCCCGACCAACTCTCTACTGTCTAATCATGTATCTTCTTGACCTAACTAGTGCCAGCCCTCACTGGCATATAGACATCAACCTACATCTATGTATTTTGTTATTAATTTTGTTTGAGACAGGCTCTCACTATGTAACTAAGGTCAGCCTCAAACTAGTGAACTTTCTGCTCCCCCCCCCCCCCCCAAATTCTGGTATTTACAGCGTTAGGTGCTATGCCTGACCATACTTTTTAAATGTTCCTGTCATAGAAACTGGTTTACAGTCCATGTTTATACCACTTGTTTGCAATATTGAGTGGCAGTTTTATCCCATTGAGTAGAGACAGCACATTATTTGTTAGAAGTACAAGAAGACATTATTCTCCTGATCCCAATCTTAAGCAGAAAATAGTTCCTTTTCCCAGTAACACGTTGTGATGGTTTGAATGAGAATGGCTCCTCAGGCTCTGTAAATTTAGTACTTGGTCCCCAATTGGTGGTGCTGCTCAAGGATGAGTAGGTCTGGCCTTGTTGGAGGTGTGCGTCTATTATTGCGTATTTGTGTGAACACCTATATCTGCCCTGGAACTGGAGTCACAGGAAAGTGGGATCTACATGATTGGGTGCTGGGAATCAAACTCAGAACAAACTTCTGCAGAACAATGTGTGCTTTTAACTCCTGAGCCATCTCTCTGGTCTCATGCTCTTTGAGGTTTCAGTAAGCCACACCGTTACCTCTGTTCTGTTGGCTTGTGTAGATTCAAGCTCCCAGTGCCATTTCTGTTTGCTGATGCCATGCTCTCAGACATGGTGGGAGGAGTCCCTAGTAAACTCCTTATTCTCTAAGTCTCCTTAGTCATGATGTCACTTTTACAGTAATAGAAAAGCAACTAAAACAGACATGATACTTCCCATAGTTTATTTTGGTAGCTGTAACTTATCAGCTTACTCTCTGTATTCCTAATTTGTTGAAAATTTCTATATGATTGTTGGATCTTGTTATGTATTTCTGCACATATTGAGGTAATCTTACCTTCTTTTTCTTTGATTCTACTAATATACGCAGTGGGTATTATTAATTTATTATTATTATTATTATCACTATGTTGCCCAACTTGATCTTGATTCCTGGGTTCAAACAGTCCTCTTTTAAGTAGTTAGGCCTGTAGGCCCAAATTATTTGGAAAAAAAACTGTGTGTGTTCAGGTCCAGAGTTTATGTTGGCTATCTTTCTCAGTTGTTCTCCCATGTTTTGGATGTAGGTTCTCTATATGAACCTGCTGTTCACAGATTCCAGCTAGCTTAGCTAGACAATTGGCCCCAGGGATCTTACCTCTGCTTCCTGAATGCAGAGATTGCAGGTAGCCTCCATGTCTGCCCTGCTTTTCTGTAGGTTCTAGGGATCCAAAATCATTAGACTTGTGGGGAAAGTATTTTACCCATTGAATCACCTCCCAGCACCTTCCAGTTTAAACATGGAAACAGTGTATTCCTCTGATTAAACCTGTGTGATCATGATACATTTTTTAAAATGTGTGTGTGTGTGTTGTGCTGGATTTAGTTGTTGCTAATGTGTGTGAGGGCCTGAACATGCACACACAAGCATACACTTACACACATACACATGCATACTTGTGCCTATGGAGGCCAGAAGAGGGAGTTAAAGCCCCTATAACTAGAGTTACAGACAGTTGTGAGCTACCATGTGGGTGCTTGTAACTGAATCATGGTCTCTGGAAGAGCAGCCAGTGCACTTAAATGCTGAGCCACATCTTCAGCCCCTCCAATGTACTATTTAAAAAAAAAAAAACTGGGTATTTTATCACCAATTCAGCAAACAGACATAAGCCTTATTTTTAGAACTCAGTAATAAAAAGTTTGATATTTCAAATTGATATACTTGTGCCTTTCCCTCATAAATTTCAATTAGTAGAAATGATCAGATCTTATGTTAAAATTTTAGATTGTTAAAATACTTTCAAGATAGTAAATATATCCATATACAGGAAAATACTTATAAATTCAGCACTTCTTAAAATGTTACAATATAAAATTGAAATCTGTTAATCAAAATTTCATGGAAAAGTTGTTAAAGCATTTCTTCCAATATAAATTAATGTAACATTATGAGACAAAGTCTACAGTATTTGGGAGACTGCCTAATACTTTCAGTTCTGAATACATTTTCATAGATTAATGTCATTCATTGTTCTAGCTTCACATTCCTGGGATACAGGACGTAACTAGTTGCATATAACTTAGGTATTCCCTGTTGCCTTAGTTTTATGTCGATGAACAGGAACAATAATTATTTATATGTCCTTTAGCTTACCGAATATCACACATATAAACAATTGAAAGTCATCTTTATAGCTGCCCTATTTTTACCCAAATTTATGCTTTTGATTTTGTTATTCTGTTTAACTGAAAGCTATATGTTTAAATATTTAATCTATAGAGTATATTCTTAGAAGCATAAAAATTAATGAGTTATAGCATATTTGTAAAATACTGTTTATAAAATTTCAACCATATCTTAAAATTATTTGGTATTTGGAAAACATGTTTTTGACCAATATTAAAATTTGTTTTTCTTCTCAATAGGCCATAAATAAATTTAATGCAAAACAACTGAAGGAAGAAGACTTGGACTATTGGAGACTTACTGAAGCCCTTGCAGTTGAGAAGGAGAAAGAATTTGAGAAGTATGCCAGAGAAGTAATTAACTCTGAGTCTGAATCGACAAAGAAATACACCTACCCTATGGTAAAAGCTGTGCAGGAAGGAGTGGGAGGTGGACGTGGACCACCCTTTGTAGGCCGAGGTGGGATAAGACCGAGCTACCAGGCAAATGACGCCACTGGCATCCAGCTCCCTTTCTATAACAGTCGAGGATCAGAGTATAATGATTTTCAGAAGTCGAAAAGAAGGCTAGGTTTTACTTGGTAAAAAAGTTCATATTTTGATTAAATATTTTTTTGTAATGAGCTACAGATATAATGGATTTTTGAATAATAAAGCTACTACTCATCTCTATAAAATGAGTCGCCTGGTTTGATTCTTTGCAGTATTTACACTAAGTACGCATAAAAGCCCAGGCACATGTACGTGTGTGTAGATTCCAGAGAACAGCCTTGTTTTACACGGTATCCACCTTTTTTTAGAAAACTTGACCTCTTAATGGCCTGGAACTCAACAAGCAGGCTGGCTAGTGAGTCTGCCTATGTCTACCGCCTCAGCATGGGATCATAAGCCTGTACCACCACACTGGATATTTTTCTTTAATGTGGCTCTGAGGGTCAAAGTCAGGTCCTCACTTGATTGGGCTAAATACTCAGTCACACATGTCAATTTCATGTAAAATGTTTTCAGTGGGTAAGTGCATCCACAGGATTGTATGGCCGTGACTTTGAGCCTGTTGAGCAGTGCATTTCCCTCCACACAGCCTTTGCTTTGCTCAGTCTATCTTAGTTATTCTCTAAGAATGCAGCCATGCTGTGGACTTGAGTGTCTGACTTACTTCACAGAGTGTATTTCTGTGTTGTGTGCCATATTGTCAGTATTTTGTTGTTCTTATGACTGAATCAAAGCTAGTACTTTCCTCAACAGAATTCCATGTGCTTATTCAACTTGTCATTTAGTTGTTACAGTCATTCAAAACATCATTGTTACTACATGCTTACCATATAGTTTCAATGTCTCTGTGGTTTATTGTGTTGTATGTATCTCTTAGACATGAAATTACTTAAAATAATTCTATATATGTAGTTATGTGTATTTGATACACAAGTTCATTGAGTTTTTTATGAATTGTGCCTTAGTTTTTAAAATTGTGGTTTAAAAAAAGACAATAGAACATGCGCTGCATGAGCGAGAGCATACACTAAGTATGACTTAATAGTGCTAAGTATATTTACATTTGTCTTAGTTACGGTTGTATTGCTGTGAAGAGACACAATGGCCAAGACAACTTTTATAAAAGGAAACATTTAATTGAGGCTCACTTACAGGTTCAGAGGGTTAGTCATTTATCATGGCAAGGAGCATGGCAGCGCGCAGACAGTCTTGGTGCTGGAGGAGCCAAGAGTTCTACATCTTGATTGAAAGACAGCCAGGACTATCTTCCTCAGGCAGCTAGGAGAGCTCTTCCCCACTGGGCAGAGCTTGAGCATATAGGACTTCAAAGCCCACCTTCACAGTGATTCACTTCCTCCAACAAGGCCACACACTGTTGGCCATAGTAGCACTTCCTATGGGCCACACATATTCAAAATACCAGAATATTGCTCTGCAATTTCTGGACTTCTGTCATTCTGCACAACTGAAACTTTATAATTAAATATCCTGTTCCCTCATTCCCTCCTTCCTTCAACTTTTGTAAACAACCATTGTCTGCACCAACAAATCTGGCTAAATAACTCATATAAGTAGAATCCTATAGCACATACTAAAAGAAATGATTTTCATGTGTATGTTTTGCCTGCAAGTCCACAAAGGCCAGAAAAGGATGTTGGATTCCCTGAAACTGGAGTTGTAAACTACCATGTGAGTGAGTACTGGGTACAAACTTTGATCCTTTGCAATAGCAGCAAGTCAGAGAGCCATCTCTACAGCCCCAGTTATGTCTTTTCATTTTTTTTTCTTATTCTTCTTGAGACATGTCTATGTAGCCCAAGCAGTTCTCAAGCTCTTGACCTTCTACCACTCATCTGTCTCGTGGCTTACACGTGTGGGCTAGCACACTAGCTGCCTTACTTTCTAAAGCTTAGCACCACTTTGCATTCCCGCTAAAGATCCATATTCTTATAATAATGAACACACACACATTTAAAGTGACTGTGAGGTTGTGTCTCTGATTAGTTTGTGCTGAAATTTAACCTTGGTGGTTGCTACTGCATGTGGTTTTGTTTTCTTGAGTCAAGATCTTAGGTAGCTCAGGCTGGTCTCAAACCTAATCGCATGCTTCTGCAACCACTAGGATTCTATTCAGGCATCACCACATTGATGACCGTTTCTGTGTTTGTACCAAAGGTGAACCTTGTATGTTCCTCAGAAGCCTTTTTATTTGGA
Organism: Micromys minutus; assembly: GCF_963924665.1. Taxonomy (NCBI): domain Eukaryota; kingdom Metazoa; phylum Chordata; class Mammalia; order Rodentia; family Muridae; genus Micromys; species Micromys minutus. The sequence continues at coordinate 43,059,214 of NC_137982.1, read as the reverse complement.
AACAGGCTCTTATCCTCCCCTTCACTCCCCTTCCCCTGGTGCCTGGATTACAGATACACGCCACCAAGCCCAGCTTTTAAACAGGTGGGGATCCAATGCAGGTCCTGCTTGCACAACAGAGCACCTACAGACAGAGCTCTCTCCAGCACCTAACGTGTATTTTTAAAATCAAGCATATTGCTTTTTCCTTTTCTCCCTGGCAGATTAGCTGCATATGTGCTAGTTCACTCGATAGCCAGTAAAGGTGTATTTGTCCTTTGCAATTACAGATCTCTGTAATAGCATTGTGAATGTTTCATACTTTTGCCAGTGTATTAGAGACTGATTCCTACAAAGGAGATTATCAAAGGTGTGTGTCATTCATTAGAAAAATTTATAGCAAAAAAATCCAACTTATGTGTCTAGCAGCTTTGTCTGTACAACATACTACCGAGTGCCTGATGCTCTTGGATGCCAGAAGAGAGCTGTAACTTCTGGGACTGGAAGTTACACATGACTACAAGAGGCTATCCAGGTGCTGGGAACTAACTATCCCCAGGTCCTCTGGAATAGCAGTCAGATCTTGCTCTTAACTGCTGAGTTCTTTCCAAACCCTACAGCAAAACTTGATGTTACTATCAGCTGAGGAAAAAAAACTACACCATTCACCAGAAAAACACAAAAAGAATAATGTATATATATCAGGACTTCCTACCACCCAGACTACATAGTGCAGTGGCTCCTACACTCAATAGTTCTGTGTATGTGAGATGGCAATCGTCATCTATACTTTGAAAAATGTGTCCATCCCAAAGTTTAATTTATCCCAAACCCTGCCCAACCATTAATCTCAGCAGAGGGAATCTCTGTGAGACCAAAGTCTGTTCTACATAGTAAGTTCCAGGACAGCCAGAGCAGCAGAAGAAAGACCAGGCCTTGTAACTAAATAAAATAAAAACTAAACTCTTCCTTAAAGGAACAAAGCATCAGCCATTTAAAAAGAACACTGTGACAGATTCCTAAATTGTGTGCAAAGATGTCCTAAGACCATAACAAACTCAAAGAGACAGACGGAATCTTCTAAAGTTTGAAGGACATACACAGTATCTGTCACCTGCAAGATAATCAGAGGTTAATCCTGGCTCAGGACAGTTTATGTCGAGTGAAGCATTCCTTTGATGAGATTCTATCTCTGTAAAGCCATATTTACTAGAATAAAACTCAAAGCGCACACACACAAATGTAATACAGCAGAGTTGGGTGTCCAATCTGATTCCGAGGCTTGAGAAATTATTTTATAATCAGTACTTGCACAAAACCTATTTCAGTAACGAATCGTAGTGAATAAACCTGATGCTCGGCAGGTAAAAGTGCCTGCTGACCTGAGTGTGACCCTGAGATCCACATGGTGGAGAACCTATTCCTATTCTCTGACTTCAGGTGTGTTCTCTCTCATCCCCCCTCCACTCCCTCCCACCCCAGAGGCCAACCTGGGCTACAGAGCAATTACCAATTAACAAAACCTCAGAACATTCTTAAGACACTTAGCTCTATGAACTGCTGTGTGGGCATAGCTGCTAGGTGTTTCTTTTGACTCAAGGATAATTATGGTAGTTACTGCAATGCAAGGTAATATATCCATTAACACAACACAGACCATACAACACTCAGGATGTTCTTGCCTACACAAGAGAAACACATTTTCAATGATTAACTCTCAACTATGGACATTTTCCCTAAACATCATCTAAATTATACTAAAACGAAAAAACTATGTCTTACAAATCTTAAAAATATAGCTTTAGGCTAAGCACTTGAAAGGCAGAGGCAGGTGGATTTCTTGTGGGTTCAAGGCCAGCCTGGTGAATGACAAAGTAGGATACGGTCTTTAAAAAAAAAAAAAAAAAAGTAAATACTGTCTATACAACTAATACTAAAACTTACAGGAAGGTAGGGGCCTCGCTGTTGGAATACACACCTATGTAACATGTACGAAGCCCTGAGTTCAATTGTTCGAATCATATATATAAGCTGAGTATGATAGCTCATCTTTAATTTGGTGACTACCTATTGACTCTGAAGCCAGCCTGCAACAAAAACAAAACCCCAAACCCCTGCCAAAAATAAAAATAAATAATAACAAAACAAGAAAAATTGCATTGTTTCTAGTACTAGAAAACTTAGAGTAATTAAAAAACAGAATTCTAATGTAACATAAATCCCAAACTTGGTCTTAAAATTTGCTGAGATTTAAAAAAAGCTACTAAGCTTTAAGTATTATGCTTAAACATTTGAATAAGAATTTACTACTAAACTTGGAAACCATCACTGCTGGCTAAATTCTTTATTTTTGGTTTTCCTTCCACAAAGCACATGTGCATCATGGTACATGTGCTCAAAGGACAACCTGCTGGAGTCATTTCTCTTTGCATCACATGGGTCCCACCCAGGGATTCACCTCCAGTCACCAGGCGTGGCAGCAACACCTCTAGTCACCGCAGCATTTTACCAGCCCTGGAATTCTTAGGGTCTCACTACTCAGTCCTGGCTGGCTTTGAATTCAGACATCCACTTGCTTATGACTCAAAAGTCTGGACTTAACGGTGAAAGCCACCACACCCGGTAAATACTTAGGTCCATTTTGTCTACTACCTGTTTTTCTCAAAATACAAATGAATTTACATTTCTATTATATAACAAAATATTTTATTGGTTAATTTTAATAAGACAAATAAAATACAATCCCAAGTTGTTTATTATAGTATACTTTATTTAATACAATGTTTAACTATAAAAGTTAATACAGTTTTGAAGTTTAAATTTGGTAAAATGCAATTTGCAGAAAACAGTTCAACATTTACTAGACTAATGATAAGAGAAGCAGCATTTTTAAACTAATTTTACAATTGAGAAAACAAGTTTTTCTAAAGTCCATTAAAAAAATATACATCACAGTGACTTTGGAGCTAGGAAAGGAAGTGTATTAACTTAATTATGCTTTCTCCTTCCTTCCAGAGAGCAGCCGCGCCTTAAGATTCCATAGAAATACCCAATTTATGTATCAATCTTTCAAAAATACTATAAACACACAAAGAAGGTGGGGCAAAAAATACAGAGCATGTGCTTTTAGTAACATGGAATCATCTATAAAAAAACCAAAACCAGACAGAAACACAAATCAATGAATGCCCTTACATCCTCTAGCACTAGGGGTCAGCGAGAGCAAATGAGCAACACGGTTAACACTTCCTTCTTTGGCCTGGGTGGCCTGTTTTGTTTTGTTTGATTTGTTGATGAGTTGTCATACAGCAGGCAATCCCTTCACGACAGAAGTGAAGCCCACTGTAGGCAGTAATGCAATCAGCACTGCATGTCCTTGGGATATACTTTATTTGTTAAAACAACAGTTTAAAAAAATATTCCTACAATTAAAGTTTATCAAACCACATAGTTTGTCAATTGTAAATGCATAAACCCTACAAGGAATAATTACAGTAAATAGAATCAAAAGACAGAAAAATGCTCATTTAGTGTCTTTATACCATTTAAGTCTAAGTTCGTTCTGGGAAATTTACAGAAATTTGCTGTAAAAGGTTCCATGATGAAAGCTATTACCACATGGAACACAGTATCAATTATACTAACTGCTCTAAATAATCACTAGAAAATAAAGTACGAGCAGCAGTTAATACTATTATCCAAAATACTAGAAACCCAGCACGTGCCTATCCAGAACATAAGGGTTCTTAGTTTAACACCTACCACTGAACACAAGCAAAGCCAGTGAGCAGCTGGATCACACTGGGACAAAGAGTTAGCAGATTCTTGACAAACTCTAAGGGCTCCAATAAAGCAATTTAGAGTAAAACCAGCTCTATGACAGTGTAACTGTAAGTCAAATAGTGCTTGAAAACAAGAGGCCTCCTTACTATCAGAATTCACTGGGGATATCTATTCCAAGACAAAGTCTTATCTTTACTGCATGTATCCATTATGTATCAGCTATAGTGCCGCAGCAGCTTTCCTTTCTCTAACAACCTATTTGTAGTGTCTAACTGTATGGTAGACAATTTACCCAAAAAAATAATTCATACAATCATCATTAAAGTCTTACATAATGAAATGATTTCCTCAGCTTTGAAATCAATCAATAAAAACAAGTGAAAATACTATCAACGGGTATTAAGAAAAATTACAAATTAACTGTAAATTTAGATATTCCTATAAAGCCAGTGCGATGGGAAAATTGAAACAGGAAATAGTTTTGGAAATATGATGTGCAAATAACTAAAAACCTAGTAGAATAATTTCCAAAACAAGGACTTGAGCTGTGTGCAATCAGGTAACTGGGAATCTTGGGGTTCAATTAATGCTGTTAAATATTTTTTTAATCCACTTTTTATTCTGAAAAAAAAAAAAAAAAAACTAAATGATTGTCCTCAATTCTTTATCCCATTATCTGTTATACTGAAGAAACAAAAAAACAAAAAACTAACAAAGCAGGAGTTGGGAAAGCCCATAAATGCTCAGCACTGACCTACTGCTTTCTTGGAGAATATTATAGATGTTACTAATTTTCTTCCCTGTCTTTCCTAAAGAGCTGGAAAGTCCTTGTTTATAATGCATATGTTAACAAGTAAAAGCTCTAGACAAGAGAAAAAAAGCAATTTTACTTAGCATGGATTTTTAAATGTTCATTGAAATTCCTTTCTTAAAGATCAGGTAGCTTGGGATATATTTTAAAACACAACTGAATTTAAGACATAATCACCTTGTTTAAGACATGTAACAGATCATGTATATGTTAACTTTTCCCATCAAGAAAAACAATTTGTAAAGAATCCATTGTGGGTATTTGCTTTAAGCCAACAAACAGCTTTATAATCACCGCACTCTTCATTCTGTACCAGTACACAACTCCCTAAAGGCTACTATTAGTGGGATTATTGAAATATTTCTCAAATGAGGCAGGTCTTTGTGTTTGCTGGATGTTCAATGTTTTATTTAGAAGGATATTACAGAATAAAAGGCCACACATCACAAAAATAGTAAAATACAACACACAAAATTCTGAATGGACTTTGGCTATGTTTAGTGTTTAACTCTGTACGGTATCATATTTTGCAACTTTCTACTCTAATCTATATGGCAATGTTATACATGCCAAGTTAAAATAATGTTAACAGTAAACTGGTCTAAAGCCATCCAAACAGAAAGGAACCAGAGTCACAAACATGCTACAGCCTATCATGGTACATAGAAAGATGCATCTTCTTGACATTTCATATTCACAGCTATGAGAATTAGAGAAGTTAGTCCAAGTTAAAAAAAACAAAAAACAAAACAAAAAACAAACAAACAAAAAAACCAAATCATGCAGAATTAACACTCACTGTGATATAGGCTAATAGCCAAAATAGGGAATCTTATTTCCAATACTAGCGCTTTTTAGAATCTGTCTAGCTTAAGAAGGACCTACACAAGTAGTAAGTTTTAATGAGAAATGCATTTTTAAATTGTAGAAAAAGGTAATAACATGTTCTTGAAAAGCAACAATTTCAGATCTTCAACAACCAAAAGCAACAAAGAATTGAAAATTACAGTCTGGTCTTCCAAGGTCTAATTTCTGGAAATGCTGTATAACAGCAACTGAGGCTCAATCAGCACATGAACTGAAAACCGCATTCATCTCACTTTCACAGCTCACAGAGCAACGCGGACAATATCAAGAAACAAGTTACAGCTGGAATTGTAAAGTATACGGTATAAAGCACACAAAAAGGTAAAGTACAAATAACTGTAAAATCAGTGAAGGTTTAAGATCACATAAGGACCCTGCTTCTGTTAACTAAAGAAACCACTGAAAGCCTATGAATTATAAGTGAAAAAACCAAAAACCAAAAAGCTTTACAAAACTTCAAGTGTGTTCTAAAGGGATTTGTATCAAAAGAAACACAATCCTGTCTAACAATGTACTGCAACCAACAGTTAAGCTTGTCTCCAAGTGGCTGATTAAGCGAGGCAGGCTGCTGTTGACTGTTGCAACACAAAACCGAACACATGAGAGTCTAACATAGCACACAGCACTACACCAAAGTGTTGTTTTTCTTTTCATTTCAACTTTATTAAAACTTTAGCAGTACAAATTATCCAGGTACCAGATTATCAAAAGATCAACTTAATGAAGTCCACATTTTAAAAAAAAGGAGGGAAGGGGAGAGGGACACAAACATAAAACAACTCCAAAACAATGAAAAGAAAGCTATGTCCAACAGTAAGTCTTGAAAACTTAAAATTTGAGACAGGAAGTAAGTGTATACAACTCACTCATCCACTTTTGTCTTCATCTGTTCCAGGGCTTGATTCATGATCACATTTTTTATTTTTGTCATGTACATGGTCATTTTCTTGACCCTTTGATTTTTGGTTTTCCTTTTCCACTGGGGATCTGGTCTTCTCGTCCTCTTGATTTTTTAGCGTGGAGGACTTCACTTCATTGTCCTGACTGCTTTGCTTTGTTTTTGATGCTGGACTTTGATCTCTATCAGCCTTTTTTTCCCTGTTATTATTTGAGCTATTATGATCACGACTTTTAGAGTACATTCTTTTTTCACCCTCAGAATTTTCTTTTCTGTGTGAACTCTTACTTTCTTGGCTTCTATATTTTTCTTTGTTTCTACTTTGACTTTCTTCTCTCTCTGAGCTCCGGGAATCCCTCCTTCTCCTCCTCCTATCTTTACTTCTCGATCGTCCTGGTGTTCTCCGATCCCGGCTTCGTGACCTTCCTCTCCTCCTATACTCCTGTTCTCTGTATCTATGGTACTCCTTGCTTCTGCTGCGATCTCTGTCATGGCTTCTGGACCGTGCTCTTCTGCTCCTGTCTCTACTTCTGCTCCGCTCCCTTGTTCTACTGTTGTAACTGTGTTTACTTTTAGTCAAATCCCGATCTCTACTCCTAGACTGTGCACGTCTATCCTTCTCTTTACTTTTGCTATGATCATGTTCATTACTTTTTGATTCTACCTGTTTGGAGTTCTCTTTGCTTCTACTCCTTTGCTCATCTTTCCCTTTAGAATCCAACTGTTTCTCTTTCTCCTTAGTAGTCTCATGATCCCTTTCTTTACTTCTGGACCTCACCCTCTTGTCTTCATGTCTACTGTGCTTTGAGTCTCGCTCCTTGCTCTTGGATCTCTCCTTGCTCTTGCTTCTACTCTTGGATTTGCCCCTTTTCTTCACTTTGTTTTTGTTATATTTATCATCTTTTTCTGAATTTCTTCTGATCTCTCTCTCTTTGCTTTCAGACTTATGGTCTTTAACTTTCTTTTCCTTTTCTATTTTTCTGTTTGGACTCTCCGACATGTGTCTATGATCTGTTATTTTTTTCTCTTTTACTCTAACTGGGCTCCTTTGATTTTCTTTTATTTCATTTAGCTCACTCCTAAAAAGTAAAGGAAGAAAAGATATTTAGAAGTATTATTAGGAAAAGAACAACATAATTACAGGCTATAATGTTACTGTATTCTCTCTAAGGTATACATTAATAAACTGGCTCCCAATAAAATAATTGTGTGCAACAGTAAAAGAGTGTCACTAATTTTAAATAACAATTAAATCTTACTTATCCCCTTTGATCCATCTTTCACCACTTGACACCCTCATTCTCTGAGCTCTCTGCATCTCTTGTCTCCAATGTGGAGGAGTCTCACTTCGTCTGAATCGATCCCTCGATCTGGATCTGGAAGGAGTTCGATAACGCTTAAGAAAATAAAAAGGGGAAAGAAGACCATATAAAAATTTAAAAGCGATACCATAACTAAGTTACACAATTATTTCTAGGTTGAAATAAAATGAGATTTCTACGCTTTCTGAAATTTCTATGCTTTCTGAACTTGCTAAAATTAGGAATGAGAAAAAAACATGTGGTTAGCATACATCAAACTCTAGCATCTAATCCTCCACATAATCAAAATGTCTTGGCTTTTACGTAGAACACGGGCAGTCTTACCATAGATTCCAAGTAAGAAACAATACCCAGAGAAACTTGGGCTTTTGCTAAACTGGTACTAGAATACTCTGCATATTAACGACTACAAACTCCCAAGTTCTTATTTGAGGATTACACACATCACTTTCCAAGGCATACATCATGAGAAATGAATGGGGTTGGGGATTTAGTTCAGTGGTAGAGCACTTGACTAGCAAGTGCAAGGCCCTAGGTTCAGTCCTCAGCTCCAACCAAAATAAATAAATAAAAAGAAGAACTCACAGTCCAAAAAATAGAATAAACAATAAACACATGGAAGTCTTTTGTTTGACCGAAATGTACTCTTTTTTGGATGGTGGCTAACCACTTTACTAAAGAAATACCAGTAAGCCAAGATACAGCAGATCTTGATCTCTTAGAACTTAACATTCTACAAAGTTAAAGGAAAAAGTGAGTGGCTATATAATCACATACATTAAACTACAATAGAATGATTACAGAAGGAGAAATGGTGGTAAAAGAATCAAAGAAATATCTTAGTGTAGGAATGTGATCATGTAAAATAATAAAAGCCAAAAATAAAGAATGTTTATAGTAAGTTATCTAAGCAAAGATGAAGCAAAACATAGAAGATAGAAGAAAGCTCTGTATTGAAAATTTTGGGACAGAAACAGTATTATTTTAGAAATGATCGCAAAACAGGTCAAAGTATGACTAAAGCTAAAAATCCCAAGAGAAAGTTAAATTTGATTATACTGATGAAATAAACATCTATGCTTTTTTTTTTTATTCTAAAGCCAATACCATAGGAATAATATAATTAGTGTTGCCCAATGCCCAAAAGTGCTAGATATTCAACTTAAGGCCTTCTGCATACTAGGCAAATACTCCATCACTGGAGCTACATCTCCAGCCCAGATTTGCATTTTTATCGACTACTGTGACTATTGTTAAATACAGCATATGCCCTTTCCACTTGCACATCATGATCACTCAGACCATAAAACAAAAGTTGACATAAGTAAGTTGTATAAAATTGAAAGGAAGCAGAATAAAAATGATTCTTGGCTCTAGGGAAACAAGCACACAGGTGGTCGCATGAGTCGCCGTGAGCAGCAGCTTGAAGAGCCGTGAGAGATCTGAAGAGTAAGTGGTTACACTGCACTCTCAGTAGCCAAGCAAACCTTTGGTGCCAAGAGCATCTATGAGAGTAAAAGAGCCTGTCCAAAGAGTATGTGCAATCTAAAATGAACTAGACAGATAGGTCTTGATATATAGGTCATGTACAGGATGCAAAAAGTAGTCTACGTTTAATAGACAGGAAAAGGTAAGACCAAACAATAAAGAGAACATTTTAAGGAGAGATACTAAGTAATGACTGAGAGAATTCAATGGATTTTATAACTTGGAACCAACCAGACAGGAAATGCTGTATTCAGCAGACTGTAGAAAGTAGAACAACTGCGTAAGAAGTCAAGATCTAAGATATTAAATATAGCTTTAAAAAAGTATTGAAAAAAGTTATCTAAATTTTGATGGAAAAATTTAGGGGAGAGACACATACAATCATTAATTTTTATTTGGTTCTTGATAAGAATAGAGCTATGATGGGTAAAAATTGCCAAAAGTCAAAAGACTTCAATACCCTTTATATTCTGATTTTATTTTAAAGCTATCTATTTTTGAGACAGGGCCCAAGTTGACCTGAAACTCATTATGTAGATTAGGCTGGCCTCAAACTCACAGCAATCTTCCTGCCTTAGGTATGAGTCACCACACCCAACTCAATCCCATTTTTAAGCCATGTAAATATATAATCTGAGGGATGTATATTTTAAAACATGCACATCCCCTGAATTTTTAGCAACTTTAATAGTAAAATGATACTTAAAAATATTTTTAAAGCATTAAATTTCTTTTTCCTTATAGTGCTGGGGACCATAAATTCAGAGACGTTTACATGTTCTGCAAGCAATGAGCCAACCCCAGCACTCTGAACTCTTTAAGAAAGACAAATGCAGTATTATTAACATTTCTGACAAAGAATCACCTACCCTTGGTCCTCTTCCTTTAATTTTCCTGCCAGACCTAGTAACTAAGAATCGTCGCTGGTATGAAGCAGGCTGGGAATTAGGTGGATTACTAGAAGCAAGCAAAGGGAAAGTTTAAACATATTACTTTTATAGAGAGGAATCTTGAAACTATAGCTTTACTGATCCAAGTTAATACATTTAAATTTCTTTACATAATTAGAAAACTTTAGCCCAAAATGCTATCAAATCCCAGTAGGCATTGCAGCCTATGGCTGTACCACCCTAAATGCAACTTATCTTGGAAAGAAATACTTATTAGTAAGGTGAAACTAATTTGATAATGCTAAGGGAATCAAAATATAATATAGCCCAGAGGTCTTCCAAACTAGAAAAGGAAAACTACAAAATGCTTTATCTCCCATGAACATTTGTGCATTAGTAAAAAAATTGTGGACAAATTAAGTAATATATATTAGGCAGAAGAAGTTGGTCTGAATTAGCCAAATATTACTCATATTATGAAATATCTCAAACATTAAACTAAGGTATACATAAAACAGATCATTAATAACATTAATGAAAGTGATATTTGAAAAGTTTAACTTTAATAGTCAAATAGTTTTCCTATGCACTTTGTTTTTTACTCAATGAAATCATTCCCGTTTTAAAGCTCTTTTATTTTGTGTATGCAAAGTATGGCATATTCTTCTTGTACCATGCTTATAAATTTTTCCACTTTACAACTATATTTCTCATCATGACTACAAAAGACCTGAAAACATTAAAACTTTTTCCATGTCATTTTTTAAAAGATCTATTATGTCTACAGTGTCTATTATGCCTGCAGCATGTAGGCTGCAGAGCAGCAGAGGGTACCAGATCTCATTATAGACTGATGTTTGCTGGGAATTGAACTCAGGACCTCTGCAAGAGCAGCCAGTGCTCTTAACGTCTGAGCCATCTCTTCAGCCTTCCATCTCATTATTAAAATGACCCATAAAAATAATAAAGTTGGTAACATTAATAAATTTATGTAAAAAATATACAAAGTAATTGAACATTCCAAATTTCATTACAGTATAAAGTCAGGTTCGGAGAGCAAGACTTTATACAAATTTATAAAACAAGGTTCATTTTTTTTATTGGTGTATCTGTTTGTGAATGCATGTGCATGTAAATTCAGGTGCACCTATTTGTGTGGGTAGATCTGAGGTCAACATTGGAGGTCATTCCTTAGACATTAAACTAGTTTTTTGAAACAAGATCTCTAACTGGTCTGGAGTTTACTGGGCTCATTGGTCAGCAAAGCCCAAGGGTTCACTCATCTTTACCTCCCCACTGGAATCACAGCATGCCACTACACCCAGCTTTTTAAAAAAGAAATTTCAATAATGAAACTATAGTTCTTGTGCTTGGACAGCTTGTAGGAGTCAAGTCTCTCCCTAAACCATAGGGTCCAGGGGAAAATACACACATTTAGATATCATTCTGGTTTTCCTGCTTTGTTACTAGCTTCAGAGGAACTTTACTCACTGGGAACCCATTTCTGGTACAGGAGTGATCTTGTACTTACATACACATTCATGCACTCATATGAACACATGTATACATCTATTTGTGCAGACATACACAATATAAAAAAACAGCATACACGCATATGAACACATGTATATACCTATGTATGCACACATACACAGAATAAAAAATAGTAAAATGAGTCTTTTTAAAAATTATATGAGCAACATACCAAAATACCACCTTACTTTATTGGTCTAACATTATCTTGTTACTAATGCCATGTGGAACGCCACTTAACACATACTATTTACACTGCAGATTTTATTACCTCAAAATCTGCTGGTAAGTGAAATCATTTCTTAGTAATTTGTTATGTGTTTAGCAAAAAAGGAGCTTTGCTAGTATCTTTTTTTTTTTTCTAATTAAAAGAGGGTTTCATTGGGATAAGATCACCAGTTCAATACTGCCAAAAACAAATACGGTTCAAAAAAGAAAAAGAAAACATGTATGGTAATACATGACAGAACTATAAAATACACACATTCACATACCACTCTCTTCCTCTTTCTCTCTCTCTGTTTTTCCTTTCCTTGTCATCAGCTTTAGGAGGACTTTTTCTCATTAGAAATCTATTTTCTGGTATAGGAGGGATCTCTTCTGGACGGACAGTAGACTGGGGCTGTGCATCAACATTTTCTGCTTCACTTTCACTAGATGGGCTTAACAGGTAAAATCAAAGTAAGTTACATTTGGAACGTATGTACCTACCTAAGACTTCCAATTATTAGCATTTCTTTTCTTTTTACATTACATTTTCAGTTACTGTGTGCATAAACATACATGCCATGGTACACATGAGGTCAGAGAACCACCTCTAGGAATCATCTTTCCCTTTTCACTATCAGTCCAGAGCAAATTCAGATCAATAGGCCTGATTGCTAAGCCTTTACATGCTGACTCATCTCATCAACCCAACATTTCCATAGTATCAAAATACATGTATCAATCTGTCTCTTTCAAAGATAATGTGGTAGAAATCTTCCTCCATTTCCCATAACTAACCAAATAACAATCTCAACCAACCAAACAAAAAAACCCATTTGCTATCAAAAATACTTTTCTATAAGATACATCTAAAGTATGAAACTCTGTAGGTGATACATTCTGATAAATTTAAAATACAGGAGGGCTGGAGAGATGGCAGTAAAGCCCTGGCTGCTCTTCCAGAGGACACATGTTCAATAGGCAGCACCCACATGGCAGCTTAAAACCATCTGTAACTCCAGTTCCTGGGGCTCTAACGCCTTCTGACCTCTGTGAGCAGAGTAAGCAAGCACCTATGCATATACAAACAAAATTTTGTAGAAATATAGACTAAAGAAATTAGTTGCTTTTTAGGTAATAGGTATATAATTAAGTTTTAATATAAACACATTTCAAACAAAAGCAGAAAACTGTGACAGAATCATCTGGTCTCAATTCATATACTTCTACCAAAGCAAAAGAGAGAAAAACGGACGTATGGCTACAAAGTAAGGGACATAACTACTGGTTTTTGTAATTCAAATGTATCTCACAAATCTCTTCAAAAAAAAAGAAAGAAAATCCAAACCCAGCGTGATGTTGTATATCTGCAATCATTGCTACTTGGATATGGTATAACAGTTTCCTCTAAGATTAAACCATTCTATCCTGCAGGAAGCTACTTAAGCAGAAAAGTAACCAACTCAAAACAGTTTCAGAAGTTCCTGAAGCTGAAAAGACCAGTAAGTTTCTCTATGCAAAAGCAGAGTCAAGCTGCAAAGACTCTCAGACAAGACAAACTGCAAACGATTCTAGGCAGCTGCCTAGAAGCAGACACTGACCAAGCTGCCTGAAGAGGTTTAGACCAATTCTGGCACCTGGAAAGGACATGATCCAACCCACTGAACTGCCTACAGGGTGTACGACATGCTTCAGGTTCCTAGCTTTATGAGCTGTCATTTATGCTGCGATGGGCTTTTGGTGATGTGACTGAGTAATTTTTGCTCTTGTGAGTAAACCCTAAAACTCACTGGTTCACCGAGTTGGACTTTGGTAATACTCATACTTCATTCTGTCATGGATTCCTATCTGGGGCAAGTAGATGTTTTTGTTGCATTTTCCCAGGAAAAGTTTTGTCATGCAACAGAGGATGAGGCAGAAAAACTATGAATTTGAGGCAGCCTGAGGAACTGAGAATGCCTCAATGAAACCAAACTAATAGCCCTGTAGCATAAAACCAAAAGTATCACTTCACTGAAAAATATAAAATTAACTAAGAGTTTCTGTTGCATGATCTCATGCCAATTATAAAACTTTTTTAATGCTCTTACATAGCCGATTTAAAAAAACCTTAATAGACAACACTAGTATTAAAGACCTTTTCTTGCTTTTCTTTCGCTTCTTCTTCTCCTTCTTATGTTTTCGGGAATTTTTCCTATGCTTCTTTTTCCTTTTTCTGGATTTTTCTTCAGAAGCGCTTTCAGAATCCGAGGAATCAGAGGAGGACTGAGAATCACTTGAGCTATCTGAATCACTGGACGACGATGACGATGATGACTTATGTCTTTTCTTTTCTTCTTTCTTAACTTTAAAAACAAAAGATTCTACTCAGTAATTTCAGGCAAACTTATGAGGTAAAAACTTTTTCTACAAATTTTTAAGTCCAGTATTAGATATTTTGTTCATTCACTTATCTCAACTTATCAAAAGCAAAACAGTCAGGACTTAGGATTAGAATTCATATTTCCAGATTCATGAGCCAGAATTCTATTAAGCCAAAGTATTTCTGAAAATAAGCAAGCTCCAAATTCAAAACCATGTTAATTTTAAGAAACATTTGAATAGAAAAATTTGAAGCAAAGAGTAACACCGAAGATTCCCTAGCTTTAGTATTATAGTTTTCCGTTTCTTCTCCTATATCAAAACTGAAGGCAAAAACCAAACAAAAACCAAAAGACATATTACTATGTCAACACAGGAAGGAATATTTCATTGGCACCAAGCTTCAACTTCCATGACTGAGAAAGCATTCCTCCAATGATTAAAAACACAGCTAAAGCACAATCTCATAATCATAAGTCATTTATCAATAATAACTATATTTAAAAAGTCTCTACAGACTGGAGAGATGGCTGGGTGGTTAAAAGCACTGGTTGCTCTTCCAGAGGACCTGAGTCATTTCCCAGTAACCACACAGTGGTTCACAAACCATCAATAATGGGATATGATGTCCTCTTCTGGCATGCAGGCATACATGCAGAGAGTAATCATATATAAATATATCTTTTTTAAAAAGTTTCTACCAAAAAGTCTCAAGTTGAATTTTTAAGTTAAGTAATCAATATTTTTCTTTTGCTCTCACTCTGTAGACCAGCCTGACCTCTCGAACTTGGATATCCACCTGCCTCTGCTTCTTGAGTACTGGGATTAAAGGTGTGTGCCACTAACCCTGACTAGGCAATCAATTTCTTAAAATATTCTGTTATTACTATCATGTGCTATGATGTGTATGCCATGGTTAGAGGACAATTCTGTAGAGTTCTACTTTTAGGTAGGTCTAGGGATGGAACTAAGGTCATCAAACTTACATGGCAAGCACATTTACCCACTATGGAATTTTTTGAATATTCAGACATTAATTATAAAAAGAAAATAAATTATTTTAGGGAAAGTACCTTCAATTTGGTAATTCAGTTTTACTTAGACTAAATTACTAAGAAGTTCTAATGACACTGATAAATACCAGCATTTTGCTCTTGAAATTATAATTTTTGTATCTGCCTATAAAGGGAGTCAAGTTAGGTTTTCTGCATTTACTTTGTATGTAGACAAGCTTACACATAAGCAAAATTTCTAATACATCAATTGGATTGGAATAAAGGCATGTTTCCAAAACAAACATTCTAGCAGATGTGACCTATATTAGAGTTTGAAACAGATATCCCACCACTTGGGAAGCAGAGGCGCGCATGTGCACAGGACACCCAGGGCTTCAACGAGACCTTGTCTCACCACTCCCACAAAAGATATTGAAGAAAGTAGTAAATACTTATCTGCTAAGGACATAAAAATGCTAAACATTGTGCAAAGTTCTTTACTAGTATAATTTTTGTATTATATACTGTACTTATAGAATACTGTCCATGACTTCTGAAGAACCATAAATGAGGCTGTGCTCTGACACAGACACACACAGGCAGGAGCACCCACAAATTAGAAAAGACTGAAAGCACAGAATACATCTAAACCTATAAGCCTCGTGCTTCTAATCTTGCTTATCTAAGCAAGAGCTCCCTTAACTGTGCACCCCTTCTTACCCTTAGACTTCGGAATCAGCTCTCCACAACTGAGTATCCGAACCTCAGCAAATGGTTTGCTAGCAGCATCCGTTTTCTGGTTTTCAATCTCTCTCACAACTTCCTGACCAGAGATCACTTGCCCAAAAACAACATGATGCCTAAAATGTCAAATAAAAATTACTAAATAAAAGCTTCTTACTTTAATAAAAACAAAGTAAAGTATGTGTAAGATATTAAAGTAATCTTTACCCATCTAAATGAGGAGTTGGTTTCGTTGTTCTTTTGGAAGTCATCAGACAAAAGAATAAAAACAAGAAAAACAAAGTTAGCTTCTACAAAAGGGGTGCATTGAAAATAAGAAATCACGTGCTGCCCTTACATGGCACTCATTATGAGTGAAAAGGGTTTCCCATACAAGTTTTTAAAAAGCTTGTTCTGAATATAAAAGCCAAACCTACTTGCTGTTGAAGACAGTAAGTACACGTAATTGACACTGAGGATTATTTCTATCCACTCATACTTTCTACTTTTAACTAGGATTTTCTTAAATATTCCTGGTTGTATGATGTTCTGTCATATTGACTGTCAAGTTTACCAAATCACTCTACTATCTTATGAGTTTAACAGTGCTTTTCACCCTAACCTTTTAAACAGTTGAAATGGAGGGTTTTAGAGGAACTGAGAGAGGTGGGAACTGTCAATCTGATGGTTCTAGTAGTCCACTTAGTTTCATTTATTTTAAAATTAATTGCCAACATTTAATGGTATGCATGAAAATCCAAGTTTCCAACCTCTCTGGAATATCTGAAAACTATAGTACCTAGCACATGGAGTAATTGACCAGTACTTAGTATTCCTGTTTTCTTCAACATAGGTATTAACAACTGAGATTCTATGTTCCAACAGGCTTACTTATGTTATTCAACTTCTCTAGGCTTTTGAGCTTGTTATCTGTGATATTGAGTAAAATTTTGTGTTGAAGAAAAGTTTAATTAAACTGGGTTAACTTCAAACTAGAGCATAATGGTACATGTACTGGGGAAGCTAAGATGGGGTTCAAGGAGCCTAGTCAAGAGACTCTTTTAAAACAAACTCACCTGAATCTAAAGAAAGCATTTATTGTTCAATGCATTTTTGCAAGCACCCCTCCCCCCCTTTTTATTCTCAAGGTCAACCTTAAAACCTTTAGAGATGGATATTTAGTTATGGAGAGACATACTGGTACATAACATCTCTCACAGCTAGATAAAGTATCTGGTGTACAAGCTTGAGTTTGATCCCTAGAATCCACATAGAAAGCTGGGTACAGTAGAGGATGGTACGTGATGTGGTGAACAGATTCCCAAGATTGCTTGTTTTCTGACAATGGAAATGCCTTAGCCTCCTATTACTTCCTCAGCACGCTCTGTTGCCTGAGACTTTTAATGACCACTCTACTGTACCCTCAGTAACTGTTTCACCTCTCTTACAATTTTACACTCTTTCTTATAAAGGGAATGGGAAAGGTCAGCAGGGATATTTGAGACCTTAAATACATACATAAAGAACTGAGAGCCATTTGTATCCTTCCCTCTGTTGGCCATTGATAAGAGAAACTCTTTGTTGTGTTTAACAGCAAAACTCTCATCTATATAAAGAGAAGAAAATCTTCAGTTATATTAGAAGTATAAGCTCCAAGACACTTATTTTCCAAGGCTGGAGAGATAGCTCAATGATTAAGAGGCTCCCTGTGCAAACATGAGGACCCATGTAGGAAACCATGGTGACTACTGCACATGTGTAACCTGAGCACTGTGGGAGGCAGTGACAGAAAAACTGCTGGGACTTGTTGGCTGACAGCTTGGCTTGGGGTTCAGTGACAGACCTTGCTTCAAAGGAATAAGGCAGAGTGGTAGAGCACCTGATGTCTAGTCTGTACACATTAAGAAATGCTCACATTTGCCCACACATGTGCATATACATCACACTTACAAAAACTCATTTTCCACTATTGTTCACGATGGAAGTTCCCCTGTTTATTTGAGACAGGGTATTGCCATTTAAACTAAGTTGGCCTACAAATCCTTCCTCAACCTCCCCAGTGCTGGTATTACAGATCAATGCTACCATGCCTGGCTCCACGTGTTCTTTATTGTCAAACACAACATAAATGACGAAGTCAGGTTATGAAGGAAGAAAGAACCTATCATGAACTAATTTTTACTCCTATAATTTTAGATTTATCACCAACTTTTTCTCCCTGAAGTTAAGGATTGAACTCAGAGCCCCATGCATGCTATCAAGCACTCTATCACTAAGTCTAAAATACTTAAAAATTCTTGCCTACCATGAACAATGCTCTGGATTTGATCTCAGCACTGTACTAAAAATAAACAGCAATACTGTAAGAGTCAAGATGTATTTCCTTGCATTTTATCCCTTTCATTCATGAGCATAGAGAGATAAACATCATAGTCTAGACTCATTAGCTTAACCTCCATCAGAGCATTATTTACTTCAATGATAAGAACTTTTCTTCTAATCTTTGGTTAGAATATGAGAAAAAAGTATGAGAAATTTGAAACAATATTCTCTTGAATATTAAAAGTAAAATATGAAAACCATTAAGTTATTTCTATATTCATCTCCTTATAGTTGTATGAAAAATTAAGTTCCTGACCTACAGTAACTTATAATGAGATGTGTAAAAAAACACTAAAAATAATTAAATGTAAAAACTTTACCTTCAAAGAATCCTCCATATATAGATTCTCCTCCTCTTCCATTCCCTAGTTATGAAAAACACTCTTAGAACTCAGGATAGTAAACTCAGTCAAATACTTCTCATCAAGTACATATACAAATGATTCTGCAGCAATAACACTCAACGGAACACAACAAATTATAATTTCAATAACAAGAGGACTGACTCTTGTAAACTGTCCTCTGATCTCTACTTTCCCATTCAACACACCTTTCCCAAAACCTTTAATTTATGTTTAACAAAAATTATGTCTTGTCTTTTATGGGTCTCAAAGTCTCACCTTCACTGAAGTCACCACCCTGAACCATGAAATCCTTGACAACTCTATGAAAGAGACAGCTCTTATAATGTAATGGCTTCTGAGTTGATTTCCCTGTCCCCTTTTCACCTAGAGAAAGAAAGTCATAGATCAATGAAAAGACAAGACTGAAGTATTAGTAAAGTCCAAATTTTTCTAGGAAACACAGAAATCGACCTCAGATAAAATTTATTATAAGTAGTATTCATTTTTAACCAATTGATGAAATTGGATTTTTTTGAACCCAAGTTTATCTCTGTAACTTGAGCTGCCATTCCAGTCAGAACACTCATCTCAGCTTCCAGGGGTTGGGAATACAGTCAAGTCACACCTTACATATGGCCCAGATTGGTCTTGAATGCATGCTCTTGCCTCAGCCTGGGTTTTGAGATTTTATTACTTCACCCCAAAGCAGGGCTCACAGCTAGTATTTCTAGGAATTAAGACAATTGAAAGCGCAAACAAACCTGTACAAAGACAACGAAAGTTCTCACACGTCTTAGGACATACATCCGAAAATAGTTCAAAGACAACTCTTCCAGCTGAAAAAGAAGGTAATTGGTTTAAATTTCTTGACTACAATTTTATATTCTAGTATAAAATGTTAATTAGAAACAATAACATTCTTACCAGGTTGATTATTAATGGCAATGTCAAAAAAACATCGAGGACGCTGAACCTTTATTCCCATGGTTCCAACACTTCAATCTGTGAGTGTAATATGGTACAGTTTTAGGTTGGCCAACCAAATGGCAAAGATTTTCTATTAACATCTAAAAGCAAAATCTATTGCACATAAACTACAAATGTTGTTGAATTTATTTTACATTTGTTTCCTGGAGGATAGAAAAAGACTTTAAAGATTAAGGCACAGTAATTACCAGGCAGGAGTTATGCTAGTCTTCATTATTCCAATTTTAGTAAATGTGCTCCTAAAGAGAGCAGTCATTACCATATAATAAAATTTTATTTTTAACCAACCAAAACAGATTGCTACCCCATACAGAATACTGTAGTAAATCTGTAAAACTAGAGAACAAAATGTGCACATTACCTTTAAGTTGGGGGAAACAATAAAAAACAAAACCCACTGAGGATAACGAAGCCAATTGTTTTGCTCCTAGGAAAGAAAAATGAGAGTTCTGGTTAAAATATAACATATTAAAGAAAAATACTCATTTCAATACAAAACCAAAAATAAATAACCTACAGAGAGAGAGAGAGAGAGAGAGAGAGAGAGAGAGAGAGAGAGAAGGCAAAAATGTCACTATGAATCTCTGGCTAACTTTGTGCTCACCATGTAGCCTAGGCTGGCCTAAAATTTGTGGCAATTCTCCTGCCTCAGCTTCCTGAATGCAGGGATGACAGGTGTATGTTACTACACCTGACATGAAAGGCGAGTATTTTAATTATATTAATATAAGGTAGACAGAATTCTGATCAAAAGCATATTCAATTTTATATAAGGTTACTTCTGGTCCTTAGCAACAAACAGCCTATAACAAGCACATAGTATTGTGTGAAATACTATGTAGGTAGCTTTATTTACACAGAAGGTACCTTTTACTTGACATTTTTTTTTTATAAATCATTTATTTTAAGGATTTATAATGTCTAATTATAATACTTGGTAGGGAATGATATAGTAAGGTAAAAAGCTGATAAAGCAAACCTGGAAAGTATTAAATAACAGCCAAACTAACAGACTACAAAAATAACCATTTCATTTGCTCAAAAGAGACTGAAATACACATGCTTTCTGTTTAAACTATCATACCTAAATTACTAAGGTGCCTTAGCAAACAGCCTCTGATTTGTTACACAAGGTAAGTAACACCCTGAAAGGTCTATATTCTGCACCGAGTCATCCTTTTTTTTTTTTTTTTTTTTTGTGCTGGCCTCTCATGATACTTGTGTGAGGTACTTGTTCTGCCACTGAGTTATACCCCTGCACAGCTTAGCTGAAATTTTGAGACAATTATAAATTTATATCCAGTTACAGAAAAATCACTGAATGATGGACATGGTGGTATACTTCTTTTAGTCCAAACACTGGGGAACTAAAATCAGGGTAACTGATATTCTGTCTTAAAACAAAACAAAAACACCTTTAATCCCAGAACTTGAGAAGCAAAAGCATGTGGATCTAGGTTATCCTATTCTATCTACAAAGAGAGTCACAGAAAGCAGAGCTACATTAATAGAGAGACCTTGTCTCAAAATAAAACAAAAAACTAATAAACAACAGTGACACAAAAGATGGCGTATATGTTATGTCTCTAAAGTTACTAAATGGGACCAGCAAGGTAGTACAGCAGTTAAGAACAATTAGCTACTCTTCAAGAAAACCAAAGTTTGAGTCCTAGCACCCAATGGTCTCTCACATACACCTGTAACTCCAGTTTCAGGATATCCAATGTCCTCTTAGGCAAAACACCCCTACACATAAAATAATAATTTTTAAAATAAGTAAAATTGCTAAGATACTATTACTAATTATTACTAGAGACTTAACAATTGCTATCATCAATAGGACATGTTTCCTCTGTATTTATGCCTCTTAAATATTACTTAATAATATCTAAAATCTGAAACAATAAGACAAACATCTAATCAATTTCTCACTTTTCCAAGAAAAAGAAGATTACCAAGATTACATTACTAAGATATAGAAAATTTAATTTAAAGCAAAGTTAAGCCCATACAATTTTCAAGAAAATGGCCATACAATCCTGTATTCCTGGCATTCCAGAGAGTCATCTTCTAAAACAAACCTGGGCTATGTAGCAAGATTCATTTCAGGAGGGAAAAATATTAATCACCAGTTGTCTCAGAATAAAATCAAATCTTTTGGAACTAATTATCTGTGAATATTTGTTTGTCACAAATTCATTTAGCCTGAATGAGTTATAGCTAATATTATAAAACCATGATTTGAATTTTTTTGAGAAATAATTACCACACCTGGCACAGGGCCCCATTCTGTACAGCAATCAGCATATGCTGCTCCTACTATAATGATGGAATGCATGTTCTAGCTTGACCTTGGTTCCATTACTGCTTATGAACTGTAACTATTATCATCTATTTGATGTTATGAACTCAATTTACCTATTTGATGTCCTCAGAAATGACTGACACTGAATTTTTTTTCATATTAGAACTACGTTTTTTTGAGTCAGGGTCTCCCAATGTAGCTCAGGTTGAACTTCAACTTTCCATCCTCCTGCTTCCGCCTGATGTTTGGAATGAAAATACTTTTAAAATAAGAAATAAAGCTAATAAGCTCCTAGTTACACAAATACATGTAAAATCCTAACAACTATAACTTTTACTATTTGTATTTCATTCTACTTTCTATGAATGATTAGAATCTTGTTTTAAGTGCTTACTAATCACTTTGCATGCTACCAATAGAGTAATAATATTTATAAACATAAAATGCTGAACTTCAAATGTTTCAGAAACATCAGTGAGTACTCAAATTCATTTTGCAATTTCATGTGTAAAATGATTTCCATATTCACCCTAATGGGTCTTTAAGATACCAGAAGGAAAGGGTAACTATACAGGCAGCTAATTATTAAATGGATTATAGTAATGTAGTGACTTTATCACATTAAAGAGAAGAGTTTAAAATTATTAAGATGACAATCAACTCTTTCCTTCTTTGCTCCTTCTAATTCCCCTGGCTATGTATCCCTTAAGATTCAGTTCAGCGATAGTACTCTAGAAACTTCTCTCTCCAGGCTGATCCTCCCTTGGTGAAAATTATAAACTCATCTATAAATCCCATGAACTTAACATCCTCCTGTCTCAGTTTTTCAAGTATTTGGAATTAAAGGCCTGTGTCACAAGTCCTTCTAAAACTTTGTCTTCTACACAACGTGCCACCCCCAGGGACTTCATCATATAGGTTGCTATTTACTGCAGTATGTCTGGAAGCAGGTAGTGTTCTGTTGTTGGCTTTTGTTTTCTTTTTTTTTTTAAAGATAGTTTTATGTAACCTGGGCTGCCATCTAACTTACCATGTAGCTTGAGAATGATATTAAACTCTTGATCCTCTTGCATCCACCTCCTAACTGCTGGGGTGACAAGTGTGTACCAAAACACCCAGATAGAACTTGTATTTCCTATTATAACCTGCTGCTTTTTCTCTATATGAAAGCTTTTCACATGAGGTATTGTTATTATTGACTCTCTCAAAAGAAAGATGTTCTTATCAGATAGGCTTATTTATTTTTTAAAATTCAATATTTGTTACTGGTGTTTTGAGTCAGGGTCTTTTTATGTAGTTCTGGCTATCCTGGAAATTGAGCTGGCCTAAAATGAAGAGATCCACATTCTTCTGTGGACTAAACATCTGATCTAATAGTTTTGTTGAAAAGTAACAGTTTTTGTACAGTACTCAAGTTAAATTAAACTAAAGCTCTATTGGATCTTTAAATTACTTTTTTTATGTATTTACTTCAATTTTTGAATTATGGCACTTCATAACAAAAATTATATCATTTCTTTTTAAAAGACTTATTTATTTTATGTATGAGTGCTCTATTTTCATGTACACTTAAATGCGAGAAGAGGGCATCAAATCCCATTAGAGATGGCTGTGAGCCACCATATGTTTGCTGGGAATTGAACTCAGGACCTCTGGAAGAGAAGCCAGTGCTTTTAACCTCCAAGCCATCTCTCCAGCCCCAATTCTTTTCTTTGTAGTTATTTCACTTTCAAAGAAATATAATTGAGGAAGTGCAAATATTCTTTATTACCAATAAAGAAATTCCAACATGTTCCATAAGCCTTTAATTGCATAAAGTATTACATTTGAACCGGTATACTCAAACTGCTATCAGCATTCTTTGAGTCTAAAAAGAGAAATGTTAAATATGGTGTGATATATGAAAACAAAATGTCATTCCTGAAAAAAATCCTGGATATCAAATTTTAATGATCTAGACATGTTTTATGTTTTTAAAGCCAAATTTAAAATAAGTTTATTAAATGTTTCACTAAAAATTTAAACAATTTTTTAACTGTAATATCTTTAGAAAAGATTGTCCTATTCATCTACAGTATATATAAATTAAGGTATTTGTGAAAATATGTACACGAACTGGTGAGGTAACCCGGGCATTAAGGTCACTTGTTCATTTTGTGAGGACCAGGTTCAATTCCCAGAACCCACAGTGGTTCACATCATCCATAACTCCAGTCCTTAGAGAATCTGACATACTCTTCTAACCTCCAAGGACACCAGGCACACACGTGCTACTCATGTATACATGTAGGTAAAACACTCAATGCACACGTAAAATTCTAAAAAAGAAATATATGTGTATACAAACATAAAACCAATATTCTAACTTTTGATTAATGCTAAGCTGATAAGTAGTTTCAGAAACATTAACATCTAATAATACTTCATTCATTTTGTGTTTTTCATATTCCAAATTGAAAATTTTTTACATTTTTTAAGTGTGGGTGACATATATAATGCACATGTGTGTAGGTCAGAGGACAACTTAGAGGACTTGGTTTTCTCCTTCTTCTATGTGGTTTCCAGCAATAGAATTTAAATCCTCAGACTTAGTGGTAAGCGCTTTTACCTGCTGAGTCACTTTTCAACTTTCTATCTTACCTCTAATATTACTCCCAAGGAAGACTAAGTTTTGAACACAAAGAGAAAGAAACCTTTGTTACATTTAGATTTTTTTAAATTTAATTAAAGAATTTTGAGAAGTTGATACATGAGTAGTATTATATTTAAATTGCTTCTAACAACCCTCTCCCCTCCCAAAAGTCCTCTTAAATTTATGACCCTTGTTTTACACACACCCTACTAGGCCTATTTAATGTTGCTCATATGTGCATGTGTTTTAGGACTAGCTGGGATTGGATAACCTATCTTCCCATTCTGAGCAGTCATCAACTGGCAATAACTCTTCATCCAAGGTTAGGGTCTTCTGAAAATTTCCCAATCCATAATGGCATGTCAATTGATGTTTGTCATTAAGCAATTAAGGTCTAGAAGACACTTTCCTGAGGCTTAGACATTAATTGCCCCTCAACAGCAGTATGTTAAAGGTTTGGTTGCCAGTCTTTGGCACTACTGAAAGATGGTGGATCTTTTAGGAGCTGGGAACTAATGGAATGAAGTGATTCATTCCATTATGAACTAATGGAATGAACTAATTCAAGGAGGTGAATCCTTGACAGTAGTATTGGAACAGTCCTCTCCCTCCATCCTCTGCTTCCTGGACTCCACAAGGAAGATATTTTGCTCTATTGTGTTCACCACTATGTAATGCCTTGTCACAGGACTTAAAGGAGCAACAGGCCAACCATAGACTTGAGACCTCCAAAACTGGGCAAAAATATATACCTCCTTTAAAAAAACTACCTGCTATGGAAGAACTTCAACATTCAAAATAGTTTCATCAGCTCACTCTTAAAGTATGCACATGGATCAAGTAAGAAATAGAAATTAACTAATTAGAAATATTTTCATACATTTACAAATGCATACAGTGCTGATGAATTAAGTAAAACAAGTCAACATTTTGGTTGTCAGAAAAAGAAACCTATGCTCTTCCAAACAAAACCTTTTTCTTTAATATTTTTGATATACACAAACTACTGGTGATATACACAAACTAAGCTGGTGGAAACAACACTTAACAGGTATTCTGAAAATTTAGGGGTTTGTGGTCCAGTGCTCTAGCACTTGTCTCGCAGTTGTGACGTCTTGAATCATACACACAAGCACAAGTGGAGAATAAGGTCTAGGAATATAGCTCAGTGGTAGAGTACTTGCCCTAACAATGCCAATGATCTAAAACAGAGCAGAACATTTTCCCTATCAGTAAAACACAAAGGTCCAATTACAGCAGTCTTCTCTGAATATTTGAAGTCTGCCTGCAAATCTCAAGGTCCATATTTTGGCATATAGAAATAAAAATCCAATTTTTGTGAAAGATACACATATACCCCAACCTACTTAAGGAGCAAACAGAACAATCCACCCAATCAATTCAGTGAAGCTTAAAGAAACTGTTAAGCAATTAGCTTCTTTTAAACAGAGAGAAATGTAAAACTCTTACAAGACAAATTATACTCCACATTATTAAAATTAAAGAGTTGGGTCCCTAAGAAAGTATTTTTGTTTGTCTCATCAAGTTGTTCAGGTTGGCCTTGACTGGTGACTTTCTCCTCAGCCTGGGATTGCAGACATTGTGACACCCCATCAGAAGTTACACTTTAAGGTAAGTTAAAATAAAATTAAAGAAGCAGCCATTCTATGCAAATGTGCAGTTCCTAGACTTTATGGCAATCTTTTAAAACTTACAAAAACCGTTTACTCGAACTGCCCAGCATCTGTTACAAAATAGCAATTACTAGTCATCATATTCTTTATACAATGGGAGTGACACGAAACACAAAGATATATCCTATCCTTCCTGGATTTAGCTTCTGAAAGTTAATATGGAATCTCCAAAATCTCAAAACATTCTATTACTTCTGAAATGTACTGATTACCAAAAACAAACAAAAAAAGAGTCTTGTGGCGCAAGCAATGTACTCATGCTCAGAAATCAAACTGAGTGCACAAGGTGATGCTTTCATAAGGTTTCCCAAAGCAATTAGACATCGTTGCCGGCTAAGGTCGACTTTGTTCGACGTCAGAGTAAATACGGAACAAATCAGTAAGGCGAAGGGGGTTCAGAAACCATCTTCTAAACCGAATCCTCCTCCCCAAAGGCCCGGCCGCTTCCAGTTGCTCAGGAACACGGAAAAACTTCTAGAGATCTAAGGCTAACATCTCACACTTCAGTTTTAGGAGTATCCTTAACATCAGGGGCCTGTGTTACTTAGGTATGCATGACAGCCGCTGTCCTACCAGAGGAAAAGGTCGGAGGAGAGCTCCTTGTCGATTTTATTCCTAGTGATTCTGGCTCTGCGCCCGTCCCTCCCTAACCCTAACCTGACAGGCCCTCGCGCTGCGCCACCCCCTTCCCCAACCAAACGTCCCACCTACCAAGCAGCAGCGCTCCGTCTCACGGTTTGGAAGCATCCAAAACGAACCTAGCTCCCGGGAGCCGAGGTCGCTGTCGCTGCCGCCATATTACAGCTTGTGCGGCAAAATGCGTCAGGGAGGAGGTGTGCGCCGAGCAGGGAGGGCGGGGGCTGGAGAGGAAGAGCGGCTTCCTGCGCCCCAGGGCTCGGTTGCAAGCCGCCCAGCCACCACAGTGCCACAGGCCGCGCCGCGGTCACCGGGGCCACCCCTCGGAGCCCTGGCTACCTAGAGACCTCGACGGAAAGACGGTTACCTCGGCCCTGCCGCCCGCCGCGGCTCCGCCCCTCGCCCTGGGCCTTTCCCGCTCTCGTTCCCGAAGTCCGCAGAAAATGACGCCACGGCGACAGACGCCCTCGCGTCCCTCACCTGCACCGTCACGGGCTTCTCGTCTCCGGGGCCCGGTCCTGTAAAGCGCTTCAAATCTACCGCCGTCAGGAAAGGCGCTAAAGCCCACTAACCGCCTCCCTCCCCCACAGCCCAGTCCAGGCGTGGAGGGAAAGCGTCGCGCCGGAAGTACGTCAGGGATGGGAGACGGCGTCTTCTGGCGTCCCCCGGCTTACGTCAGCATCTTCTCCTTGAGATTGTAGGGTCTTTCTGCCTTTTAAATACATCCTTGACAGGTCGTTTAGTGTTTTCGGAAAGTTGATTGGATCGGTGTGTATCCGTCACAATGTCATAGCGCTCGCCTCATTTTACAAATACTGACATGCGCTGTCTAGGTATTTAGAGAGATGTTCTGCCTCCAAGGAACTTACAATATTCATCTTCGGCAAACGCTCAAAAACTAGTAACAAAGATGAGCTACTTTGGGGACGTGGTAGCGCATGCCTTTAATCCCGTACTCGGGGATTTATATTTATATTTATTTATAGTGAGACAGGGTCTTACTGTATACCTTGGCTGGCCTGGAGCTCTGTACATAGATCAGGCTGACTTCAAACTCGTAGAAATTATCCTGCCTCTGTTTCTTAACCAAAATGCTGGAATTAAGGGTGTGCACCATCCTGAGGCTGCAGTGGTCCACACTACTCTTTGAGCTTCTCCATGCTGACCAAAGACGGCGAGAAAAAGAAAGATACCGGATAGTCGACCAAAAAAGAGAGACCCAGTAAATAATCTGCTGGCAAGGCAAAAAGAAGTGTCCAAAGGCAGAGTTCAGGACAAGCTGAACAATCTCGTCCTGTTTGATAAAACTACATACTACAAACTCTGTAATGAAGCTCCCAACTATAAGCTTATTACTCCAGCTGTGGTCTTCGAGAGACTGAAGAGTCCAGGTTCCTTGGCCAGGGCATCCCTTCAGGTGCTACTAGTAAAGGACTTAGCAATCTGGTTTCAAAGCACAGAGCCCAAGTCATTTACACCAAAAACACAAAGGGTAGAGAAGCCCCAGCTGCTGGTGAAGATGCATGAACAGATTCAATTATCTGTACATTTAGGAAAATAAAACTTTATTGAATAAAAAAAGGTGTGCACCACCGTGCCTGGTCCTATTTTTATATGGTTGTATTTGTGTTTGTGTGTCTATATGCACTAGATGTGTATAGCTGCTTGCAGAGGTCAAAACAGGGTGTCCACACACACCAAACTGGAGTTAAAAGCCGTTATGAGACACTCAATATGGGTCTTTAAGAGCCACAAGTGCTCTTAATGGCTGAGCCATCTCGACAACGCATGGCCACGTGATTTAAATTTTTTGAGAATGAAATTTATTTGAGACAAAGTGGCATGCTGCTTTAGGCTTTAAGACATTGCCTCTTATTTTCTTCATTTGCTTTCTATTACCCAATGAAATATATACTAATGATCCGCCAAAAAGGGAACTGGCAGGCATTAGGATAATGTGATAGAAGGAATTCAGATCCTGAAATAACTACATGGAAGAGAGAGAGATGCCCCTTATCGGGGTCATTCAACTAAGATCTTATTTTGTAAGAGAGATAGATCTTTTAAAGTCATAGTATCAGAAACAAAAAGGGCATTCTAGTGTAAGAATTAAGTCTAGAATGCACACAGTGGCAGCGCACACCTTTGATCCCAGCGCTTGGGAGGCAGAGGCAGTCAGATCTCTAAGACTGAGGCTACAGAGAATATAGAAGTCTGAAGTAAGGCAGAGTGAGTATCGTTATTTTATCTGGCTAGAAATGTATTCTCTCAGGGGGAAATGCGGATGAGACTCCCAAAACTCACAAGCAAGTTTCAAGAACTCAAGGACTAGAGAGATAGCACATCGGAGATATTGCAGTGCAACTGTGGGGTCCAGAGTTCAGATCCGTGCACCCACATAACAAGAGAGGCTACTTGTGCAAGCTTGTAATCCCATTTCTGGGAAGTGGGATTCACTGGCTTCCAGCATAGCTGAGAAAATCCAGATTCAGGGGGGAAAACTTGACTTAAAATGATTAGATAGAGTACAATAGTGCCCTCTTCTGGCTGCAATGCACATGCATTTGAATACACATGTTCAAACTCACACACATCTATTCAACATAGTACTGGAAGTCCTGGCTGGAGCAATTAGACAGCAAAAGGAGATCAAGGGGATACAAATCGGAAAGGAAGAAGTAAAAACCTCACTCTTTGCAGATGACATGATAGTGTACTTAAGTGACCCCACAAATTCCACCAGAGAACTCCTACAGCTGATAAACAAGTTCAGCAAAGTGGCTGGATACAAAATTAACTCAAACAAATCAGTAGCCTTCCTATACTCAAAGGACAAACATGTGGAGAAAGAAATTAGGGAAAAGATACCCTTCACAATAGTCACAAAAACTATGAAATACCTTGGTGTGACTCTAACTAAGCAAGTGAAGGACCTGTATGACAAGAACTTCAAACCCCTAAAGAAGGAAATTGAGGAAGATCTCAGAAAATGGAAAGATCTCCCATGCTCATGGATTGGAAGGATCAACATTTTAAAAATGGCCATCCTACCAAAAGCAATCTACAGATTCAATGCAATCCCCATCAAAAATCCAACCCAGTTCTTCATTGAGTTGGAAAGATCAATGTGCAATTTCATCTGGAATAACAAAAGACCTAGAATAGCAAAAATCCATCCTCAACAACAAGAAAACATCTGCGGGAATCACTATCCCTGACCTCAAGCTATATTACAAGGCAATTGTGCTGAAAACTGCATGGTACTGGTACAGATATAGGCATGTGGATCAATGGAATAGAATAGAAGATCCAGAAATGAGCCCTCACGTATATGGTCACCTGATTTTTGACAAAGGAGCTGTAAACATTCAATGGAAAAAGGACAGCCTATTCAACAAATGGTGCTGGTCCAACTGGCACTCAGCATGCAAAAGAATGAAAATAGACCCTTTCTTATCTCCTTGTACAAAGCTCAAGTGTAAGTGGATCAAAGATCTCCACATTAAACCAGATACACTGAAACTATTAGATGAGAAAGTAGGGAAAACCTTAGAACACATAGGCACAGGAGAAAATTTCCTGAACAAAACACCAATGGCTCAAGCTCTAAGGTCAAAGATTAACAAATGGGACTTAATGAGATTGCAAAGTTTCTGTAAGGCTAAGGACATTGTCAAGAAAACAAAACAGCAGCCAACAGAATGGGAAAAGATCTTTACCAACTCCACATCAGATAGAGGCCTAATATCCAAGGTATACAAAGAACTCAAAAAGCTAGACACCAGAGAATCAAACAACCCTATTAAAAAATAAGGTACAGAACTAAACAAAACATTCTCAGTTGAGGAATATCGAATGGCTGAGAAACATCTAAGGAAGTGCTAGACATCCTTAGCCATCAGGGAAATGCAAATCAAAACAACCCTGAGATACCACCTCACACCAGTCAGATTGGCCAAGATCCAAAACTCAGATGACAACAGATGCTGGCGAGGTTGTGGAGAAAGAGGAACACTTCTCCACTGTTGGTGGGGTTGTTAACTTATACAACCACTCTAAATCAGTCTGGCGATTCCTCAGAAAATTGGACATAGTACTACCTGAAGATCCAGCTATTCCACTTCTAGGCATATACCCCAGAGACACTCCAATATACAACAAAGATACATGCACCACAATGTTCATAGCAGCTCTATTTATAATAGCCAGAAGCTGGAAAGAACCCAGATGTCCTTCAGTAGATGAATGGATACAAAAATTGTGGTACATTTACACAGTGGAGTACTACTCAGCCATCAGAAACAATGACTTAACCAAATTCTTAAGAAAACGGTTGCATCTAGAGAATATCATCCTGAGTAAGATAACCCAGTCACAAAAGAACAGACATAATATGCAGTCACTGATAGTGGGATGCTAACTCCAGAGGCTCGGACTGCCCCAGAAACAACTCACAGACTGTGTGAAGTTCAAGAAAAAAAAAAAAAAAAAAAAAAAAAAACCGTCATGCTCAATCCTTACACACCAAGAAAACGTTGACTAATTCCAGGTTACATCCTGTTTTACATGTACTTTTTGCTCATTGTAACTAGTAAGACCTTAATGCAGAGTATCAAACCTTAAAAAAAAGAAAAAAAAAAAAAGCCAAGCACTGACACAGTTGTATTTGTATACATTTATGCAAAAATGTTTAAAATTTTTTCTTTTATCTTTGTTTTTTAAAATAAAGTTTAAAAAAACTCACATACATGGACATAGACATACACATATACAGGAACAGATATATCTTTTTAAAAAAACTGTAAAAAATTTTTAAAAATTGCAAAAACTGTAAGGTAATGGTTGTGCACAACTTTAATCCAAGCAAAGGCAGGCAGATTTCTATAAATTTGAGGCCAGTCTGGTCTACAGAGTTCAGTTCCCAGGACAGCCTGGGCTACACAGAGAACCCCTTTCTCTCAGGCGGTGCAGAGGGTTATAAATTGGTAAGAAAGTTATGAAACTTTCAGGACCCCTCTCTAATGTTAGATAAGTTAAACAGTTGCTGGGGAGAGGAGAATGTTCGTTGCGCTACCTGGAGGCAGCTTTTGTGAGTTGTCACCTAGGCTGAGGGAGTTGCTTGGTGATCTAGCTACCTTGCAGTCACTCACTCTTCTTTAAGTAAACCCTCACCCGTGTTTGTAGAAGGAGCCCCAGTACATGTGTGGGTCCACTAGGTAGACTTGAGTGAAATTTTTCCTCTGCTCTGCCATCAGTGTCCTCAGTATACATGAATAGACTTTTCTTCATGTCTTCCCAGGAAAAGAACACAACGCTCTAGAAGCCCAAACAGGGTTTGGAAGAACCAAAGATGTGTTTGAGAGGATCATCTGCACTGTCCCTGCTCTGGATGATCAGACAAACATCGGAAGCTGAGACATCTGAGGGTGCTGCATCTGTGCAGGGACTTCCATAATGGCTCTCTTATGTGGTATCAGGTGATTTGCCTCCCTGATAAACAGTGTTTATCATAGACTATGTGATTTGTGCTGTTTTTTTGTTGTTGCTATTGTGGTTGATGATTTGACACAAATCTAGAGCTGTCCAGGAAGAGGAACCTCAGTTAAAAATTTTTTATCATATTGCCTGTAGGTTAGGTTTTTTTTTTTGTTTTTGTTTTTTTTTTTTTTTTTTTTTTTTTTTTTTTTTTTTTTTTTTGTCGTTTGGGGTTTTTTTCCTAGTTAATAATTGTTAAAGAAGGAATTATCTCACTGTGAGTGGTGACACTCTCTGAAAGGTGGTCCTGGGTTGTCTGAGAACCATTTCTTCATATCTCCATAGCCTCTGTTTCAGCTTCAGCTTCTGCCTCCAGTTTTCTGCCCTGCCTTACCCTGTATGATATAGAGTATGACTTGAGAGTTGTAAGATGAAACAAATCCCTTCCCTCGGAGTTGCTTTTGGTTATGGTGTTTGTCACATCAGTAGAAACCCTGACTAACATAGGGATGCCTCCAAACAAATGATAGATTAAAAAAATACATCGCAGACTTGGATATTAACAATACAGAACCTGATAATAAAGCCACGGTGGCACGGAACAGCCTCTGCTGTGGGTTATATGACAAGCAGCTGCCGGCGAGTTGTTTGCCCAGGATGAAGCACACATTTAAAAGAGGAATGACCACAGAAAAAGGACATGAGTGCTGTTCTCATCATTACCTGATTTGGCAAGAAAAGGGGAGAATAAGCTGGAGATGCAACTTGCAGAACAAGGGAAAAGACATTATAAACCATATCTGTTCCCAAGAGCCCTCCCTAGGACCCAACGCAGAATCCGTGGAAGAATCAGACAGAAAGGAGGTAGACAAGATAATAAATAACTGAAGTCTGACCTTTAATACAGAGGGAGGGGAAATCCATGATTCAACATGTAGTCTGAAGCCTTAATAACCACCAAGTAGAGGAAACTATGAGTATCAGAGCACACTGCCTCTGAACTTCTTGAAAATAAGAAAGTTTTAAAGAAGACTTGAAAAGAATTTTACAACCTAGCTGTAAGGCCGGGAGACATCAGAATGGGTGGGATTCATCTGAGCGCTGTGAAAGAGGAGAAACTGAGAAACTCTTCCCTCCTTGAGGCAAAAGATGTGTAACCGAAGCCACATGAGGGAAATCAGTCCTTGACTGGCTCATTCATATGAATCACTGGAGACAGTTGTCCTTGGCAGTGGTTACCATGAATACCGGGGGCTGAGAGGCAACAGAAGAAAGATGGCATTGCTAAGAAAATTATGCTTGAGAGAAAGGGAGAGAGAGAGAGCGCGTGCATTTGGTACCTTGGAAAATGTATGAGATGTTTTGCCAAGCCCATAGTGGAACATAATCTGTTGGGGTGGGAGAACCTGTGTCAGATCTGAATGGTTTAGACCAATGGTTATTTTGGGCTCCTGAAGTGCTAAAGAATCCAGGAGACGATGAGGGAAGAGAGGGGGTGGAAAACAGTTAATGGGTCCTGTCTGAGTCACTCAAAAGCAAATGTGGCAAGATTTGGTTTTAGCTGTAGTTCCTAGGGAAAAGCGTGACAAGAAGCCAAATTCAGTGATTAAGAGCAAAGGAGGGTTCAAATGCAAACAGCAGTCTACCAAATGGATGTAAATAGGACAGGGGTAAGGTGAATAAGGTCAAGCTTTTAGAAGTGACTAAGAATCTCCACCAGAGTATGCTGTTTGTATTTATCTCCTATAAGTGTGCATACAGAGTGTATATTGTTTGCCTGAATGAGAGCCTTTACAGCCAAATATACTTGATGGAGAGGCACCTATAGTACCACATGGAGCCTATCAGAAGTGGGCATATAGGGCTGGAGAGATAACTCAAAGGTTAAGAGCACACACTGCTCTTCTAGAGGTCTTGGGCTTTGTTTCTAATACCCACATGGCAGCTCCCAACCAGCTCTAACTCCAGTCCCAGGAGATTTACCACAGTCTTCTGCCTTCTGCAAGTATTAGTCATGCACAGAGATCCATTCAGGCCAAATTCATACACATTGTGGGGGGTTGAATAGAAAATAGTTGATGAACTGTTTGGAAAGAATTAGGAGGTGTAGCTTTGTTGGAGGAAGTGTGTCACTGGGGGTGGGCTTTGAGGTTTCAGAAGCACTTACCAGACCCAGTCTCTCTCTCCCTCTCCCCCTTCCCCTCTCCCTCCCTTCCTCCATGCCCCAACTCCATGGTGATTAGGATGTAAAGCTCTCAGCCACCGTTGGAGCACCATGCTTTCCTGCCTGTACATTGTCATACTTCCTACCATGATGACAATGGACTTGCCCTCTGAATCTGTAAGCAAATCACCAATGAAATGCTTTCTAAGAGTTGCCTTAGACATGGTGTCTCTTCATATCAGTAAAACAGTAACTAAAACACACATCAACTAACGATTTAAAAAACAAACAGTGGTGATGTGGCTGCAGTGGCAGGGATAGCAGCTAAGAGCATGGTCCCGTTTCCCTTTGGTCTTGAACTGGGTGTGCCAAGCTGGTTGGAGATATACAGCAACACTCCAGAAGGAGACCAAATGTTTTATTGTGTTGTTTTGTGTGTGTGTGTGTGTGTGTGTGTGTGTGTGTGCCTGATGAGGCCAGAACAGGATGTCAGATCACCTGGAGGCAGAGTTATGGGTAGTTATGAGCTGCCTGACATGGGTGCTGGGAACTGAACTTGGGTCCTCTGCAAGAGTGGTATATGTGTGCTTAATTGCTGGCCCATCCCTCCAGCCCCATAACCACTTGCATTTATTCCTACAGGCCCAAGAGCTCTCAAGAAAATTACAAAACTGACAGAGCCTTTCCCTGGAGTTACATAAGCAAACAATAGCTGTTGGGGGCAGGGGGCGACTCTTGGACCTGTGTACACCCTGTGGTGCAGCTGTCATAGGCCGTTGTCCACACTGGGGTGAACGGTTTGGTGATGAAGCTGCCTTTGAGTCAGTCCTGATCCTGTAAGAACCAAAATGGTTGGTTCACCAGGGTAGACTTGGATGGAGTTGTTTCTTTGGCTTGCTGTTGGTGGCCAGTCTGCTGTTGGTGACCTATCTGGGTAGAACATGTGACTTCTGGCCAGGAAATGTGACACAACCGACTTGTCTATGACTGAGAATTTAGCCCAGTGATAGAACATGTGGTTAGTGTGTGAGAGTGGCTAAGTTCGAATACAGGTCTACAAGGTTTTTATTGATTCTTTGGGAATTTTACTTCGTGCATCCCAAACTCTCATTTCCCAGTTCTTCCATGTCCACCCCCACCCCTGTGGCCTGACCTCCAAAAAAAATTAAAAATTAAGATAATGTTATTTTGAAAGTCAAGTTTGTGTTATTTATATACTAACTGGAGCATGGTCAAACTCTCAGTGGCCTGCTCCTTAAATAGAACCAAGTTGTTCCCCTCTGACACTCCCTGCCAGAAGCCATCAATTGTGGAGAGCTGACTTTCAGCATCCTTATCCTGATCAGATCCAAGACTTCTCTTGAATGACTTCATCTATAGGCTGTTACTTTTCTTTTTTAAGAGATTGAGTTTTACACTAGCCTGAAGTACAAAGTGATACTCAGTCTCAAACATTACCCCCCCCCCCGTGAGTGGGTGTGTGTGGGGGGGAGGAGTGTCAGAGGGGAACTTTGATAAAAATTTAAAATTATGTATGTACATCTGTATATGCGTGTGTGTGTGTGTGTGTGTGTGTGTGTGTGTGTGCGTGTGTGTGGTTAGCTACCTTTTTCTTCCTTGTGGAGCCCTGGGATAGAACTCACTTTCTTAGGCTTGGTGGCAAGCGCCTTTCTCACCTCTTAGGCTTCTAGAATCATCAAAAAGAATATTTTGTAGTGTGCGTTACAAATAGGTCAGTGCTTCAGGAACTGGGAAACATCTTCATACAAGAGAAGCACTTAAGGGACCTGAGTGAGCTCCCGCCAATCAGTAAGAACGCTTCAGGCTATGAGAAACTACCAAGCCCAGAATTCTCCGCGCGCGTATGGGCCCGCCTATGCCTCTCGCAGTGCCTTCTGGAACCTGTAGTGCGAACTTCCGTGGTGCACGCCGCCTTGGGACCGCTTTTCTTCCGCTTTGGGACATGTTCTGTTACGGGGAGAAGTTTCTCAAGGAAAGGCTAAATACCCATGGACGCTACTGGTGAGCGAGAGACGCCAGCTTTCCGCTGCTGCTGCTAGGCCTCGGATGATCCCTGCTTTCTGAGCGGTCTAGAGCAGCCCCGTCGGGCCGTAGGGGGCGTGGGACGGACTCGCCGGTTGTCTGTGGCTCTGCTTTCCGTACCCCGCTGTGTTCCTCCGGAGACGCGCAGTTTAGCTTAGCAGCAGCGGAGTCTCTACCTGTCTGGGTTCTCGGTGGCGCACAGCACCATTGCCATCTGGGCAGGTGGAGGCCAGTTCTCCCGCGGGCTAGGTGTTCGGTATACCTTTAATCTGTGAACCGTGGGGCAGTGCGACACTCGAAGCCAGCTCACCGCACTTCCAACTTTGTCCCACTCCCAAGGCGTCTCAAGGTCACCTTTTTGTAATCTTAGTAGATTGGGCTACAGGATGAGACACGATCTCCACAAACAAGCAGGCAAATACTCTTAAAAACAAACAAGCCAGTTTTGATTTTGTTTTTTAATGCTGCTTTTTTGGGCAGAATTGAAAAGAATCGTTTTAAAATTAGGTTCAGGAAGAGATCTCCCTCCGCCCCCGGATGTTTTATTTTGGATCAAATCTAGTTGGTTCAGACCAAGAACAAAGTCTGTAATCCAGACAAAAAGAAATATCCTCGTTACTTGAAACTTGAATTTGGGGGACCAATTTGATAGTCATGAGATAAGAGTAACCAAGGTTAACCAGTTTTTTACAGATTCTATTGGAATGGATTTAGAGCCGCCCGCCAGGATGGAAATCAAACATATGAATGAAAGCCAATTTTTATACTGTAACATACCTGACTTCTAGCACAGATGCTCTTTTTAGAAACAAACAAAGAAAGAAAAATTGTGTGAAGAAAGGAAAAGAAACCTCTATTTTGGAGACCTGTCCGTTATAAATATGTTCCGTCTACGAGGCATCTCTCTACTCTCTTGGAGAGCGTTTCCGTTCCGCCCCTTCAGTTGTGAGTCATTAATTATTCAGATGCAGAACTGTACAGATGAAGAACAAGTGTTTGATCTTATTGAGAGAAATAAAGACACACTCTCAGAACAGCAAGTGGGCTGTGCATTTAATGTACTTTGGCAGTTTCAGAAGCAGAAGACCACCTTGGAGAAAAATGTTGAGCGTGTTAGAAACCATCCTCAGTTTCTTAATCTTTGCAGTGTTACGACAAATCACATCCCAACACTGAGTGATGAAACCCTGGTGGATGTGCTATACAATGTAAAACAGTAAGTTGCCTTTCAGGTTTATGAAAAGAATTACAGTATATATATATTTTTTTAATTGTATTTTTCTTTCTTTTTCTTTTAAGATTTACTTATTAACTGTGTATTATACCTGCAGGCCAGAAGAGGGCACCAGATTTCGTTACAGATGGTTATAAGCCACCATATGGTTGCTGGGAATTGAATTCGGGGCCTCTGAAAGAGCAGTCAGTGCTCTTAACCTCAGAGCCATCTCTCCAGCCCTCCAGTTTATATTTTAATTTTTAAAATAATCCTTTAAAAAGGGAAAAGCCGTTCTTCCAGGAGATAGTTTTTCTGATGATGTCATATTTGAAGGATATTTTGAAAGATATTCTTTGATACTAAGTAGTGATATAGTTTTGAAAATTAGGAATGTAGAAATGGCTAGCTGGTTGACTATGGAATGTTAGAGCCATGTTGGTTGGCTAAAGGCTGAGACTGTAATAGGTAAGTGGTCACTCTTCAGATTAATGTCTGGTACAAGCCAGAGTTCTATCTCGGTTGCTCTATCTGCAGTCTCTTGGCTTTGGTGACTAAGAGGTTCTCTCCCTTGTTTGTATTGAGGTTTGCAGTTGAGTCCCACCACCCACTAACTGGAGCACTGGTTACGGAAGGATGGAAAAGACTGGAAAGGCAAGTGTGCTGGGCTCGTCATAGACATCAGGGCTATTCTGGGGGAGATTGTCGAAATGGAATATGGGAAAAGAATGAAAATGTACAGGAAAAAAAAATATGTCCTGGGCCTGGGGATATAGCTAAGTCATCAAAATGTCTGTTTGCATTCGTGAGGCCCAGGCCTTCCAACCCTAGCTCCACATTAAGTCAGCTGTGGTAATTCACTCTAGAGGTGCAAGGCCGGAGGATCAGAATTCAAGATCATCCTTGGCTTTTTGGCATGTTTGAGGCTTGCCTGGAATACATGACACCCTGTTTCTGAAAAAAAAATTTTTAGTTTGAAGATTTGTTGTTTGTTTTTACCCTGAGGCAGGCCTTCCCAGAACTTGCTCTATAGACCAGGCTGGCTTCAAAATCAGAGATCCTCCTGCATCTGTCTCCCAGTGCTGTGTTCGACGCCACGCCTGGCCTGTTTGAGGAGGGTTTTTAATTGTGTCAAGAGTAGGCAGGTATTTCAGGTGCCCCCCACTCAGCAGGCTTCCGTACACTTCTCCACATGCATATTAATAAAATGTAACCCTGGTGATGGCACAGGCGTCATGAACTAATTGCTTCGACTCTTGAAGAGTTCTGCCTCAGAAAGAGGATTCTGATTGACTCTACAGCAAACAAACAAACTTAAATATCGGGGTTGAAAAGGTGGCCTCGCAGGTGATTCCTAGCACCTATATGGTAGGTCAGAGATTGCTGCTACTCCAGTTCCTGAGAAGCTTCCTCAGGCTTCCACGGGCACAACCAGCACACTCGGTGCACAGACATACTGCAGACAAAACACCCAAACACACGGAATAAATAAGTATCAACAACAACAGCCTTGGATTGCAGGGCTATGGAAGAAGCAAAGGAGAGGCAGCCGTTGGGTGGAACGGGAGGGCATGTGACACTGTTGAGCATGCCTGGTTTTCTGCCACTCCGTTTCTGTGAGTGGGCAGTGACCACAGAGTACAGTCAGCTTCAAAGCTTCCTAAAGAAAGTAAGCATCTACACCAATATCTGTTCCTGCTCAATGGTACCTTCCCATCTTAGCTTGTTTCATATTGCTGTCAATACATTTTGACTTCACTCAGAAAGGGAAAGAAACGAGAGCAAGCTTCAGGTCCAGAGCTCTTGGATACATTTTCATGGTCTGAGTTTTTCAGGCAAATGGATGGAACTAGAAAATATCCCGAGTGAGGTTACTCAGACCCAAAAGGACGTGTATGGCAGATACTCACTAATAAGTGGATATTAGCCAACAGATAGTACAGAAAACCCAGGACACAGCCCGCAGGACTCAGGAAGGTTAACAAGCCGAAGGGCCCAAGTGAGGACGCCTCAGTCCCATTTGGGAGGGAGAAAAAAGCAATCATGGGGGCAGAGGGAAGGGGGGACCTGAATTGTCTGCAGTTTTGGTTGTTAAGTGTTGTGCTGCTACAAACTTCCTTAGGCTGAAAAGTAGAACTTTTTTGTTTTTTTTAGATTTATTTGTATATGTGTGTTGGGTAGGGGGATATGGGCACCTGTGTGCAAGTGCCTGCAGAGGCCAGAGGAGGGTCTTGGATCCCCTGGAGCTGGAGTTAACAGCTAGTTGTGAGCCACCTGATGTGAATGCTAGAAGGCCAACTTGGATTCCCTGGAAGAGCAGTGTATACCACTGAGCATCTCTCCAGCCCCAACACTGGTGCTTTTAATAAACGAAATAAACGATAGCAACAAATTAAAACCTTGTTGCTGAGAATGTAGCTTAATGTTAACATGCTTGCCAATGTGCATATAAGCCCCCGGGGTTTGCGCTCCAGAACTCACAAAACAGCAAAGAAAGGGAAAGGAAAGCAGTGAAATGTGGAGCACTTCATTTTTGTCTTGCCATTCACTTGAAGAGATTGGATCCTTCTTTCCTATGCATAAATTCTAAAAATTTGATGTTCTTTTTAATTTAATGTTTGTATTCTTAATTTCATACAGTGTGTCTTAAGCATATTCAAAATATACCCTTCGAAACATAGAAACATACCCCTCACTCCTCCCAGATGTGCTACACATCTGTTCCTTATTTTTATACTGTTGGAGCTCAAACCCAGACTCACGGCCTTGTCTGTACTTGCTGGGCACACGCTGAGTTCCTCTTGTCTGAGTAATAAATACATTAGCATTTTTGTTACTTTTTATTTCACCACTGCAGCATGTGTTCTTATTGGTACTAATGATCTCACTTGCATTTCTCTTAATAGGTTTGATACTAATGTGCTGTCAATATTTTCCACTTGCCTGGCCGACCAGCATTTGTATTTTAGCCCATTAATGGGAAAAATTGCTGACATTGTAAATAGGAAACTGGAAACCATACAGGACTTAAGGTACCTCTGTCTGGGAGCATTGTTGTAGGCCTGCAGGTACAGACTTTGGGTTCAGATAGAGATCTGTCAGTCATCATTTTCAACTTCATCTCTTGTGAGCTCATCGCCATCACTTGGA
This sequence comes from Micromys minutus, assembly GCF_963924665.1. Lineage (NCBI taxonomy): Eukaryota > Metazoa > Chordata > Mammalia > Rodentia > Muridae > Micromys > Micromys minutus. Next base: position 43,018,332 of record NC_137982.1, on the reverse strand, counting down.
AAACAGCAGTGGTAAAAGCTACTTGATATTGTTGAGCTCTCTAAAGCATCTAAGATTTTTAACTCACCAAGTGTCTTTCTCAGGGTTTCTATTCCTGCACAAACATCATGACCAAGAAGCAAGTTGTGGAGGAAAGGGTTTATTCAGCTTACACTTCCACATTGCTGTATATCACCAACGTGGAAGTCAGGATTGGAGCTCAAGCAGGTCAGGAAGCAGGAGCTGATGCAGAGGCCATGGAGGGATGTTACTTACTGACTTGCTTCCCCTGGCTTGCTCAACCTGCTTTCTTATAGAACCCAGGTCTACCAGCCCAGTGATGGCTCCACCCACAATGTGCTGGGCCCTCCCCCCTTGATCACTAGTTGAGAAAATGCCTTACAGCTGGATCTCATGGAGGCATTTCCTGAGGCTCCTTTCTTTGTGATAACTCCAGCTTGTGTCAAGTTGACACAAAACCAGTCAGTACACCAAGTTTGTCTGCCATGTTTCAGCCATCTGTCATGTCTTCACATGTAGCAGCAGAAAACATGATATTCCCAAGTCAGAGCCAGATGACTGTTTCTCATGGTGCTAGGAGAAAAAAAAATGAATAAATGAATGAGACAGTTTATGGCATAAACAATATGCTTGCTAAGTTCTTGCCATATCTAATTATTTCATTTAGAGTTGGTTGTTTTTGTTAGTGCTATCAAAATGTGTATCTTTTTTCTCCTTCAGGGCCTTGTCTGTCTTGATGGTCAGCATTTCTTCTTTAATATCACCCGGTTTTCAAGAACGTCTGGTGACCAGAACTGAACTTCTTTTCGATGCTGTAGATTCTTCCAAGGTCAACATTGCAAGAAGGATATTACTGTTTCTTCGAAATGTCAAATGCAGTCATTACCCACTGTTAGAGAGGTGTAATCAAGTGTTTGTAAGAAATATAAGCCACCTTGATTTGGAGTCCATCAGTAGAATCCTTAGTCTGTATCAGTCTCTACAGTTCCATAGCTTTGAATTTGTTGAAGTGGCCCGGAAGAGGCTGTCTGAGATGAACCTCCCTTCTCATCATCCGGAAAGCTTTGTCAGATTGTTTGCCTCACTGGGGCCCGTGGCCAGACCTGAGATAAAGAAACAGTAAGCTCACTGTACAGCGCATTACTGCTCATGCTGGGTTCTTCAGACCACCCGGGTCTGCTATGGAAGGGGCATTTCCTGTGACCCTCTGTTCTTTGATTCTTCTGACTTTCATTTGCTTTTCCAACGTTCAGACTACTGGTGTGTTCTACACAGTGGACCAAGATAAAAGATGAGGGGTGCCACCTTGGTATTTTGATTAATTAGCCCTCCCTGGGTTTGCATAGAAGCATAAAAGACTCATGACCCAGCAGAAGAGAGTGGGCGGTTTGGGCCATAACAGTCTAAATGGTGCATCATGGTCCATTACGTCATCATATTTACCATCAAAGTCCTCAAGTTTCTTTTGTTCATGGTGTTTTATCACCAAAACCCTAACTAAGGCAATGCTAATGTAACATATGTTACAAATATTTATTCGAATTCTAGAACAAATAGTTCTGTTATTATAAATGATTTTATATATATACACACACACATATAAAACCTAGGTATATTGAAATAGAAAATACTAGTAATTAATAAAAATAAGGGCACACATACTTCTTTGGGTATAGTGGTGCCTGGCTGTAATCTCAGATCTTTGGAGGAATATTGTGAGTTTGAGGCCACCCTTGATTACAGAGGGAGTCCCAGGCCAGCCAGGGTTGCAAAGCAGGACCTCATTGTGCACACACACACACACACACACACACACACACACACACACACACCCTATCACCACCACCACCACTTAGGTGCACAGTAACAGGTGCCCTAAAGCACCAGGCTTGAGAGAGTTGACTCAACTCTTAAGAATTTCTGGTTTCATAGGACATTGGTATAGATACAAATATTTGGAATATTTAGTTGGATTTTTTGCTGTGCTGTGAGTTGAACTTCCACATACCAGACAAGCACCCTTACTTATTTACTTTTTATGTGGAGACAGTTTCACTAAGTTGCTCAGGCAAATCTTGAACACTTGAAGTTCTGTTTCAGCCTCACAAATATCTGGAGAATAGATTTGTGTGTGGCATTTGGTTGGATGTGATATACATAGGAATATTTATGATACTTTGGTCAGATCTTATTCCACTTAAAACATTGAGATATTGGTAAAAGATGAGGAAGATATTAAATTAATACACAAATATCATTAGTTTCTCCCTTCCTAGGCTATGGGGCTAGAGTTAGGCAGTGCATAAGATTCCCCTACTCGGCATAAGTATGTGGCGTGTTTAGAATTATGGGAGTCTTTTAAATACTTTTAATTGTCTATGTCTATGGGTATTAGCCTGTGTGGATGCAGAAGCCCTCAGTGTCCTGTAGAATTGTAACTTCCTGGAGCTGTAGTTGCGGGTGATTGGGACCCACCTGACATGGATGGGAACTTGAGTCTTCTGTGAGAGTAGTACACAGTCTTACCTGCTGAGCCATCTCCCCAGCCCAGGAACGGTGGTAATCTGTAGGTAAGGGCCATGAGCTCTTCCCCTTAAACAGGGCTTCCAAGACCTCCACGGAAGAGGGATTTGTAGTTTTCTATTGGGTTCCCCAAAGCAGTTTATGAAAATGAACTGAGAGCTAGTTTTCTGACATTAACAAATTATTTACTTTTGTTTCTAGGCTAAAATCAACTATACTACTGATGTCGGAGGAGCTGAGCGGCCAACAAGCGCTGATTGTGTTGGGAGCAATGGAATATATGGAAAGCCGAAATTTACACTTGATTAAAAAGTAGTCTTTCCTGAAGTTCATGGTGCTAAGTTTAGTTGTCACTCATAAGTGTATATATATATATATATATATATATATATATATATATATATATATATATATTGGCAAAAATACTTGTGTTTGATTGTTTTGAAGTGATAAGGAATGACCACTAAGGCATTGCTTATGTTTCCGTTTGGGATTTCGGAACAGAGACAGAGTTGTTTACAGCTGTTTTTATTTCCTTTCCTGCTGCTGTGAGACTGGAGCAGTGCGTCACAGTGCATAGAGCAAGGGCTCTGTGTGTCCAGAAGTGGACGTGTCCCACTGCCACCTGTAATGTCTATAGCTTATTGGTAATGAGACTTAAGAAGGAAAGGAAACCCGTTCAAACTGCATACGTTTAACTTTTCTTTATCATGTGCCACTTTAGTCTCATTTCTCATCACTTTTCCTTCCTTCTCCTCTCTCAGTCGAGGTTAGCATATCTACATGAGGGCCAGAAGGTTATAACAGGGTGTGGAATTTGATGCATGCTCTGTGAGTCTCTCTCTCTCTCTCTCTCTCTCTCTCTCTCTCTCTCTCTCTCTCTCCCTCCCTCCCTCCCTCCCTCCCTCCCTCCCTCCCTCCCTCCCTCCCTCCCTCCCTCCCTCCCTCTCTCTCTCTGTTAAAGCTATGCTCTTCTTTAAAAAGTACCTTGTAAAAACATCACGTGTATGAGTGTTTGGCTTGCATATGTGTATTTGTGACGTGTGCATACCTGGTACTGGCTGTTGTTGGATCCCCTGAGACTGGGGTTACAGATCATTCTGAGCCGCCCTGTGGGTGCTGGGAACTAAACCCAGGTCTTACTGAACAGCCATGCTCTTGACTGCTACATGATCTTTCTACACCTCGTCTTTAAATCTACACTTCACGATTGTTCTCTCTTTTAGTTATTTATGTTTCTGCCAACATCTCGAGAGAGTTCTGTAAAAACAGAAAATGAGATAATTTTGCTGATCCCCAACGTGAAGTAGAGTATTCAGTATGAAGTCTGTCTAGCAATCGCTTAATAGAAAAGTGATCGGCTTGTTTATAGTATGTGTTCTTTTTAGGATTGCTTCTGTTGTGTACAAACATTTGGATGACTATAAATCCATAGAGCTACTGAAGATAATACAAGCGTTGACTTTTCTACATTTTCAAAGTAAGGAGCTTTTCATGAAACTCAGAGAATTACTCCTCAGGTAAGATTTAAGTAATTAAAAAATAAAGTGTTGGGGCTGGAGAGGTGGCTCAGCGGTTAAGAGCACTGACTGTACTTCCAGAGGTCCTGAGTTCAATTCCCAGCAACCACGTGGTGGTTCACAACCATCTGTAATGAGACCTGATGCCCTCTTCTGGTGTGTCTGAAGATAGCTACAGTGTACTCACATACATTAAATAATTAAATCTTAAAAAATCTTAAAAAATAATTAAAAATAAAGTGTTAAATTAGCATTTCATTTCAAAATCTATCCATGTCGCTGGAATTTTCTGGATAAAACTGAATGGCTTCTTACTGAATTTCTAAGGTCTGGATAACACTTAGCATGCTGCATATGTGAACTCTGAGAGTGATCTCCACTAAATAACTAAACAAACATAGAACGGTAATGTTAATAAAATAGCATTTTTTTCATACAGTTTTCCATTTACATTAATAATTGAAAATTACCTTATTTTCTCTGGATATTTAACACTGTGCTCTAATTTGGAAGTTACACAGTTTTCCATTGATTTGATTGGGCCAAAATGAAATATTACTAACTTTAATCTCTACATTTACTAATGAATGACAGGGCCTCTACCAATGTACTGTGACTAGCATGGAATATTACGTTTATTTTCCAAGCAATCTGTGGTGTGTGTGTGTGTTCTTTGTTCTTCTTAGGTAGGATTTCAGAACTTCAAAACAACAAATAATAAAATCATAGCAACTCAGTTTTGAATTTAATGCAATTGAGTCATTTCTTCTACTCTTCCAAATGTACAGGTGCCTTAAAGTGGCCAGTTTCTAATTTGTTCTTTAACAATTACTGTTCTCGAAATGGAGTTGCACATCTTTAATCCCAGTACCCAGGAGGTAGAGGCAGAGGCTGGTGGATCTCTGCGAGTTCGAGGCCAGCCAGGGCTACACAAAGAAACCCTGTCTCAAAAAACAAAAACAAAACAAAAAAGAAAAAAAACAAAAAGGAGTTACTGTTCTCATGGGGAGATAGTTGCTGTGCAGATTTAGAGAAGGAGGATTAGAGAGTGAGGTTGTGTGTCTGCCTGTCTGCCAGAGAGTGTGTGTCTCTCTGCCAGAGACTTAAGGCTGTGTGTCCTGTGCACATAATTAAGAAGGGAATTGAATTGGTATTATTGAAGATCCCCATGCCAGGGTCTGCTCAAGGTCACAGCAGCTCCTGATAGTCACGCAGACACAGAGCTCAGACTCTCCCCAGGATCCGCACTGTCCCTATGCCGGTCCCTTCTTCCCTTGACAGTTGGTTTTTTGTTTTTGTTTTTTCATCAAAAAAGTCTGGAGCATGGTTACGTCACTTTAGCCTTTCTTTAGTGACCCCTTGAGACCTGTCCCCTGTGAATAAGACTTAAATGAAGTAGCTTTCTAAAGTTACCTCGCCTGTGAAGAGCAGTCGTGTAGCACTAGTTTTTGTTGTTGCTGGTATGTTGATTATGGTCTTTTTTTCCCCTCCTTTTTCCTGTACGTGATAGTCGTTTGGAAGCTAGCGTCACACCTGGTGAGATTGCTGTCCTGGTCTCTGCCCTTTCCAAGCTTCCATACCCTCACCTCAGCGAAGCAGCCGTCTCCCGAATTGAAGCAGTCTTGCCACAGTGTGACTTCAGGGAACTGAGTGATTTGGTGATGGGTCTCATGCGCTGGATTCAGAATGACCACGTCTGTTTGGCCAGTACTACTGCAAAGCAGCTGGACCTCCTTCAAAAACTAGATCACTGGGGCCATCACCGGCTACAGCAGAGCACCAGCTTGGACCTACTGTGGGAGGAGCTTAAGTCTCTGAAGGGAGAATGGCTTCAGGAATCCTTAGTTGAAGAATCAGTCAGTGCTCTGCAGCGTTTTATGGATGAGATCAATTACAGCAATGTTGCCAAAATCTCATCTTTTCTTTCCAAAACCAACTACCTCAGCACGCTGCTGCTCGATAGGATAGCTTCAGTGACTGTTGAGCAGATTGAAAAGGTGAAAATTAAATGTTAGACATGGCGTTTACTCCGGTATCAGCTTCTAGAAACACACCTTCTTATAACTATAGAGACTTCATTACTTGGCGGACTTAGATTACAGCGTGAAGCTTAAAACCTCACCTCTGGCTTCACCAGTTTGGTCTTTTTCTCTTTAAAACCACTTTCAGATGGGGGTGTGATGTCACACTTATAACGTCAGCATTTAGGAGGCTGAAGCAGGAGGATTGCCAAGAGTTTAAAGTCGAAGTGAACAGACACAGAGACCTTGTCTCAAACAAAACAAACCAGAGTGGTAGCTTTGTTCCTCTAGCCATAGATCTAGAGAGATGAGTGGTTGGCCTTTATTCCTTCAGCCCTAGATCAGAAGTCGGGGGTTTTGTTTTGCTTTTGAGACAGGATCTCATTATGTAGCTCTGGCTGTCCTGGAACTCACTGTATAGACCAAACTCTTCTTGAATGCACAGAGACCTTCCTGTCTCTGCCTTCTAGTGCTGGGATTAAAGGCATATGCCACTATGCCCAGCTAAGATTAGAAGTCAGATTCATTCATTCATTCATTCATTTAGTTAGCTAGCTAGCTAGCTAGAGACAGCATTTGTCTGAAATCTCGCTGAAGCCTATATTAAACTCTGTTTCATTTATACAGATCCATCCCTTCTCAGTCCTTGCTGTCATTCTCCCATTCAGCATTTTGAACTATGATCCACCTCAAAAGGATGAATTTTTTGGAGCATGTGTCCAATGCTGTAATTCTTACTTAGGTAGGTAAAGTGTTTGACAACATATTGAATGAGTGGCCCAGTAGATTCTTCTTGTAAATATGAGCCAAGAGCTGTTTCAATGGCCTTCAATAGTGGGTATTCAAAATAGCTGGAAATTCTGTACTACTGGGTGTGATGGTGTGTTTTTGAAATTCCAGCACTTGGTGAGGCAGCAGAAAGATCGATCGCTTGATACCAGCCTGGACTATGGGGGGAGTTCAAGTCTACCTGGGGTGGACATCTATCTGTGTTGGTCCTTGACTTTGCTCTTGAGGGTCTAGTATTTGTCACTGTAGTTCTAGTTGGCTGACCCAGGAGCTTCCTCGAATGCTCTTGTTCTGCCTCCCATTTCCCCGAGCTTTATGTGGTTCTGAGGATCCAGGTTCTCAGACTTGCTCAGGAAGCTCTGTCTCGACCCACTGAGACACCTCGGCCCATCTACCTCATATTTTGTGGCATGGTCAGTACTGAACCTAGAGCTCACTGATGGGGCTACATTGGCTGGTTGGCTGAGCTGCTGGGATCCTTCTGCCTCCCTCACATTGGGTTACAGGTGCGTACGGCCATGCCAGCATAAAAGTGGGTTCTGGCCGGTTGGACTCTGGTCTTCATGCTTTTGTATAGCAAGCACTTGACCCTCCGAGCCATCTACCTAGCCCTGGCCTTGAAGTCTTGACCCTTGTGTGCAGCTTCATTAGTGCTTGAGTAATAAGCCCTTTATCTGTTTGTTTTGTGTTTTATTTAAAATGAGATTTGTTTAATTTTATCACCACCCCATTTCTTTTTCTTTTCTTTCTTTTTTTTTTTTTAAATAATAAGGACTGGCTGTTTTAGTGAAGATGTGTTGTTACCGATTGGTTACTAGTGGTGGCCGTGTTACACGCTGTCTACAGAAGTACCTTGTTGTGGTACATACAACATTTAAATATTTTTTTTTTTGTAATTTTATGAGTGTTTGGCCTCCATATATGTCTGTGCACCACTTACATGCCTAGTCCCCATGGAGACCAGAAGAGAGCATTAGGTCCTCTGGAACTGGTGTTAATAGACGGTTATGAGCTGCCATGTGGATGCTGAGAATCAAAGTAGGATCCTCTAGAGCAGTGGTTTTCAACCTTCCTGATGCTGCAATGCTTTCAGACAGTTCCTCGTGCTGTGGTGACCCCAACCATAAAGTAATTTTCATTGCTACCTCATAACTGTAATTTTGCTACTGTTATGAATCATAATGTAAGGAATATCTGTGTTTCCAGTGGTCTTAGGTGACCCCTGTGAAAGGGTCATTCAACCCCTAACGTGGTTGACACACTCATGTGTGTGTGTGTGTGTGTGTGCGCGCGTGTGTGTGTGTGTGTGTGTGTGTGTGTGTGTGTGTGTGTGTATATGGTGTGTGGTGTGTGTGTTTTATGGGGTTTTAGACTTGGTATGTAACGTGTGTGAGGTTAGCCTTGAACTCGTGACCGTCCTGTCTTCACCTTTCAAGCACTGAGGTCACACTATTGTGCCTAACTATTTGCCTCATTCGTGATTTGGTCTTTTACAAAATAAATAGAGCAAAGAAATCCAAACGGAAAGATGTTTGTTTGTCTGGTTTTGAATTTAGCCCAGACAGACCTGCAACTGTAATGTAGCCAGGCTGCTGTCAAACTTGTACAGTCCTCCTGCCTCAGCCTCCAGGTGCTGGGATCCTAGCTGGGTGCCACCATAGCTGGAAAGAGGTTGTCTTTTCTGTCCTGTATTCTCATGCCAGTGGATTATGTCAGTTTGTCCTTCTCCTACCTAAAAGTGGCCCCCTCTGTCTCTGTCTGTTTCTCTCTGTCTCTGTCTCTCTTTGTCTCTCTGTAGCTTTTTGAGAGACAGGGTTTCTCTGTGTAGCCCTGGCTGTCCTGGAACTTGGTCTGTAGATCACAGTGGCCTACAGAGGACTCACAGAAACGCCCCTGCCTCTGCCTTCTGAGTGCTGGGATCAACGGCGTGTGCCAGCATGCCGGGCCAGCAGTACTTCCTTTTGTCTGTCTTTCTTTCTCTGCCCCTAAATTACTGTTGACTTGTGATGGTATACATTAATTTTGTGTTGATATGATTTGTTTTCTTTTATATCATTAAAAAAACTTGACTATATCTAAACAGCTTGCATATATATATATATATATATATATATATATATATATATATATATGTGTGTGTGTGTGTGTGTGAAATATCTGTACATTACAGTTTTAAACTTACTTTTTAGGTATATTGGATCCTGGTACATTAGTGTTTCTTGGCTTTTCTTTGGCCGTACTTGGATGTTTTCCAGAAGAGCTGCTAAAGAACATGTTTAACATCAAGTTCCTAGCCAGATTAGATTCCCAGCTTGAAAGTATGTATCTACTTTTTACTTTTGGAGCGTATTACGTGCACTTTATACACAAGTGTCAGTTGTGTCCATAATGAAGCATTTAAAGACTGATAACGTCACTTCCTGTCAATAAAAGCTTTTTTGATTGCCTGGGAAATAGATTAATGATAGAATGCTTGCTTAGCATTTGTTAAACCCTGAGTTTCATCTCCAGGACTTGTAGGGTAGAGATGTATATGTGTACGTATATATGTAAATAGAATTGTAAATACATAAAATATAAAATAGGTACCTAATACGCACACTTAAATATAACTATGATTTTAGCATTTGGGAGGCTGGGGCAAGAAGATGGCTGACAGTGTGAAACTGACCAGTCCAGCTGGAGCCTTGTATTGAGATCCTGTCTTTAAAACATTACGAATATTATAGAAACTTTGGAAAACACAGTAAACAACATCAAAATTCGATTATATCCCTAATTCTACCTCCAACAAAACTGCTATTATTGGGGTGATATCTGCCTTTCCTTCTTTTTGTTTTGTGTGGAGAAGATTGAGCCCAGGGCATTCTTCTGCAAGCTGAGCAAACTGCCTTATGCTAACCCCACATGCTTGGAGTATTTCCTCTGGTCTTATATAAATACTCCTGTGTCAAAGTGTTTTAAATGGAGATCTTAAATTGCTTTTTTATTTTTATTTTTAAAAATGATTTATCTTATGTGCATATGAGTATACTGTAGCTGTCTTCAGACACACCAGAAGAGGGCCTCAGATCCCATTACAGATGGTTGTGAGCCACCATGTGGTTGCTGGGATTTGAACTCAGGACCTCTGGAAGAGCAGCCAGTGCTCTAACCACTGGGCCACCTCTCCAGCCCTTAAACTGCTTTTCCTGTTTGCTGATTTCATTGAACTGTGTTATGAACAATTCTCCGTGTCATAAAATATTTTTGATGTCATATCTTTACTAGATTCATATCATACTGTTATATTACTATAGAAGAACTTCATTATCTGAAACTCGGACCCCCTTTTTTCAGAAAGGCAGTGCTGTGGATTGAACCTAGGGCCTGTGCATGCACTGCAGACATACCGCTTTATTTACATCCTGGGATCTGTACGTCTTGTTTCATAGATTGTTCCTCATTCATCACAAATAATGAATGCGGCACAAGAACCATAGATTGTTTCCTTAGGATAAATTACAAAATACAGAATATCATAAAGATGTCAATGAAAATACTTGGTAGCATCTTTTAAAATATAGCTTTAAAATTTACAAAGTGTAGAAATTTCCTTAATCATGTCACCAAACATTATCAACCTAAAACGTGAAGCATTTGTGTACTCGTGGAGTTGGAGTGCCAGCCAGGAGTGGGTGTCATGATATGAAGAAGCGACTTGTTTCTGCTGGGTCTGGGCTCTCCACAGCCACTAGTGATGTGTTCTTAATTTCAGTTTTACCTTCGAGTCTCAGCGCAAGGATCCAGTTCCGCCTCATGGAGTTAAATAGGGCAGTCTGCTTGGAGTGCCCCGAGCTGCAGGTCCCGTGGTTTCATGACCGCTTTTGTCAGCGACAGTTTAACAAAGGTTTGACTTTTCTTTTGCTAAGAGAGTACAGTTAATCCCAGAACAGATTATTAGGTACTATATTATTATCACTGTAAAGTCTAAATGTGTTTAGAGTTTCCAGGAGGGCCTTTGGCTTGTTAAATACTTTTGAAAGTGGAATTCATTTTGCAGGAATTTAGCTGGGACACTGGAGCACAGGAGTAAGCACTTGTCTCCTCTTGAATGTAGTGTTCCTCCACATGGGTAGCTCTAGGCTCGCACCGTGTTTATGTACTTCTCGTGTGTGCCTGTGACTGCTCTTGTGGTGCCTGTGGTGTGTGTGGAGGGCCAGTTCCTTCCTTCCACCTTTGTCTGGGCTCTGGGGTTCAAACACAGGTCCTCAGGATTGGGAAGCAAGCACTTGTACAAACCTGCTGAGCCACGTGCCAGCCCTGAGGCTCTGTGTAAACATGCCTTGGTCAAATTAGGATGTCTTTTTAATTTTTATAAATTTTCCTAAGATGCCATTGTTATGAATGGAGCGCAACAACAGATCTATAAAATGTTAGCAGAGGTCCTGGGAGGACACCGGTGTGTCAAGCCTTCCGTTCTTTCACCGTATTACCACACAGTGGGTAAGTCACCTGCAGACACCAGGCCTTTTTGGACCAAACTCACTTTAATGGAGTCTTTAAATTAGCTGGAACTTTAAGGAAGGTTTACACTTGCTTGTAAAGATTTACATGTCTAATAAGCATTTCCCCTGCATGGAAGTGCACTAAGTATAACCTTAATACTCAGGACAGAAGAGGGAGCCATGTCCTGTGGGGCTGGAATTACAGATGGTGAGGAGCCACACTGGGTGCTGGAGACCCAGCCCAGGAGCCACACTGGGTGCTAGAGACCCAGCCCAGGTCCTCTGCGGTGGCCTTAAATGCTCATTACTGAGTCATCAAGCCCCAGGTTTATCATTTCTTTTCAAAAATTTTAAATTTTATTTAATATTTCTTTACAGTCCAGATTTTACCCCTCTCCCGGCTCACCCTCTGACTGTTCCATATCCCACACCTCCTCCATCTGTCTCCACGAGGATGTACCCACCCCACCACCCACCATCCTACCAGAAACACCACCACCCCCCTTCCTGGGGCCTCCAGTCTCTTGAGGGTTAGGCGCATCTTCTGTGACAGAGTCCAGACCCAGCAGTCCCCTGCTGTGTATGTGTTGGGGCCTCATATCGGCTGGTGTGTGCTGCCTGGCTGGTGGTCCAGTGTCTGAGAGATCTCAGGGGTCCAGGTTAGCTGAGACTGCTGGTCCTCCTACAGGGTTGTCCACCCACTCAGCTTTTCCCTAATTCAGCCACAGGATCAGCAGCTTCTGTCCATTGGATGGGTACATATATCTGTCTCTGACTCTATCAGCTGCTTGTTGGGTCTTTCGGAGGGCAGTCATGACAGGTGCCTTTTTGTGAGGGCTCCATAGCCTCAGTAATGGAGTCAGGCCTCGGGGCCTCCCCTTGAGCTGGACCTTCTTTTCCTCAGGTTCTTCTCCATGTTGTCCCTGCAGTTCTTTCAGACAGGAACAATTATGGGTCAGAGTTTTGACTATGGGATGGCAACCCCATCCCTCACCTGATGCCCTGTCTTTCTACTGGAGGTGGGCTCTACAAGTTCCCTCTCCCCACTGTGGCATTTCATCCAAGGTCCCTCCCTTTGAGTCCTGAGAGTCTCTCACCTCCCAGGTCTCTGGTACTTTCTGGAGGGTCCCTTTAATCATGAAAGTTTTCAAACAAAAGTAGGCCAAAAAAAGAAAGGAAGAAAGAAAGAAAAAAGAAAAGAATTCTCAGGTTCATTCCTATGGCTCAGCTTTGATAACCATTCATATTTCTGTTATTCAGAGGAAAAAAAGTTAGTCTCCACCAAAGCTAACGTAAAGCCCAGATTCAGATTCAATAGACATTTCTGAGTCTTCAAAGTCTTCAAAAGATTCTGTCCTACCTGGACGTGGCGCATGCCTATAATCCCACTGCTCAGGAGGTTGAGGTGAGCCTGGGTAACAGAGCAAGACCCTGTCTCAAACACACAGGAAGGGGTAGGACTCCGCTGCTCTTCTCCAGATGTTCCCATACCCTGAGTTTTCTTGTGTGTATGGGTTGCTGTATCTTATAAGGCATGCCCACGTGAGTTTATCACCTCCCGAAGGCCCCCCCTCTCAACACCATAGTACTAGTGATTAACTTCCATTGTGTAAGGTTTGGATAAGACCATCTTTCCTAGATTGTTTTCTTTTTGTTGCTGTTGTTTTTTGTTTTTTGTTTTTTGTTTTTTTTTTTTTTTTGGAGACAGGGTTTCTCTCTGTAGCTCTGTCCATCCTAGAGCTCACACTGCAGACTTTCTATTGCTGTAATAAACATCGTGACTGAAAGCAACTTGGGGAGGTTTCTTTCATCTTATAATTTGTCGTCTATCATCCAGGCAAGTCAGGGCAGGAGCTCTAGGCAGGAACTGATGCAGGGGCCATGGAGGATGGGAGGAGGCTTTGGAACCTCTAAGGCTCCGCCAAGTGATACACTTCTTCCAGCGAGGCCACACTTCCTGAGCATCCTCAACACAGTGCGCCCGGGAACCTGTACTCAGGTGCCCGAGAATATGGGGAGCATCTCTTTCTAAGCACTACATAGAATAGCGCTGAGATGTGGCATGTGTTAGAGTTCAGTTAGAAATGAAGCAGGAAGGTAACTTGAGCCTAGGGATTCTTGGCCAGCTAAGCCACATAGCAGGATCCCATTCTCAACAGCAAAAAGGTAGAATCATTTTAATTTCATAATATTCACAAGGGAAGCCAGAATAGCATGTTTCTACATGTACCATTCCTTCTGCATTGATTGTACCATTTTGTCTAAGAAAACCACGTCTGTGTCACCGTAGTTACGTGCAGGTCATTTAGGAAGGCTTGTCCTTGCTTTTACCAGTTTTCAGATGGGTTGTCCTAGCATCCTCTGAACATGACCAAGAAACTTACAAGATCTTAAAAGCAAACGTTGTTGTTACGACAGTCTGGCTACCTGCATATTTGCTGCTCCTGATTTACCTGCCTTAGCGTCCTAGGTGCTGAGACTGCAGGCACATGTCACCATGCCTGGCTTAAAGCAAAACCCTTTCTATGACTTGGCCTGGATCAGTTCTAAGGGTAGCCAGCTGTGTGCTGTAGTTTAACACTTGCTTGGTATTTATTGATTTCCAAAGGAAAGTACCGTTGGATAACACCTTACAAAATAAATTAGATAATCAGGGAGCTACATTGCTCTTTTTGCTCTCTGAAATACATGTATGTATACATATTCGTGTAAATATTAAACTTTTGACTGTTAGAATCTATCTAATTTATACTGTTGATTCTTCTCCCCTTTTCAAATAAGATTTTGAGTGCATTTTGGATAAACGAAAAAAACCTCTGCCTTACGAAAGCCATGGCACAACTCCCGGAAAACCCCTGGGGACGCACTGGGACTCAAATACCTCAAGAGCTGAGCCAAGGCTTCCACCAGAAGCTGAGAGGTAATTCCGTTTTATGATATTCGTGAACCATTATATTTGGCATTATACCAAAGCCTCTTTCTTTAAGGGTTGGCGAGAGCAGGTGCTATTCTGACATCCCACACTGTCTGCCTCTATACCTGTCCCTTCTACCTTTGTAACCTTCCTTCGGCCGCCACTGGCCAGCAGTCTGTGTAAGTGATGGCCTCACCGCCCTTCCCCAGGAGGACAGGGTTTCTTCTTTGTATGCGTCCTTCTCCCCTGTGAGAGCACCCGGCCATGTCTGCACTGCCGCTCTCTTCACACACCCTGGCAGACCGTGGCTGTGCCGCTTTGACTTCTGGAAGAAGCTGTCTCATGGTGTGTGCTGGGCAGAGAGAGATCCATTAGATGTTTTACTATAATTTCTATAAATGAAAAGCTTTGACAGTTACTAGTTTCTTCAGTAGAAAAAGTAATTTGGGGCTGGGTGCGGTGGATGCCTGTCACCCCAGCACCCGGGAGCTAGAAGCAAGCTGATCCTTAGTCCAAGGCTTGCTTGTATGAGTTACTTTCCTGTTGCTGTGACAGGACGCCATGGGCAAGACTACTTAGAGAAGTATTGTTGCAGAGGGACAAGAGTCCACCGCTGCTGAGACAGGGGAGCGAGGCAGCAGGCCGTGTGGTGGCTTGAATAGCCGAGAGCTCACAGATTGAACCACAGGCAGGATGCAGAGCAAGCAAACTGCGAATGGCACAGCCCAGTCTTAAGGACATACTTCCTTGGCAGCACTGAGCCTCCCCAAGCCTCTCCCAGTAGAACCACCAAATGGGGACCACGTATTCAAATTGGAGGAATGGGAGTGGGTGGGGGGGTAATCATTCAAACCACTTCACTGGGCTGCTTGTTGCTGTGTCTCAGAGGACAAACAAAATAAAAACCTTGGTATTGTACTGATTTATAACAACTTAGCCTTTTGTTTATACAGATATATTTTCCCCCAAAGGCTTATGGCTGCTGGTTACTTAAATTCTTCTGATTTTGGGAAGTAAATAAATATTTTTTTTTCTTTTGTAGGATTGCTATAGAATTTTTGGATGTAAGAGCCTTTTGTTCAAACATCCCTCACTTAAAAGGAAAATCTGCTATGAAAAAGCGGCATTTGGAAATCTTGGGCTATCGAGTTGTTCAGGTATGTTAATCAGGTCACATGATTCAGCCTCTCGGAAGCCATGCTGGGGCGGGAATAGCCAGGCGAGTCTGTAATCCCCGTGCTGTGTGGGCAGATAGCGTGATCCTGGAGTTTGCTCTACCAGCCTCGCTCTGGGCTCCTGCGAGACCTTGTCTCAGGAAATAAGGCAGGGAGTGATAGAGCAAGAAAGACACTGTCTGGTTGCCCTGCACACATGGGCGTGTGTATCTGTGCCCATGTGTGTAACACACGCACACAGTGTAGGCCTGTAATTTCAGCACTTGTAAGTCTGAGGCAGAAGGATCTCAAGTTTGAGGCTAGCCTGTGCCACAAAGTAAGTTCAAGGCTAGGATGGACTACTTAGTGAGACCGTGTCTCAAACAACGTAGAGCTGGTGATAGCGGCTCACATTTGAGAGGCAGAGGGGGGCGGATCTCTGAGTTGGAGACTAACCAACTATATATTGTGTTCCAGGCCAGCCAGGGATACACAGAGAGACCTTGTCTCAAAAAATACATAAATAAAACAGTTTTACTGGTTTGCATATTTATGTTTTGCATGTTGGGCATTCTGGACAGGGTTTAAAAGGAAAAGGATATGTAGTGGGAGATGCCTTCCATTGATGCTGTGGGATGGGGGAGCCGGGAGCAGAACACGTGTTCCAGGCAGTGGCAGGAGGAGCGTCCCACCTGGCTTCTGAGTGGGGAGGCTGGGCTCCGGTAGGCTCCAGCCTTGCCGGTAAAGCACATAGCCTTCCCTGTGGTTGATGTAGCTGCTCTGTTGATTTTTAAAGGTGTATTTTATTTTATTTTTAAGATTTATTTATTTATAAGTACACTGTGGCTGTCTTCAGATACCAGAAGAGGGCGTCAGATCCCATTACAGATGGTTGTGAGCCACCGTGTGGTTGCTGGGATTTGAACTCAGGACCTCTGGAAGAGTAGTCAGCGAGTGCTCTTAACAGCTGAGCCATCTCTCCAGCCCTTAAAGTTGTATTTTAAAATTCATTTGTGTGAGTGTTGAGTGCCGGCCTGTGGGGGCGGAGCCGTCGAATCCCTCCGGAGCTGGAGTTTCAGGTGCTTGTGAGCCTCCTGACATGGGTGCTGGGAACCTAACTCAGATCCTGTGCAGGAGCAGTGTATGGTCTTCACTGCTGAGCCATCTCTGCAACCCACGTATATACACTGAACTTTATGTATGAAACCACTTGATTTCAAAGAAACATTCAATATAAAACTGTTTTTAAAGCTATTTTCTTCTACATTGTGGTACCATTTAAATCCTTTATCCCTTTATATGGCATAGGAAGTTAACAGAAGTGATTTTATTACTGTTTGGGGAGAGACTCGCTGACTCTGCAAACAGGCTAACCCCCTAAGCACTAAAGCCTGACAGCCTAAGAAATGACGTAGCGCGTTTCTTCCTTCTTATGTCGCGCCTACGTCCCCACGCATGCGCACACGGTATGTGCAGCATTCACAACAGAGCCCAACAGACATGCTCAAAACGCCCTGCCAGCCAAGGGTCTGCGATGAAAGCTGTGGTTTTTGTCTTTCCCTTTAAATTTTTAATCTGTTTTATTTGTTTATGAGTGAGTGTTCTGCCTGTTTATAGGCTTGTGCATCATATGTGTGCCTGGGGTCCAGAGAGGTCAGAACAAGCACTGCTTATAATAGCTGTGAGGTTAAGGAAATACTGAGGCTGGTTTCTTGCCCTGTTTGTTTGTTTGTTTTGCTTTAAATGTTATTTTATGTGTGTGGTCGTTTGCCTGTATGTGTATCTGATGCCTTAAGAGGCCAGAAGACAGCTATGAGCCACCATGTGGGTGCAGACAATCAACCCCAGGTTTGCTGGAAGAGCAGCAGTGATTTTAACCTCTAAGGCATGCTTCTATTCTCATCTATCCCCCCCCCCCGCTTTTTTTAAATGGGAGGGGTGTAGTGGGGTTGAGACATGGTAGTGTGTTATAGCCGTGCTGGTCTAGAACTCTGTGGTTTAGCCCAGTCTGTCCTGACTTTTGGTATTCCTCCCGGCTCCGTTTCTGGAGTGCTGGTAATACAGCTGTGAACCACGCCTGTGTTCTTTCCTATTTGGGGGTGGTGAGTCAGAACGCTAGTCAGTAACATGCTTTTATTTATAACATTTCTGGAGACTGAGAAGCTCCAGATCCGGGGCCTAGCACATGTGGTGTCTTTGGAGAGCCTGTTTCCGTATCTAGACAGTACCTTCTCCCTGTGTCCACCTTCCTTAATGTTTTAGCACACACATACACTAAGCAACACGTCATCTACACAGCTCATGTCCTCAGAGACCAATCAGATTATTTCTACATTTTACAGCTGTGTTTATGTTTTATAAATCTCCGAAGCTTATGTATTCCCCTCAGTAACTCAGTTGGGAGCTCCATCTGATGGTGAGAAAATCAAATTAACACCTTTAGAAGCAACCTTTAGTTGCTCTAAAACTTTTATTCAAACTAACTGCCTGCTTCACAGGTCCCTTACTTTGAATGGAACTCTATGGCAATGTCGACGAAGGACACACGGATGGACTACCTGAGAGAACATGTCTTTGGAGCAGGCAAATCATGACTGTAGTTTTCGTATAAAATGACTGTGGGGGGCTGGAGAGACGGCTCAGAGGATAAGAGCACTGGCTGCTCTTCCAGAGGTCCTGAGTTCAATTCCCAGCAACCACATGGTGGCTCACAGCCATTTGTAATAGGATCTGGTGCCCTCTTCTGGCCTGCAGGCATACATGCAGGCAGAACACTGTATACATAATAAATAAGTAAATAAATACATAAATATTTTTAAAGAATAAAATGACTGTGGCAACCACTTATGTATTTGCTTATGATGCTTAATTAAAAAATACTAAGGGCATATATTCAGAGTTGGAGAAGCCTGAGGTATTTGGGACTATCAATAGATCTATTGTGGTTTAATCAAATCAAGTAGGAAGTGGGTTGGGAGTGTAGTAAAAGGTCAGAGCTCACAAGTCAACAGCTTACGACCTCAAGGCTCCTCCCAGTGAGACAAGAAGCCATAGTAGAATTTTAGCAAAGAATACTAAGGATGCATAGATCTTATATTTTTTAATTTTTTAAGTCTTAAGTAGATCTGGCTGGTCTCAAACTGTGGTATTCCTCCTGTGTCTGCCTCCTAAATGCCGGGAGTATAGGCATGAGGTACGTGGCATCTTGCCTACCCTTTTAATAAGTGAGTTAATCCCAGCACTCTGGAAGTGAGATAGGAGACTTGCTGTAAGCATGAGGTCAACGTGAGTTCCAGGCCAGCCTAGGCAACAGTGTGAGACATTGTCTCAAAACACCAACCCCTCAAAACAAAAAAAAAAAAAAAAAGAAAAAAGAAAAAAAATTCGAAATTAAAAATTTTTCTGTTTTTTTTTTTTTTTCTTCATGCATGAAGATTTTATTTTGATTAAGTCACATCTACCTCTCACTTCCCTCTCCCACTCCTCCTGGGTCCCCCCTCTCTCTATAAATGTTTGAATATGTAACCAAGTGAGTCTATGTGGTGTTGCTGCCTGCACTTGGGCCTGGGCCTGAAGGAAGCTCATGTGCTCTGCCTGCAATTGCTGTGGCTTCTAAAGCAGGAGTGGGCCTTGTGGGCTCCACATCCTTGCTTGAGGGTTGTATGGACAACTAGAGTTCAGAGTTGGTGAGTGCAAGTACCTGTTGCTCCAGAAGACACTGGCTCTTCCAGTCTGCCCCCTCATCTGGGATGTTCCTCGAATCTTGGAAGAGAGGGTGTGACACAAATACATTCCTTTTACCAAGATTGGGGTCTATGGGAAGAGCAAGGTAGGAGGTGGGCTGGTGCTAGGACAATCCTGAATTTGTTCAGACGTGTTGGAACATTTTCCCATCACCAGGAAGTTCACTCTGAGCTTGCAGATCACTGGGAGGTCCCAGCTCCAGAAAGAAATGTGGGACTCGTCGTTGGTATTTAATGTCATGTGACTACATGGCGCCACTTAAGGTGCAATTGGACAAGTGTGAATTGAGGGGAGATGTGGGACTGTCCCCTCAGGCACGAAGAGCCAGCAAAGGAGGCTTGTGACAACCGATCCATACACAGATGTTTGGCTTAGGTCATGACTTACGTGGTTGAATCAGATGACCATGGTAGACTCAGGAGTCTAGACACATCCCTCCATTTGGTGTCTTACTGTGTTACCTCAAGAGCTGTGGCTTCAGACAACTGCCACCACACCTGGCTCAGTCACCTCTCTTACTGTTGGAAATTTAGTAAGTTACTGAACCAGTGACTGTATACTCTCCTTCACATCACCTTCTGCCTTGGAAGTTTAAACATCCCCATGTTAACTGCTGTGCTTAATGTTGTGAAGACTACGATTTATTGGGATAAATGTAAGCCTTTTATAATTGTGGCCAGAGAGATGGATCAGCAGGTAAACATGCTTGCCTCAGAAGCTATGAACTCAAATAGAAATCTTTAGAACCCACAGTCCCTCCCCCACACCAAAGGCATGTAGCTAGAATGTTCCTACAGAAAGATTCCTACAGGCAGACAGGAATCCACAGAGAAGCTTGAAGGCAAACTATCCTGGACAGTGGAGAAACAGCAAAGAGACCCTGTCTGTAATGAGGTGAGACATGAGAGTGGGTGCCAGATGTTGTCTTCTGACCTCTACACACACACCGTGGCACATGCCAGCATTGCATACATTTTGTATTAGAAATAACTGATATGCAAGGGTCCCGACAAGAATGGGGAAAGGACTGAGGCTCATTTATTTATACTTCTTAAGCAGCAATTTCTAGTCATCTTCATTGTAAGGCACAAGATTCCTGTTGTAGCTCAAAAACATGGAAAGGTTTGTTACCCAAACATTTCTTAAGAATGTAGACATATGCATTTCGTTTACAATAGAAAACAAGTGTAAATGTACCTTAAGAACAAAGGATAGGTAAACAGCTCAGGATGCAGAAAGCTCTCGTCTTTGAGAAAGGTTTAACAAAATACCTGTCCAACTGAACACTAAACTTCCTAGCAAAGGGTTTTATACTCAGCACACTGAAAAACTTGGGGATTCAGTTACACTGCTTTACCCCATAGAAACGGGACGGGTTGCTGTAACCCCACATGAATCATCGTATGGACTTAAAGGATGACGCTAAGTTAAAGCCCTCTTGTCCCAACAAGCCACCTCTCAAACTGTCTTTGTCACCTCCTTTATAGTTTAGACAGTTTAAACAGATTTAAGCGTGTTGCTAGGCAACTGGCTCCAGAAGCATAACGGATTTCCTTCAGCATCCCAGCCCATTCTTTCTTATCATCTTCGTACCTGATGGAAAAGAAAAAATAATAAGCAGCCTTTAGTGACAGAGTTTTGTACGTTTTTTGTGTTCAGTATAAAAATGGGATCTTCTGGGAAAAAGTCCCACCACCTTCTACCCAGACAAAGTCCCTGTTAAATTCAGTATTTCTGTATCTCACCCTCTTGCAAATTCTAGCCTCCCTGGTCCTTGTAAATCAGTGGGTTTGTTTGTATGTTTGCTTTAACTTTTTTTGAGGGAAAGAAAGATTACAGTGAATGTTTTATGGCCACCTTTCCCTCAAGACAACTAATTTCCTCAACACAACATAAGGATTTTTTTAAAGCTTATATGTGTGTATATACGTATGTGTATGTATTGTATATGTGTGTGTGTGTATGTATGTACACACAGGATTGAATTAGAGCTACAGGTGCCCTGTGCCCTGCCATGAACTGTCTATCAAGAAGTGTCTAAGGCACGGACATGGTTTGGTGAAACTACTGGTCTTTCAGCCGTGTGGCTCAGCAGTAGGGAATAAAGCACCTGCTAGTTTGGGTCCAGAATGAGTAACAGCCACTATCTGGTCTCAGGTGCAATGTCCTGCCATCACTGATTGGACATAATTAAGTGTGCCAACGAAACAAGTAGGAATCTTGTTAAAATGCCACCTCTGGTTCAGAAGCTTTGAGGAGGGGTCTGGGATTCTGTGTCTCCAAGCAGCTCAAAGGGATGCGAATGCTGCAGATGTTCTATAAGCCATACTCTGGGAAGCAGGGTACCAGCCCGTCCGAGAACAGGCCACTTGAAGACCTCTGGCCTTGGCAGTGGGGCTGGTCTGGAAGATGATGGGAGATCATGAGGGGGGCCGTTCTAGGAGATTATGCAGCATGGGCTCACGTAGGCTCTTCTTAGGCACCCAGAGTCCCCTCCTTACAGCCAGATGTCAAGCACAAGCAAGAACCATTCATTCTAAGTATCCTGGTGGGACCTATCGACCATCAGAGGCCCTGCACAAGACTGTGGTCTCCAAATGGAGCTTATGCTCCCGTGACCTCCAGGGTACATCTTGGTTTCCATTCGATATTTACTGTATCTGACACTATGGTAAAAGTGTCCCCTGCCCTTTAAGAAACATTCTTGGACTTAAAAAGTTCAGTTGAGTAACCACTGCCTGCAGCTGTCAGGGTGGTAATATGGATAAATAGTTTCACTTCTTTTTAAAAAAGCATTGACTGTCAGGCCTGGTGGCCCACACCAGGAGCCAGAGGCTGATGGATCTCTTTAGTCTGAGACCAAACTGGCCTAAAAAAGAAAAGAAAGAAAACTGAAGGAAAAAAAAAAAGCATTTACTAAACAAACCATCAAACAATTGGAAGAATAAATTATACTTAATGAGCTCATGTAAAAATTAAAAGGCTAAATGTTTCTTCAGTGCTGTGGATTTTTAAAATTATTTTTAAAAGATGATTTTTTAAAAAATGTGCAGTGGTGTTTGCTTGCATGTATATCTGTGTGAGGGCATCAGATCGCCTAGAGCTGGAGTTACAGACAGCTGTGAGCTGCCAGGTAGGTGCTCTAGGTCCTCTGGAAGAACAACCAGTGCTCTTAACCGCTGAGCACCTCTCCAGCCCCCCAAGTGCTCTGTTTTCTTAGAAAAGGAACTACTCTGAAGCTTAAAGCTAGAATTGGGCAGAAAAGCTCAAGTATCCGAACTCATTGTACAATTAAAGTAACCTGTTTAGGGCTGGATCGGTGGCTTAGCAGTCATGACCACTGGCTGGTCTTCCAGAGGACCCAGGTTTGATTGCCAGCATCCATGGCGACTCAAGCCTGCAACGCCAGCTCTAGGGATCCAAATGCACCAGACAGGTGTGCAGTATACAGACAGACATGCAGGAAAACACCCATATACACAAAACAACATTTAAAAGATTAAAACAACAACACAAAAGAAACCAGTCTAGATGACTTCTTTCTTTAGTCTTGCAGCTAATCACAATCACGTGGTCAGTAAGTCAAGTTCAGCTGAAACGTATAGTTTACCACTGAGACATACCATGCGTGGTGGAAAAACCTGGTTTGTTTACTACAACATTGCGTATCAATTCCCTGATTTAACACTGGTTCAGAGAATTGGAGGACAACTTACTTCCATATGTCATTGACTTCAGTGGGCGCAAACTCTTTAGACTCCAGCTGAATCATCGCAAAGCCGCCGATGGCATACAGAGACCCTGCCAGGCTGACAAGGCTAATGGAACTTCTTTCCTGGGGAAACTCCGTCATCACTTCCCACCTAGGTATTTTATTGAAAATACAGTCAGCATAAAATGTACAGAAATACAGCATTTTGGTGTAATTTTGTAACTTTTTAATTTGTTGCTTCAGAAGTAGTTTAACATATATTAAGAAAACCAGATAACAAGAAAAAAAATATTTTTTTCTCTCTTAGCAAACAAAGTGCTAAGTGTGTCAATCTCTTTTTCACAGTAGAAATAAAGTGTCTACAAGGTAAGTCCCTGCCTTGTATTATGCTGTTTTGATAAATATGCCGTATAAATTGAACAGACTGACCTGACGGGCCGACACCACAGTGGATAGTGTACTTGCTTTTGTTCTAAGCAATCCTGCTACTCTGGGCACAGAACTGAGTTTGGGGATGACAGACTGTGTGCACACTGTCTGAATATCCATCCTGGAACAGAGGCTTCCCCTGTGCAGGCTGAAGCTGTCTGCACAGGAAGCGAGTGAACGAGCTTTCCCTCTATTTTCCGACCTTTCAGCTGAGTATATATTTAAACACATACAAACCTGCACCAGGCATGAAAGTAAGGGAACAGGGACAACAGCCTGAATTTTATTTTCCCCATCAACCCCTTCAACACCTATTTGGGGGACACATGGGCTAGGTTCAAGAAGCTATTCATTACAACAAAAGCAGAGAAATCATCCATAAGGGGACATTCACTTCTAGTGACAGCCGTGGTTTAGATGTTACAAAGCACTTAGGAGTCGTCGGACTTAATCCCAAAATCTTCCATCTGACGTTTTGGGGACCTTTAAGCTGCTATGCAGAGGCAGCTATGGACAAGAGAGCATTGCTACCTACAGAGGAGAAGCAGCAGATTCAAGTCAGTACTGACTTACCTCCATGTTAGCTGAGAATGAAAGAAACTGACCTACAAGGGAAACTAGTAATTCTCAATTCTCAAAGTAAAGACTCATAGATTTAATTTTGTCATTTCTAAAGAATGTGTTTGTGTGTGTGTATGTGTGTATAAAACTAGAAACGCAGAGGGTTTATAGTGTGCAGATTTACACGTTTTTATTTTAGACAGTGTTTCACTCTGTGGCTTTGGCTGGGCTGGAACTTGGAGATCTGTCTGCCTCTGCCTCCCTTCGGCTGCCAGTCAAAGTTGTGCCCCACCCCCTAAGTCCCACAGATTTAAGTTTCTTTTGTATTGGAGCATTTACCCTTACTGTCCGGTCTTTAAGAACATTATTTTTTGGGCTGGAGAGATGGCTCAGCGGTTAAGAGCACTGGCTGCTCTTCCAGAGGTCCTGAGTTCAATTCCCAGCACCCACACGGTCTCACAGCATCTGTAATGGAATCCAACACCCTCTTCTGGTGTGTCTGAAGACAGCAACAGTGTACTCATACACATAAAATAAATAAATCTTTAAAAAAAAAGAACATAATTTTTCATGATCACTTAAATCTAGTTTTGTAAAAATGCTTTATGATTTGTAGATATCAAAATTATTTTGTAACCATATACATTTGGTTTCTTAGAAAAGCAATAACTCTAATTTTTTATTGCTAACACAATGCATATGCTATTGTATATGTGCTATATCTATAATATATAAAATACAACACATATGTGAACGGGTTAAACACATGTACTCACCTTGGGGCGTAAGCTCAAAAATTTAGAAAGACTAATTTCATATCAAAATATTAGTCAAGTATTTTTTTACATTAATCCAATAAAAACAAAAGTTAAAAAAATAGTAAATGTATAAAGTATTCATAATGTATGAGTGCTAGTTGTTAACAAGTGGAAATCTTCTTAAATTTTGTTTTTTTGTTTTTCGAAGCAGTATTTCTCTGTGTGGACCAGGCTGGCCTTGAAATTAGAGATCCACCTGCCTCTGCCTCTCAAGTGCTGGAATTAAAGGTCTACACCACTATGCCTGGTCAAAAAAAAAAAACAAAACAAAACAAAACAAAAAACCCTTTTAATTCTTAAACTCCCTGTTCCTAAGACATGCATATTCATCTAAGTTTGTACAGTATTTCAGAGGTAATAATGCTTTTGCTAAATAACTAGATACATACAGTTAATGCAGACTCAGGCCAACAACGTGTCAACATCGACTCAGGGGTCCCAGATTCCTAATCACAAGGCATGGGGTGTTGGAAATACTTCCCCTTTAATCCAAGGTTCTCTGGCTTCCCCTCCCCGAGCCTGAGAAAGCAGAGTTGCTACCCAGATGCAACAACTAAATGTACAGGATTCCTGTGTGCAGCAAAGCAACTCACTTATTGGTTTTGAGGTCAAAGGCTTCTACGGAAGCTGAAAGACCATCTTCAGTGACCCCTCCTGCGATCACAATTTTGCCTTTATGGATTGCCACCCCAAACATGGAACGAGGGGTTTTCATCGGAGCCAGGTCTTTCCAGTCTCCTTTCTTCGGGTTGTAGATAAACACCCTATTCGTACACTTTCTGTGAACACAAAAAGAAAATAAATGTTCATTTTTGCTGAAGCTACTTTAATAACTTAGTTCTGTTTGTGATGGAGAATACACTCTACTTTTTAAAAAGTAACCTGAAACTCTTGGGGTGAGGGATGGAGCTTAGTGGCGGGGTGCTAATGGAGCACGTTTGAGTCTCCATGTTCAAACCCTAAAAAAAGTTTCTCGAGAGTAAGTCCAGCCTTATCTACATAAGATCCTATATTAAAAATTATTGACTGTAGATTACATAGTAATCGTGCAGGCTGATTAATGATGAAAATAGTTTTACAAGCTAAATGCCAGAAGAAACATATACACTCATTGAATTATTCTCAGGATGAACCTTAGGGAGTCTTAAAAGTTTTTCATAACTGATCAATAGTCCTGAATCCCAATAGTAACCAGTTTGGTAATGCCAACAAACAAAAACTCTTCTGTGAGAATAGCTTTTTCTTAATATGAAAAAAGACCATATATAACATTTCCTTTGTGGGATGGAGAGATGGCTCAGTGGCTAAGAGCACTGACTGCCCTTCCAGAGGTCCTGAGTTCAAATCCCAGCAAACACATGGTGGCTCACAACCATCTGTAATGGAATTCGATGCCCTCTTCTGGTGTGTCTGAAGACAGCAACCGTGTACTCATCACATACATGAAATATATAAATACATCTTTTAAAAGACATTTCCTTTAAGACTTGACTGTGGCAAGGAAGGTGTTGGAGAGAGGAAAATAGAAAATCATATTCACTAGGGCACTTTATAGCCCTTCTGCCCCTCCCCCCATATTTGGGATTGGACTCAAAGTCTTCCATATTCTAGAAATTGCTACTGAGTTGCACCCCCAGCCTCAGCCCCCTACTTTTAGCTAATGATTTATTTCAAAGTTCTTGACTTAGACATTTGCTAGGTAATGCTGTCTAGATACTAAGATTCTCAAGATTAACATATTATTTCTCGCAGACATGAATGCTTCTTATAAACGGATTGATTTTCTGGTTACCAGTGTTAACTGAAGGAAACAATTTAAATCATTTTGGCAGAATTCCAATGTTTTCGAAGTCATAACACGCTTAATAGAGATTGTTTATTCCATTTACTTAGGAAAAAAAATCCAAATTAAATTTACCATGTCCATCCTTAATTAAGTATTCATTTGATGGAAAAGCAAAGATTAAGGAAGGGATTTCATTTCAGGATATACCATCTTTGAATATGGAGAGAGAGAATAAAAAGCTCAGTGCTTGTTCAGTTACATCTTCTGTGCTATTTTTATAATTTCCATTGAATAAATGAATTAGCTACAGGATACAGAGTTCTTCACTTGACACAGAAGTTTGGGTTTGACTTTCTTCCTGTTATGCCTGTATACTTTTGGTTTTTGTTGTTTGTTTTGACATAGGGTCTTGCTATGTCATCTAGGTGGTCTGGAAATCCCAGGATCAGCAGATTCTCTGGCCTTAGTCTGGGACTGTGAGTGCATGTTCCTGTGCCCAAATGTACCTTTGCAAGTCACAATTTCACTTCATCTCCGGGGTTGGACAGCTCTACTAAAAGTTAGCCTGGACAAATGATAAACCAAGTAAGGCAGCTTTCTCTAGGATGGAAGACTTCACACTGTAAACAAAAGGTGATCATGTGACTGGAGTGGATGCTGGCTTAACTGACCTCCGGAGCACTCTCTGAGATGTAAGATCTCTGTCCTGGCCATAGGTGCCTAGATCAGTGGGTCTCAGCCTTCCTAATGCTGCCACCCTTTAATATAGTTCCTCATGTTGTGGTGAACCTCCAGCCAAAAATTTATTTTTGCTGCTAGTTCATAACTGTAATTTTACTACTGTTATGAATCATAATGAAATGTCTGTGTTTTCCGATGGTCTTGGGTAACCCAGGTGGAAGGGGTTGAGCTACAGACTGAGAACCTCTGGCCTATAAGCCAAGATGGGGTCCTATATGAGATGTGCCCTGGATTTCTCTCAAGGGACGAGCTGAAAGTAGTGAAACAGAGACCTGAGAGGGAGGGAGTCACCAACGTGTCGCTGGAGAAATGACCGCACTCCTCCAGTTACTTTGCTTGTTGATATAAATTCCCTCTTCTGCACGTAAAGTGCGGCCCCATATCGCTTGTGTGCACTGCTTTCCTAGTGGAGATACTTTGATGCCATGTTAAAGAGCACTGTGGAAAATTTTATTCCCTTCGGTCTGGTGGCCTGAGTTCAGTCCCTAGATCCCGTAAGGTGGAAGGAGCTCATGGGTGTTGTCTTCTGACATCCGTGTGTGCGCTTCTGAAAGTGTGCACCATCCACATTATAGAACAACAAAGTAAGGAATTTCAGTTCTAATCTGCTTATGGCTCATGACTAAGAAAGCCTACTGGTCTTTGTACTAAAAGAAAAGGCAGTTAAATAAAAGGCTGACTGTGCTCCCAGTTGCTGCTCTCCCATTGTCAGGATGCGTACCACTGAGGTATTGTGCTCATATGGCAGCGTCCTACATTCCTATTTGATCTGGTGACTTTAAAACCTCATAATTACAATTTCCTCTCATAACTTCTCAAATTTCTATTTGCAGTTTTTAATCTGAAAAAAATATGGTGTTAGAGACCCACGTCCCATTTCAGTAGGTAGCTGTAAAAAAAGGAAGAAACACTTGCCATACTCTCCTGGACGCGAATCAAAAGGAAGCTCTGGTGCACTTACTTGTCATCTGTCTTTCCGCCTAGACAGTATATCATCCCGTTATGTGAAATCACATTGTGGCCATAGACTTTAATAGGAAGGTTTTTCACCTCACTCCACTTTGCAGCCCTGAAATGAAACGACAATAGAGTTCATGTTCCAGCTGGTAAAAGTACGGATTTGTAGGCATGCTTATGGAACAGGAATGTTATGGGACCGATATGTCCACTTACGCAGGATCATAGCATAATACAGAATCCAGTGAGGCCTCTGTCTGAAGGTCCTTGCCGGCGACCACATAGATTTTGTCATCTACCTCTCCAAGACCAAAGAGACACCTGGCTGACGGGAGCGGAGGCAGGCCAACCCACTCAGATGTTAGGCTATCAAGCTGGAAAAAAAATGAGTAATGGAGATTGGTAGAAAAATATTACCAGATGTAACTAAGAAGTTCTTAATATTTCATGCTGTTTAAAAATCTACAGAGATGAACGAAGATCTTGTACAACTGTAATCCTCAAGTATTATATTTTAGCTTAGCATTAATAAAAAAGAATCCTAAAGTATCATATTTATATTTTAGCACAGAATCACTAAATAGAACGAGAAAATCGACTTGGCCTATATATTAAAATGAAAGCAAAAATGAAACCCCTAAAATGACATCAAGAGAGAACAGCGAATAAAATGGAATTGTAAGGATGGGGCCGTTTCTTGTCAAATCCTTCTCTGAAATTGCCTCGCTCAGTTTTGAAACATTTGGGACACTGGGGAAGACAGGGTGTCTGTGGCAGGGGTCACAGTATGCGAATGGCCCCTGCATGCTATATTTAACACACTCCCAAAGCCAGCTCTGGGACAGCTGGACTTGTCACTCAGTCCACTGAGAGGGAGGGCAGAGTCGCTTTTCCATCTTTGAAATATGTCTAGGTTCCCTGTGCTTTACTGTACAGGAAAATACTCATTTCAGTTTCTGTGTCTTGGGTGGGGTCATCTTAAATATCATCTTTCTGGTCTGTGCTAAGCAGCAGGCTGGTTTGCAGCCAGCCCTATGATGGCTGCCAGTGTTATGCTCTGACTAGAGATTCATTTTGACACCTACTTTCTAAAATCTTAACACACTCCTTGTTTGCAGTTTAGGGTAACACTGACATGACAAGGAAACTTTCTGAGAGGTGCGGCTGCCTTGTTACATACCTTTTCCAGGTGAAGAGGATTGCCTTCACCTCAAAACCAGTAGAGCCAGGAATAAGACACACCTGTAGGGGTGCGGAGGGGCTTCTCCACAAGCCTTTCTGTCTCTGGTCTAGTGGTGCCAGTTAAAATTCTGAGACTAGAGGACACAGCATGCCACGGGGTTAATCCCCTTGTCCACAGGGTTAGCTTTGCAGACACTTAGTTTCAGCATCTAGATCTAACGGTAATGTTTTCATTTTTGGAAAAAGAATCTGAGGCCAAGAAAGAATCAGAGGGCTGAGAGAATGTAGTCCAGTGGGGCTGAGATTACCTGGGTTTGATTCCTAGCACAGCCGAGGACTGGGGGTGTACTAGGTAATAAAGTAGAACTAACAATAAACATTTATGGACTCTGAAAAGTTCTGTGCAAAATACTCAAGTAATCTATCTCATTTGGCTAAACCGGTAGGTACACCTGCCCAACTTCACATGGTTTTTTAGGTGGTTTTCAATACCATGCCATCTAATAAATCTACAGGCATTTTGCTGCTTGAGACAAGGTGTCATTATGCAGCTTGGCTACTTTTATTTTTAATGGATCAATGGTCATCTTAATCCCAAATGTGAGGGCCCAGTTCCCACACAGACTATGAGATACCCACCTTCATATCCCTTCCTTAGAGCATTTTCTATACCAGAGGACAGCAGATGGCCAGCCAGCACCTTTAGTGGATGGGCTCTCAAGCTATTTAACCTTCCTCTGTTAAAATTAGGGTTTATACCTAGAATACTCAAAGTGTGGTCTACTACTGTGGTCTAAAACTTGATGAATCTATGAATTCTATGGGGGAGGGGAAACCAATCTGAATAAGGCCCCAAATTCCCACAGTCTATTTGCAGCATATGCCAAATGTCAGTTCACTCTGAATTTAATACATCTCACACATGCAGCCAGAGCCTGAAATTTGCATACAAAGCTCTCTTTTATTATTTCAATTCAGGCATCTTGATCTACATCTGTGCCCTTTCAGAAGTAGCGAGGGAAATGCCCTTCCTCTGTGTAACTGTCGGTGGCTCCTGCTTCGGTCAGGAAATCTCACTTGGAAATCGACACAATAAAGATAAAGGGAAGGCTGGAGAGATGGCTCAGCAGTTAAGAGCACTGACCGCTCTTCCAGAGGTTGCTGAGTTCAAATCCCAGCAGCCACATGGTAGCTCACAACCATCTGCATTGCAATCTGATCTGTGTGTCTGAAGACAACTACAGTGTGCTCATATACATTAAATAAATATCAGAAAAAAAATAAAGATAAAAGGAAGCAACAGGATTTAGAGAGCAAAGGTTAAAACGAGGACTTGAGAACAGAGAGAGTGCAGGTTCGGGTATGTTTTTAAAGTGTGTGTGTGTGTGTGTGTGTGTGTGTGTGTGTGTGTAGAATTACTCTATGCTTTAACTGTTCCTTGGATCTGTGATTATATTATCTGACATATCTGCCTGTGCCTGTCTACATATCCATTTGATTTAATATTTTTCACTTCCCAGATATATTTACAATCTTTTTCATAGGATTTTCCCTTTCTAAAGTTAATTTGAATTTGAAATTAGGACTTGGGGAAATTTCTGGGTTACATTCAAATACTTTTGCTAGTGTCTCTCACTGGAAATTAGAAAATTAAGAAACATGATTAGTATATATTATTTTGACTATATTTCTCTAACAGGACAACTTGGTGAAAGCTAGTATTTTGTGAATACATCATGGTATGCTGCGTATTTTGAGAGCATGCAGTGACTGTGGTATGACATTCCACACTTGCTTATCTCTGGCCTTTCCAATTTAAGTCCCTGAAAACCAGGCCATGATTAGCTATGACCTAAACAAATTCTTACTGATCAAACCACAGTGAGATTTGGAATGCTTTTCTTTTTGTCTTTGTATGATCCAAAGTGTACAGAATATACACACAAGTCCTTTCTTTTTCAATAAAATCTTTTGTACAGTAACAAGAAATAAATGAAATGCTTCCTTTTCTCAGTTAAAAGGAAGGAAAAAAGTAGACCAAGTCCCCAGTCTCTTGCAGTGTGTAAGGCATTGTGGTGTAGACAAATAGCTTTGCTAAGGAAAATATTCTAACCTATTTATCAGGTAACAGTGTTAAAGATTATAAAGTCAGTCTTTATCTAAAGCCCAAGCTTTGAAGAATTTTAACTACCACTGGCTACCTACACACTGTTAGGGAGAAAGGGCAGGAAGAAAATCTGAGTCGTGAGTTAGGCATAAGGACTTCCTTCGCCACACCTTTTACTTAAATATGAAGTCTGGTTATTTCTGCCAACACAGTTAAGTATCACAGTGTTAAGAGGGTACAATGGGATGGCCATGTGAACAGTATGTAAGCACCCCGCCCCCGGACAGCTCACAAATCTGCTAATGGTGGTGAACCCCAGCCTGCGTGTCCTTACCTGGAAAAAGTACGATTGCAGGGGTTGATCCTTATTCTCTTCGTCCACGTACAGTCCTCCGACCACATAGATCTGATTCTGTTGGGTGACAATACTGGAATGATTTCTGGGGACCTGCTCAGCTAGGGCAGTAAGGTAACACTCATTTTCCATGGGGTCATACGCCACAGCAGCTGTGTCATTGACCAAGAGGATGAGATCTTTAACGAACATTCCATGCCTGGGGATATCATTCAGGTAACCAGGAAGTAAGTCTTCATCACCAACATCGCCGTTCACCTCACCTGTCCCCCCCTTCTCTGCATTTTTGCTGGGTTCTGGGAGTTTGCCTGCAAAGGCGTCTTTTAGAACTTTGATTTTTTTCTGGACTTCTGGGTTGCTTTTAATTATGTCATCTTTCTCGACGTGGTCTTTGAAATATTTCTCTGCCATAAGGCGAAAACGAATACAGTCAAATACTTCACTAAGAGTTTTCGCCCTGTTTTCTTTGTCTGTCCGCACCCATTTCATCACGGCCTCAAACACTACCTCCTCCTTTTCTACGTTGAGGCTGTCATTTGAAATGACGGAGATCAGCTCCTGTGGGGACAGTTGCATGAAGTCTTCTTCCTTGCAGATCTGCACAAAGCGATCGGACACAAACTCCCGGGCAGAAATGGCAAGTCTCGGGCAGTCGAGAAGAAGCCCCAGTCTTAGGATGGCCAGACAGTTACCAGGAGCCAGTCTTTTCTGAAGGTAAGACACGCAGACAGTGAACACCGACGGGATCTGGAAGCGGCTGGACAGGGCGAAGATGTCCTGCACGTTCCCGTCATTGAGATCGATACTGGCAGAGTACAGGTATTTGATGATCAGATCAAGTATACCTGGGTCCACGTTGTCTAGCGCTACCTCCTTCTTTTTCTCCTCCTCAATTTCAGATAAAAAGTACTCACGGAAGTAAGGGCTACAAGCCGATAGTATCAGTCTGTGGCAAGGGAAACTTTTGTCACCTGCTTTTAGGGTGCAATCGATGAATTTTTTCTCTTCCAGGAGATCTTTTAGACCATCCTGAAGAAGGGTGGATTGGTAAAGCCGGAGTTCTTCGGCAAGCTCCCGCTGGGAATCCATTCTGTGAGGAACCTGGGTAAGGAAGGGCACACTGAGAGTCTCCGCTCTTGGTTGCACACAAGGTCTAGCTGTAAAAAGGCAGCTCACTGTGCCCTGCGCAGCCTGAAGCCTTTGCAATTTAATCCCACCGGCTAAAGATAGACACCGGCTCTACCGACGGGAATTTAGGAGAGCTAGTTTGGAAAGGAGTGTTGTTCAGCTGTCTGAGATTGAAAATAACAACTGGGACTTCTGGTCACTAGGGAAACGGCTAAGGAACAAGACATTCAGGTGAAGTGGATAGTGGTGAAACAGAGCCTTGAAACATACGTTAATAAAGGGTGGCTGCAAGAAAATGCTTACTGGACAGCAGGGAAAAAAATGGGTCATAAAAATGAGTCACTCCCCTAAAAATGGCCTAGTGACAAGCTACTTGGCTGTCTGAATTAATGATGCCAAGGTCAAGAATATGAGGTGAGTTCAATTCCCATAAACTATGAGTCCAATGTCTTAAAATACAAAATGTTGCTTTCTACTAAAAGAATTTTCTTTTTCAAGCAGGAAATGTAAAGGTTTTTTTATATATGTCTTGGTTTTATTTAACTTTTTAAATGATGTCTCCATCATACCTGAAGTAACAAATACAGAGAAAGTTAGTTTTCTAAAATATTCTAAATGATCTTTATTTTTAAGTGGGAAAACTGTAACTACTACTGAATTATCAACTTCATTTACACTATCGTTGTACAAGGGATATGAAGTGACGGTAAAACAAAAAAGACAAAAGTTTAAAAGGAATCGAGGCCAGAGGAAAAGAGTACAGTATCGGGGAAGGAAAAGACTTGCATAGAAACTAGGAATATTTTGTGCTGAAACATACGTTTCACGAAATAAAAAGTTAAAAAACAGAACAGATGCAACCCTATGAGAAAAATGCCATCCCCAGAGCCTAAAATCAGGTTGAGCAACTCTATCACCTGCATTATTTAGAGAGCAGACCTTGTTTAAGAAAATGTAACTCTGGAGACATATTTCTGCTGCTGGAAATGGAACACCTATGGAATGAAGACATGATTTCAAGGAACTCAGCCAGGCATAGTGGCACACACCTTGTAATCCCAGGACCTGTGAGGCAGAGGGAAGGAGTTTATTCTCCGTAACACGGTGAGTTTAAAGCCAACCTGGACCCTGTCACTTCTCCAACTGTCCCTTTATTTACATCAGGATGGCATTATACATTTCTTCATGAAGCCCTTTGTGACCATAATCACATCAACTTAGTAGAGCCACAAAGATGCTAAACTGTCAATGCCTGTTCTTAAATGGGTCCCACAAACAGCTCAGTGAAGACCTGACTTGTGTGTTGTGGGGTTTGTGTTGTGTCTACATAGTCCCTACACTGCATAGATGTTCCACAAATACCGGCTGAGTGAGCAAACACCCCAAAATTCAGGGAATTATGTATTTCCAAGCTTTCGGTTCTCTCTCCGTAAAGGGTGCTTTCTTTTCTATCACAGAGTTGATGGCCCTGCCAGCTGCTGAGGTGACAGCTGAAGGGAAAGCTCAATGGTTCTGTTCCATTTATAGACGTCATTAAAGGTTTTAACACACTGGACGAAGCTAGCAGCTGCTCCCTGGTTTAAACAATACATGATTCATTTCTCTCCGGGCGTAACACCTAACATTTGAAAAGACTGGGGGTCAGAGGCAGACAGTAAGGAATGCTGTTTGCCTTGACTCCTTGCTGGTGGGCCATGGTATCCTGCTGTTTGCTCAATACCACTGAGCGGTGTTGATGGGCATTTTATTTGTAATGTCTAAACACTGGAAATCCTTTCTCGTGTCGATGAAGAAACCCATGTACAGTTTTTGTCATCGATTTCTAGTGAATCTGGTTGTGCTGTGTGCTGTGGTTGTACGTGGTATTAGGTCTTATTTTAAATGTACTCATGTGCCTGTTCCTTTCTCACTAATGAAAAACAGTACAATTATTTGTTGAAAGATTCCACTGAAGTTCTTCTGACTGTCACAGTAACCAAAACAACAGAATGATGTTGGGAAGGTCGGCAAATGTTATCTGAGAAATCTTTAAAGGACTCTTAGTGACTGCAAGCAAGGAGATCGTCAAGGAATGGACAAAACAATTTCCTTATAAAGCAAGTGCATTCTTGCCCAAACCATCATGACCTTATTTATAGATTAACATTCTGTAGTGATATATACAAGAGTTAAAATTTTTAGTTTTTATAAAAATAAAACCCAAAAAAAAAGGGTGTATGTAATTTGGGAAGCCACAGAGGCAGAGATATATCTTTGTGAGTTTAAGACCAGCCTGGTCAACATAGTGAGTTTCAAAATAGTCTGAACTGCATAGTAAAACCCTGTCTCAAAAGCAGACAAACAAACAAAAAGAATTATAATTTGAATTACAGTTTTACATTTCAAGTCCTGTGATAACATATTTAAACTAGATGTCTAGAAGTTAAGAAATATTTGATTGTTTTTTAAGAATGATCTTATTTTTAAAAAAATAATACTTTCAAAACATTAAATGGTGCTGCATAAAATCTTTATTAAATCCAACATGATACAACTGCTTAATATCTGAAAATTAATATTTTTACAAGTATTAGGTACAATATTAACATTTATAAACTAGGTACATTTTAGTTACAATTTTTAATATAACTTTTAGAAAACTGACAGTTTTCTAAAATTAAGGAATTTTTCCTTAATTATTAAAAACTTCTTAAAATATAGTATAAAAGCTATAAACATATAAACTATCCCATGCCTATAGCAGGCAAGCGGTATCTTTTAATCTTGAGATATCTTTAAATAGAGATCCAGCTCAACCCAAGATCAACTCATCACTTCCCAAAGTCCCTGTAGTGTGAATCCGTCCTTCAGTTTCTCTATTGCAAGCCCCAGTTCTTCTGAAAATACAGGTTCACGATCTTGTTGCTTTGGGGAAGGGAAGAAGTTGAGGTGGGAACAGAAGATGAGCAAGGAAGAGGAAAAACAAAGAGTGTTTCACTAAGTGACTGCCAAGTGCAGTAACATTGAAACTTAACAAAAACAGTTACAGGTAAAATGTCCTTACCTTGTTTCCATCAGCAAAATAAGCCTATAAGATAAAGAAATGATATTTTACATGCTTCATACAAACAAATCAGGGGTCAAAGGAACAGATAGTTAATTTTCAGAAACATTTATTAACTAGGTATATTTCAATTTGGTTACTGTGTGTTTAGTGATTTCTCTACCTATAATGCTGCCATCAATGCATTTCTTGTGGATGCATAGACCCTTAATTCCAGCACTTGGGAAGGACAGGCAGGAACTTTTTAAGTCTAAGGCCAGACTAGTTGATATACTGGGTTCCTGAGCTAGGGCTACACTGTAAAGCCCTGTGTTAAATAAAACAAGACAATACACTAACAACAATTTATAACACCAGTGTAGATTTATGTTAAGGCGATACATGATTAGACAGCAGAGCCAGAGGCGGAAAGGTCGAGGAGTGGAAGTGGAGGTGGGAGGCGGAAGGGAGATAGAGGAGAATCAAGATGGAGCTGGAGAAGGAAGATCTAGATTCAGGTGGTCATAACTGGCGATAGGTAGATGTGAATATTTTTAAGGGTTTCTGTAGGTCATTTTATCTCATAGAGAAGGGCAGTTTGTGTCTTTGTCCATTGGGTGTGATCTTATTGTGTAGCAGGTTTGTGGGTTGAGAATTTAATATATAAACCTGCTTGAAAAGCTACCGGGCTTTGGAGTCATGTTTGTGCCAGGCTACTGTTATGAATCATAATGTAAATATATGATATGCAACCCCATGAGGGTCACCGATCCAAAGGTTGAGAACCACTGCTCTAAGCAAATAGGCTTTCTATTTGCTGTACAGCAGCAGTACTGGCCTGAAAGGAAACAGGTTTTTGGAGCTATGAGCTAACTCCTCTGCTTTAGAAGATGATGTTAGGACAGGATGAAGGGCTGCCGTGGTGGCTGCAATCCCAGCACTAGGACTTGGTGGCAGGAAGGCCAAGAGTTCAAGGCCAGGAGCTGGAGAGGTGGCTCAGCACCTCAGAACATGCACTGCTCTTCCAGAGGCCTTGAGTTCAGTTCCCAAACCCACTCTCAGGCTGTTCACAGCCACCTCTAACTCCAGCCTCAGGGATCTGAGGCCTCTGGCCTCTGAGAGCACCAGCACTTATGTGCACAAGAACATAGTTAGAAAATAACAAATCTCAAACAAAACAAGGTGGTGGATAAAAAGGCACTTGCCACCAAGTGGGACAACCTGAATGTGACCTCTTGTCTGTCACCATAGGACCACATGGTGGAAGGAGAGGACACAAAAGGAAGGAGAGGAGCCTGAAAGCTGTCCTCTGACCTCCACAAAACAGACAAGTGTAAAACAAGTCACTACAACAAAACAAACAGGCAACAAAACCAACCAGAAACAAAGCAAACCACAGTAATTAGCAATGTGTCAGTGCACAGCTGGAGGGTAGTAGTTCACAATTAGCTGTTTTAGGCCAACTTCACATCTGTATTTACTGAGGGGAAGGTTTGCATTACGGTCAGATTCAGGAGACTGTAGGATATAGAAACATTAGAAAGCAGTATTTTATTTATTTTTTTGAGGCAGGTCTCACTATGTAATCCTGTCTGCCTGGCTAGCCCTGAACTCACAAAGATCCACCTGCCTCCATGTCCTGAATGCTGAGATTAAAGGCTTGTGCTACTGTGTCATATGCTCAAACATATCTCCTTCTAAAATGATGTCAATTAAAGAAAGATCATTTCATAAGGATGAATTCTGTAAAGATTTTAACTTAATTATGATATTTAACAAGCTGCAAATCAAATCCTCTAAAACTATTTCCTGGGTTGGGAATTTAAAAGTATTCTCACAAAAGAAATACTTTCACTTAAAAATTTTTCCCCAAACTCATGTCAAGAAATATCAGGCTTTACTATGTTTTACACAGCCATAGCATTAGTAACTAAACATGACTCAGACACACATCATGAGAAATGTAATAGCTCCTGCTGGTACTCACCACAAAGGCATCCGTGTGGTCATCAGGGTCTATTTCCACATCATCTTGAATTTGTTCAACAGTAAGAGCTTCAAGTGGCTGTGGCTAAAAATTAAAAGGATTTCAGAGTCAATATTAAACAAATTTTGTCTTAGAAAAGTAATGTGAGAACTACAAATGCTTGTTAAGGGCAACACAACGCAAACTGCTCAAGTAATTCTATAATTTATATTCTCATAGTAAAAATCAGCTGGAGGTGTAAAAGTTAAGTGTCAAGTTTTAAATCTGAAGTCAACATCATCAAAATAATTAAAACAGGAAATGTGTGTATATATATTTAATGTATTTAGTGATGTTCTTAAAAGAAAAACAATACAATTGCTGTTCTTTCAGACAGAAAGAGGCTAGTCAGAGAAGCATCCTGAAGAACTTAGATGGTGCCCAAGAAGTGAGAGAGTGAGTGACCATCACTAGTTATGGGTAGGAACTTGGGAGAGGAAGGAGAGGAGGACAGGAGAAATGAGAGCCAGCGAGGACAGGAAGTGGAACAGCACCACCAGGAGACGCCTGTGCGCCCCTCATTTCTGTACACATTGCTGATGTTATGTACATGTAAGGTGAGGAGATTATCTAGATTTAATAATAAGAAACGTGAAGCTAAAGGTGCCTAGGATACAGGAAATCTGGACTGAAAGTCAGGTCGCAAAGGCTGCTGATTTTATACTGTTCCTCAAGCAGCAATCGCTCTGATGGAAAGGAAGGGATTGGCACAAGGAAGACTGCAGATCAAGTTAATATGCAAGAGAAGATACTGAGAAAGCGAAGGGGAAACAAGTCAGCAGATGAGTGCATCTGAGGAAGACATGACAAGGCTGCTCTCGGCCGCACCATGCTTGAGGTCCAACATTTTCTACTGACTTGGATCATGAAATTATGGAGATAAATTATAAAATGAGGCGTACAGTTCTTAGGGTATAGTGGTTGAGAACAGTTGCTGCTCTTTTAGAAGCCTGAGTTTACTTCTCATGTCAGCTGATTCACAACTACCTACAGGCCCAGCTCCAGGGGTCCAGTGCTCTCTTCTGGGCTCTCAGGGCATCTGCGTTCACAAGCACGTACCCAAAATGCTTTATCTGGAGGCAAGGTGGATCAGGCTGCCCTGGAAGTTGCTGTGTAAAGCAGGCTGGCCTCGGGTACAGAGATCCACCTGTCTCATCCTCTCCTGAGTGCTATGATTAAAGGCATGTACCCTGCATATAATCAAATAACTGGAAAAAATGAAAAGCAATTCAATTTCAGGCCAGCAACCTCACTCTCTTGTCACCAGGCTTGATGACCTGAGTTTGATCCCCAGTCTCTAGATCCTTTCTGGGAGAACTAACTCCCAAAACTGTCCTCACCTCCACTTAGATGCATACATGCACATATACAAATAACACATTTTTATTATGTAAAAATGTGTTATTTCTACTGTTAAGATGCTTATCTGTCTGACAGTATTCAAGAGAGGAACTGAGATAAGTTGAGTGTTGGAATCAGATGTACAAGGCGTCCAGAAATATCCAGGTTGAAGAAGCTTCAAGGGGCTAGGGAGATGGCTCCTTGGGGAAAGGCATCTGCTGCCAAGCATGAGGAGGGTCCCTGGACCGTCATGACAGAGAGAACTGACTCATGAACGTTGTCCTCTGACCTCCACACGTACCACAGCACACAAGCACAAAGTGAACCAATAGAAAATACAGGTGATCCTGGCGCAGCCATGGTGTTACTGAGGGATACACAGAGAAGGGGGAGGAAAGGGCCTCTCCAAAGTCAGAGGCCATGAGCTTCCCTGTTCCCTGTCTGCTTCCTGGTTCTCTGGGTTACACGCTGACGTGTGAGAGCGGAGATGGAGGACAGTGGCTGTGGAATGGCTCAGCGGTCTGCGTACCAGAAGGGTATTGATGAATGTGGAGGGCGAGGACACTGGCATTAGGATGTGCACGGGGGCCCAGCAGCCCAGCAGAGGGCACCTGCCAGTGTGGTCAGTGGTGGGACTGAAACAGGGAGTGTGGGGTGAGGACAGCAGTGCAGACAGTGGAGATGTTAGTGACAGATCAGTGACGGCTGCAGACCAAGAGAGAGCTGATTACCTGGGGAGCAGGGACTGAGACCACAGCTAGAGCAGATGGGAAGACAAGACAGGCAAAACATTTAAGAACTAGCTGGGCACAGTCTATGTGTCTGAAGTCCCAGCACTAGAGTTGCCAAGTCTAAGGTAGGCAGAAGCTTGAAGAGCAGTCTGGCCAAACAAACAAACAAACCTAAAGCAACAAAAAAACCTAATTCAAAATCAAGTAAATAGCCAGACAGCAAACAGACAAACAAACAGAAACCCATAAATCTCTCCACACTGGTATGTCAGAGGCACTAATTAAGAGAATAGAGATGGGCCACACTGATGAACAGACTGGATTTGCTGCGTTGTGGTACCCACGAGGCCTTTAAAGTTTGTCCAAGCAGAAGAGCCAGGCACATGACACTTACCTCAAAGGCTGCTTTCTAGCTTGGGCAGAGGAATGAAAGATGAAGCACCAATTAAAGGGCAGTAATAGTCACCAGTTAGAGGTGGCCAGCCAGTCTGGGGCCACACTCACGTGACCAAGCTCGACACATATGTGTGATGTTTAGATACAGTGCATTTACTTTTGAATTTCACAGGGAGCGTGAGAACACTTCAGCAAACTCTATCCCTGATATTGAGAAAATTACCTTTTCTTCCATTTCATAATTCACTCCAAATATCGGGCTGGCAGAATAGACTTTGTGAAGTGAGTTGATCTCCTTCACTGATTCCTGTAGTTTTTCCACTGGGTCTATTTTAAAGCCAAGGACATATCCTCCGCTCTAAGAAAAAAAATAAGAAAAATAAAACTAAACTAAATAAGCCCAAGGAGCAATGCATTCAGGATATGATGGAACCTCTCCAATTGTCCTTATTTTGGAACATCAGCCTAAGCTGCTCTGAAATGAACTCTGCTCTGAAAATCCCAAACACAAGAACAGAGGTGCACAGTGAGCCTCCAGGGAGCCATGGGGGAGCTGCCAGCCGCAGGACCCCAGGAGCAGCTCACCTCTAAGTTGTCTCCCTGAACCCTGCCTCCCTCATAGTTGGTCGGACGTGTTCAGATCACACATAACTTCACATTTAAACACTAGCTGATCTTCCCAGGTGAGAACACGCAGCGGAGAGTAAAGGCCAAAGGAACTGCGGTTTTTCTTGGACTAGGTCTTGAGAAGGAATAGACCATCCATTAAAACATGGTCTCTCCCTACAGGGTTTGGAAAGAATCTTGACTATGATTGACCACAGGTTGGAAGGAAGAAGCGTTAACCAGGGCTACACAGAGCAACCCTGTTTCAAGAAACAAACAAACAAAAAAGGCATGTACTTTTGGGTTAAAAACCAAAAACTGGTTATCAAGTGGTTTTATTAAACAGGAAAAAGTATATCCTGTTGGTACAGTTCCTGAGACATTGTGGGTACTTAGTAAATGGGAGAGTAG
Organism: Micromys minutus; assembly: GCF_963924665.1. Classification (NCBI taxonomy): domain Eukaryota; kingdom Metazoa; phylum Chordata; class Mammalia; order Rodentia; family Muridae; genus Micromys; species Micromys minutus. Next base: position 42,976,871 of record NC_137982.1, on the reverse strand, counting down.
ACATTCATTTTTAAATTTAGAAGTGATTTTATAATTTCCCCCTTCTTCTTTCCTTATACTATAAAGAAACAGGGGGCTGGAGAGCAACTAGAATAGTGCCTCTGATAACTCACTTTTTAAAAAATTGTATTTTGGGGCTAGAGAGATGGCTCAGTAGCTAAGAGCACTGACTGCTCTTCCAGAGGTCCTGAGTTCAAATCCCAGCAACCACAGGGTGGCTCACAACCATCTGTAATGGGATCTGATGCCCTCTTTTGGTGTGCCTGAAGACAGCTACAGTGTACTTACATATAATAAATAGATGTTTAAAAAATTGTATTTGGGGTACAGTTGTCTTGGCACTCAGAAGGGAGAGTGCCTGGTCCCTACGGAGTTCAAGTCCATCAGTAAAGATCTTTATATGTTTCAGATGTACTTCTGCAGAATGGCAGCACACTGGGGATGCGGCAGCTCAGTCTGGGAACCCCTGCTGCTCACAGCAAGTGAGCATCAGACAAATGGGGATGACCGTAGTCTCATCCCCAGCAGCTTTGAGATTCCAGGGAAGGTTCCTGCAGGCCTCAGCACCCAGACTGAGAGAGGAGGGAGGGAGAAGCAGCCACCATTCCCTGGATTTATTAGATGGAGATCACGTATGAAATGTATTGACCTAGCAGTGATCTCCTCATTAGCAATGTCATAACGACAGTTGTATCATCTAACGAGCAAACGGGCAGAGTGTGACGTGTGACTCCATCTATGACCCTAGCATTTAGGAGGCTGAGGCAGGAGGCAACACACACAGGTAGGCAGGACTCTTCCTGCGGAGATGGTTACTATGGTTACTATAAGACTTCATAGATTTGCATGCTGTGGCTGATATTCTTGCATGTAAACCATCTACCAAAGAAGAACAGCTAAAAACATAGGTACATAGTTAAAAGTTTATCAGTTTAGTACAAATGTTTAATATCTTACCTGCTGAGAGCTTTCTATGACAAGAGCCAAACCGAATTTCGAATCTCTGATCTTTATTGAACGCTATATAAAATGAAAAAGAAAAAAATGTAAGAACTGTAGGTGTGAATCAGCACACCACTTTTGCAGAACTGCTCTTCTCAGTCAAAGATTAGACACCCCTCATCTACCCTCCTCCTGCAGGAAACAGTAAACCACAATATGAAGACAGGTGCCACACGGATAAAGCCATACATGATTTTCAGATATTTTCAACTCTACAGAGTCAACGGGGCTTCTGACTATTTTACACAAAAGGCTGACAATCTTCCAGTTATAAGCCACTTTGTGGCTCCTAAAGCAAGATTAAAGTTATGTATGCATTCTGTTTCTTACACCTTGTCCTGGTTATGTTTTTTGTCAAACAGACAGAGTTAGGGTCTCTGGGGAGAGGAAACCTCAACTGAGAAAATGTCCCCACTCACGGCCTGTAGGCCAGCCTGTATGGCATTTCCTTTATCCATAATATATGTTCTGTTGGTGCTACCCAGGGCTGGTGTGGTTCTGGGTTCTATAAGAGAGCAGACTGAGCAGGCCAGCAGCACCTCCATGGTCTCTGCATCAGCTCCTGCCTCCAGGTTCCTGTCTTGTCTGAGCTCCTGTCCTGACTTCCCTCGGTGAGAAACTGTTCTCTAGAAAGGAAACCCTTTCCCTCCCAAATTGATTTTGGTCAGGATCTTTATCACAGCAACAGAAACCCTAAGTAAAAGAGAAATTTGTGCCAGCTCATGGGTACTGCTGTGAGAGAGCTGACCATGTGGTTGGGGAGGAATGTAGTAGCCTTTGAACTTAGAAAAGTCATTAAGTGCTCAAAGCCTAATGGTTTGTTTTCTTTGGGAGCAAAGCCAGTAAACAGCACTTGTCCACGGCTTCTGCTTCTGTTCTCACCTCCGGGTTCCAGTCCCTTCAATGATGAACTGTGATCTGGAAGTGTAACAGAAATAAAACCCCTTTCTTCCTCCCCAAGTTACTTTTGATCATGGTGTTTCATCACAGCAATAGAAAGTGTAGACAAATGTCAACCTCCTATTCAAGTGACACAAGCTAGTAAGACAGGATACACACACACACACACACACACACACACACACACACACACACACACACACACACACGGCTTGGGTCTGTGGAGGCGTCAGGGCAGAGGCTGAGGCTAAAGCTGAAGTTGGAACATGACTACTACAGTGACAAGCCGTGATGTATCACATTGCAAGCTGTTTGGGTCAGGCTGAATTTATTCCAGAAGCCACATTTGGCAACCCTATTCTTAAATAACAAAAAAATATTCTATTTGAAGACCAGAAAGCACAGGCTGTTTACCGCTTAGTAATTATTCAGCGTGACAAGGGTCAGGCTAGGTGAGCAATAGTCACAAAAACGAGTACAGAGCAGCAGGGAACACTGTGTGGTGGCGGAGCACTGACACACCAATACTTGGGAGGATGAGGCAGGAGGATTGCTATGAATCTGAGGCCCAGCCTGGGCTGGACGGTAAGTTTTATATTAGTTTGGACTATAGAGACCCTGCCTCAAAAACATCTCAAACTACACTAGACAAACCAAGCAATGACTATAAACAATTTGTCAAATGCTATGCAGACCATCAGCCTTGACAAATCATTTCTGCCTGGAGGGTAGCTCAGCGGTGGAGTACTTGCCTAGTTTGTACAAGGCCCTGGGTTCCATCTCCAATACCATAAATAAAACAAATGTTTGTATTTCCTTAGATTTCCTTCCTGCCACACTGTGGTAGTTCCTTTAATGTGTTTCTCTCTCTGCCAGGATGCAGTTCCCCAACAGCAGGGGCTGTGTTCTGGTTCACAGCTGTCTTCACTGATGACCACTGAGTGCGCAGTGGTACTGCCTGGGGGCTTCTGCTGCTAGGATAAAATACCACGGCCAAAAGCAACCTTGGGAGGAAAGGGTTTATTTCAGCCCATGTGTGCTAATCCTAGTCCTTCATGGAGGGAGGGCAGGGCAGGAGCTCCGGGACAGAACCAAAGCAGAGGCCAAGGAGAACTGCTACTTCCTGGCTTGCTTCTGCTTTTCTGGTGTTCATTTATGTGTATGGTCTTGGATCTGTGTGTGTGCCACACATGTGCCTTTGGAGCAGTGGGTCCCAACCCGTGTGTGTGTGTGTGTGTGGGGGGGGGGGTGTTGTCAAACAACCCTTTCACAGCTAAGACCATTTGTAAACACAGATGTTTACAATATGAATCATAACACTAGCAAATTTAGTTACAAAGTAGCAACAAAAAATTTATGATTGGGGCTCAGCACATGAGGGCTGTATTAAAGGGCTGCAGTACTAGGAAGGTTGAGAACCACTGCTGTCGAGGGTGTCAGAACCCCTGGAGCTGGAGTAACAGGATGTTGTGAGTTACCCAGTATCAGAGCTAGGAACTGAACTGGGATTCTCTGGAACAACAGCAAGTACTCTGAACCACTGAGTCATCTCTCCAAGCCTTTCCTTCAGTGCTGGAGACTGACTGTATACAGAGCAGCCAGGCACTCTACTGTGAGTCACATCCCCAGTCCTTCCTTCAGACACTTAACTTTTTCTTTCCTTTACTATCACATTGGCCAGTCTGGAACTTGCTATGGTGTCAAACTTACAAAGATCCAACTGTCCACCTCCTAGAGCAGGGATGGGGGAGAACACAGGACACACACACACACACACACACACACACACACACACTGTGCATAGTTCTTAATAGCAAGCTGAGGGAGAGTTGAGGGTGGGGTTGCAGCTTAGTAACAGAATCATTGCCCAGCAAATGCAAGATTCTAAGTCAATTCCTAGTGCCACAAAGGGAGAAAAACACAGGCAAGTTCACAACTGTTATGAATACTTTATTATTATTATTATTATTATTATTATTATTTAGATACAGTCTAGCTATGTAGACTGGCTGGTCTAAAACTTGCTATGTAGACTAGGCCAGAACTTACGGAAATCCTCTGGCCTCTATTGCTCTAGTGTTAGGATTTAAAGTGTGCACTGTTATGCCTGACTTATCAATACATTAAGCCTTTTTCTCTGTCAAAATAATAGAATCAACATTTTGAAACTATGCTTTTATTTATTTATTTAAAGTATACTTTAATTACATTTCTTTATTTATTTGGGTAGCGACACGTCTGTATGCCAAAGGAAATGAGTGTGGAGGTCAGAGAACAACCTTTGGGAGTTGGTTCTCTCTTTCCACCATGTGGGTCATGGGGATTGAACTCAGGTCATCAGATTGGGTGGCAAGTACCTTAACCTGCTGAGCTCTCTTACTGGCCCCAAGAGTATGCTTTTAGTTAATAGCACATAAAAAGGGAAATAAAAAGCCAGAACTGATATAACCCTAAACATTTAATTATTAGCTGTATTTATTCTTCATTTAAAGAAAAAAGATAACAAAGTGCATGTACTTACAATTTGCAGATATGGTATGCTGACATTAAAACTGTCATTCATATTTGCATGCCACACAATTCTCACATTGGTAATAAAGAAAGTTCCTAAATTGCCCTGCAGAAGAAAAGACAGAGGTAAATCAATGGTGGCTTGTTAGAACCCCTAGTCTGTTTCCTGAGCCGCAGAGTAACTCTCATGTGACAGCAGTAGATTAACACAAGACTTGAGCAGTATGAGAGCAGCAGTGTGTCTACTGTTTACAAGCTTAGCACAGCTGACTGGGCCTGGATCAGTCAGCGGTGGGACAGAACATCAGAACAGTTACACATCAAAGTTAGTGCATTTGTCTGAGGATGTGTGTGTGTGTGTGTGTGTGTGTGTGTGTGTGCATTCATACAAATGCTTGAGTGGAGGTCAGAAAACAGCTCTCCAGAGTGAGTTATCTCTGGTCACCTTAGGGGATCCGGGAACCAAACTTGGGCTGTCAGGGCTGCATACAAGCCTCTCTACTCATTGAGCCATTTCACTAACCCACAAAATTCTTCTTGGTATGTTTTGTAAAATGTACAATGGGGATTTAAATAAATAATCTCCCCACCCCCAGCCTTTTTAGGACTTTAGTATAGAGCCTGGCACATTGCATATTATAAGTATTAAATCATTTTATAACTATCATTCAAAACTTGTGATATCCCTGAGCAAAGAATTATGACAACTGAGAGTAAAACCTTATACTCCTATCTATCTGTCTGTCTGTCTATCTCTCTCTCCCTCTTTCTCTCTCTTCCTCCCTCCCTCTCTCCCCTCTCTCTCTCAGATATATTTGATGACTCTTCAATACTGACTAGATCAAAACTACAGCCAGATGTGGTGATTCACATCCAGACTCTCAGGACTTGGGGAGCTAAGGTGGGAAGCCCATGAGTTTAGAGCCAGCCTGGGCTACACGGTGAGACTTTCTCTCAACAACAAAACACAAGCAGCAGCAGCAGCAACAAAACCCTGGGGCCAGAGAGATAGCTCAGTAGTTCAGAGCACTAGCTGCTCTTTCAGTGGACCCAGGTTCAGTTCTTAGCACCCACAAGGCAGCTCATAATAATCTGTAGCTCCAGTCCCAGGAGAGCCAATGACCTCTTCTGGGTTCTATGGGCACCAGGCACATGTGATACACAGATATACACACAGGCAAGAGACCTATACACATAAAAGTAAAACAAACACCATCACCAACAACAAAAACATTGAAATATTTAAAAAATACTTATTTTATTTATTTTGCCTCCTGAGTGCTGGGGTTACAGAGTTCGCCACCACAGCACACCTATTCTTGATGACGTATCTGTGTCTCTGTGCGGTTATGCTCACGTGAGTGTTAGTGCTCAGTGAGGCCGGCTCATCAGACACCCTGGAGCTGGAGTCATAAGTGGTTGTGAGCTGCATGGGTGGGTTCTTTAAGTCCAGCCCTCAGATGAAAGTGAGTTCCCAGGCAGCTTGGATTACATAAGACCCTGTCTCAAAGCTAAGCACACACACACACACAGGATGAATGAATAAATGGTCTCTGTGAGGCTAGTAAACCCTGCAACTCAGAAGGGAAAACTATGAGAGAGAGACAGAGAGAGAGGGAGAGAGAGAGAGAGAGAGAGAGAGAGACAGAGACAGAGAGAGAGACAGAGAGAGAGAGAGACAGAGAAAGAGAGAGAGAGGGAGAGAGAGAGGGAGGGAGAGAGAGAGAGAGAGAGAGAGAGAGACAGAGACAGAGACACAGAGAGAGAGACAGAGAGACAGAGAGACTATTGCTCCATGTGTAAGGCTGTAGTGCTAACTCCTCCAGATTGTTGCTGATGCTGATGCTAATGATTATACAACCCCAATGATGAGAAGGAAATGGCTGTTGAAAGAGTCCTAAAGGACTAATTACTGTACGATACCTGGTCACTGGATAAATTCCATACGCCATTGATCTTATCATACACATGTTCCTGTGGTAATAACCTCAGCTGCTTGTTCTGAATGACTGCACTTCTCAGCTTAAAATCACGGTACATTTTAGAAGTTTCATATGCTCTACAAAAAAAGAATAAATGAAAGACCAGTTGCTCCAAACAGAAAATGTGGTTTGTTAGGCTGTGTTTGCTCATCTACTAAAATCCATGGTTGTTAACACTTCTGGACATCACTCAATGACAATGGCAAATCTAAATGCTCTTTATCGAGTTGTGGTAGCACAGACCTGTAATCTCACCACTTGGGAGGCTGAGGCAGGAGAATTGTTGACAATTTGAGGCCATCCTGGACAACATACTGAGTTATAGACCAGCTGGGGCTAAAGAATGGAATTGCTTCAAAAAGCAAAAGCAAGACCCAAAAGAACAAAAACATAGTTTCCTTTTCAGTAAGGATAAATGACTTCAGTCTTCTGTCATGGTAGTGTGACCCTGACAGGGTTTTTCTGTGTAGCAGAGACTAGGATGGCTTCAAACTCACAGAGATCAGCCTGCCTCTGCCTCCCAAGTGCTAGGATTAAAGACGTGCACCACGATGTCTGGCTTTATTGTATTTTTTTAAAAATTAGATATTGGCCTCAAATTTACTATACGCTCCCTCTCTCATCTTGGTCACAGCACTCCTTAAGTCAAACCAAAGAGAGCTATGGTTCAGGTGCACGGCCATGAAAACTGAAATGTATGTCGTTGCTATAGTGCTGGGGATGGAATCCCAGGCCTAAAGCATGCTAGGCAAGCACTCAACTGTCAGCCTGCACCTCAAGCCCGCAAGACATATGCTGAAACAAACACTTGTAAACAAAGGTCCAGAGGTGCATTATTAATAGTCTGAGCAAGTATAAGTCACTATAAAAATTATTTAGGTAAGACTTGAATGTCTCTCTGCTATAAAATTCTTTTAAACTCATTACTTGACTTTTTTACATAGCTAATTTAGTAGAATCTTTTCAGTACTCTTACATTTCACAGAGGGTGGTGCTACACATTCAGGATAGCCCAAACCCTAATCCTCCTGCTTTATCTTCCAGAGTGGTGGCATTACAAGGGTGCTTTATAAGTTCTTTCCATGAGCTTCTTATCTGAGAATGAAGTGTATTATTCTAAATGTCTTTGCAATATTTACAACTAGAAGATCCTGACAGACATCTGTCAAATGTCACCCTTTGTACCACTGCATCAAAGTAGCTGGAGACAGCCAAAACTCGGCCACTGTACCTGTGCACTGCGATCACAGAAGTAAAAAGTCTAGGGCTCCCCGGAACCAGATTCGTGAAGATGAACTCAAATCGGGTGGTGTTGCATTTTGTTAATATATAAAGAGCTTCAGTTTGGCCTCGTAGTTTCTGTAAAGTCAAATTTATTACAAAGTTTAGAGTTAAAGAGCAAGTTCCCATTCAAGGTAGAAGCAAACCTTAACTTTAAATATCCAGTGTTTCTTCAGGACACGCCTACTTCAGTAGGACTTTTCAGACTTACGGAGTTAGCGGTTCTTGTTGTAATGTTCAGTATGCAGTTGTATCCAATAGCTAAAACACAAACACACAAAGGGAATGCGGCCATGAGATCATACACTGAGAAACACAGTCTGTCAAAATCAAACGAGCAGAAGCACAACTTTCTAAGTGTTTATGAAATGAATATAAACCAAGGCTAGGAATGGAGCTCAGAGGGTAGAGTACTTCCTTAGCATCGTGGAGCCCTGAATGTGGTCCTCAGCACTGGGTAAACAGCACAGTCGGACACCTGTAACCCCAGTACTCAGAAGGTCAGACGTTCAAGTCATTTTCAGTGACAACACAGGTTAGAGGCTGGCCTGGAATATGTGGGACCCCCCTCAGGAAAGGAAAGAAGCGAAGAGGGGAGAGAGAGCGAGAGAGAGAGAGAGAGAGAGAGAGAGAGAGAGAGAGAGAGAGAGAGAGAGAGAGAGAGAGAGAGAGAATATGTATAAATGGTTATAAGAAACTGAGGGTTGGTTGAGCTTCTTTGATGAAATAAAAATATTTCTAACACGGGAAAGACAGTGTCTAAACTATCTAACACCATCTACCAACAAAACAAAACCCTTTCCATCACTATGTCAAAACATATATATACATATGTATATATGTGTATATATACATATGTATGTATGTGTATATATATATATATATATATATATATATATATAGAGAGAGAGAGAGAGAGAGAGAGAGAGAGCTAGATTTGTCACTTACAAAAAAGGGCAACAAACTACACAGAGGCCTGGAGACCTGAACCTCATCTCCAGAACCCATGGAAAGATGGACAGAGAAACCAACACACAGAGTCATCCCTTGGCATACCAACCCCACCCAGACATATCATGCACACACATAATAATAATAATAATAAAATTAAAGACAAAAACCATCCTGTGTAAAAGTATTAATCCCACATATGCCCAAGATACAAAACTGAAAAAAAAAGAACAGATAATTTCTTTTGCATTTCAAAATAGTCTATGATCAGACTTTATTTCTCAAGGTTTTCTTAGCTAGCAATCTCATATTTCCACATTCTTCATGGGCTAGCTTGAAAGAAAACTATTCCTGTTCATTTATATTACTGGGACTAAATCTAGGGCCTTAAGCATGTTGGGCAAGCACTCTACCACTGAGCTCTGTCCCCGCCGGCAGTTAGATTTCTTTGTTTTTGTTTGTTTTAAATATAAAATCTACCATCCAACTTTCCTGAAAAAGGAATTTTTTTCCTTAGCATCTTATCTAAGGAAGATACTTACAAAGATTGACTCTGGGTAATGCCAAGGAATGCCAGATGATCCTTAAGTTTGTTACTAAGAGTCTACCTAAAAGCAAAGAGGCAAGAACATATTAGCTTCAGGCCTTTTCACATCGCAGAGCAGAACAATGCATGGCTTGATGCCCAGCAGTCCATGCGCTGCATGCCTGTGATTCTGGTGTTCAGGCGTGGAGTTGGGGAACCATAGCTAGATACACGGAGAGTCTGAGGGTAGCCTGATTTAGATGATTTAAAAAAATGTGCGCATGGGCAGTTCTCATGGTGTGTGTGTGTGTATGCCGCACACAGAAAACAAAGGAGAGCATCAAGTGGCCTCCTCCATACACTCCACAGAATTTCTTTGAGGTGGCAAGCCTCCCAGACCTCCTCAGTTCTGGTGCTCCATGTGCACAGGACCACCCTGGTCCTTATTGTATAGGAAGCACTCTTCACAAACGGCTGAGCCATTTTTCCAACCCCATGGCTCTCATTTAAATGAACTATGTGCATCTATACTCAGTTCTCCTATAGGCATAGGCTAGACTGCCTGCAAACAAAGCACGAGTTCTTCAATGGCAGACCAACAAATTCAGAGTTAAGCCTATCAGCAATAAAACTGAGTTGGAGTTTAGGCTTAAATATGGGAAGACAAAACAATTTTCTTAAATATGGTAGTACATGCCATTAATTAATACAACACTCAGGAGGCTGGGGACAGAGTCTAAGGCAGGTAGATCTTTATGAGTTCCAGGCCACTAGCCATGGCTAAAAGAGGAGAGAGGACCTGGCATGGTGGCCTGTGCCTTTAATCCCAGCACTTGGGAGGTAGATCTCTGTGGGTTTGGGGTTAGCCTAGTCTACACAGAGAGTTCTAGGGCAACTATGGCAAACCCTGTCTCAAAAAGCACAAAACCATGAAGAGAGAGAGGACATAGTGCAGTCTGGTTCATCATGTAGTTATGCAACATTAGGAAAGCCAAGTACCCCCTCGGTTACACCAGGGGAGAGAATGGTAAGAGTGTCTACTTAAGTTTGTACCATTACATAAGATTATAGGTGCAAATATGAAAGGAAGCAGTTGCGAATAGTAAACACTTTACAAACCTGTTAAGAGCAAGTCAGGGAACACTGGAAGGGTTGGAGGAAAGATAGGGAAGGGGAAATGATATAACTGTATATATTTTTAATTAATTAATTTATTTATATGTATACACTGTCGCTGTCTTTAGACACACCAGAAAAGGGCATCTGATCCTATTACAGATGGTTGGGAGCCATCATGTGTTTGCTGGGAATTGAACTCAGGACTTCTGGAAGGGCAGTCAGTACTCTTAAACAATGAGCCATCTCTCCAGCCAATATAACTACATTTTAACTAAAACATTTTAATAAAATGTTAAGAGCGGTTATATATTTTCCTTCTATGAAGTGGGGAACACTGCTGGCAGAATCCAGGACATGGCACTTGGTAGACGAGAGTTCTAGCAGAGAGCTACAGCCCCAGCCTCCCTCCTCCTTTCCTCTCTTCCTACCCTGCTCTTGCAGATTGAAAACTTGATTAGGCTCGGTTCCTTTAAGCCTTCCTTGCTTAGAGAGTAACACTTTATCACATAGGCTATTCCACAGATGCTCCTGTCTCAGCACCCAAGCAGCTGGGACTAGAGCTGTAGACTTTCAAGCCTGGCTCAGAATTTTGATGTTTTACAAACTGACTTTTATTACTTTAAAGATGTATTGATTTCCTTGTATTATTTCACTTAGGTAATATTTTGTCTTTAACACATTTCTATTAGCATATCCAGAGAGTTATGGGGTGAGAAGAGTTTGCCTGACAAGACAGGCTACCACTTTCTGCTCACTGTTTATCCCCTACAAGTTACAGGAGTCTCCGGATGCCTCTTTTCTCCTGAGGGACCCCTCCCTGCAGCTCCGAGCCCATCCTTCCAGGCCCTCTCTCCTCTCTCTGTCCCTGTGTCTTCTAATCGACCCAACACAGAATCTCCTGGCCCCCATCTCACTCTCCACAGCGTCAGTGCCCACACTGATCTGACAGTTTCCTGGCCGAGTACCTGGAAGTGGATTATACGTGCAAATTTTCCGAGATACTCATAGCTTTAAAACAGGGGGTCCTGAATGGGACATGGCCTTAAGTTGGTCACTTGAAAACTGCTTGAAAGGAGCAGATGTGGAGAGTTTGAAGGCAGAACTCCCCATCCCCTCTCTACCTCCAGATAAACCAGACACGCTGCACATTCCTGTAAGCCTTCATTGAACAAAGCTTCCTGAGTTCTGAGTAGGATTTAAGTACTGTGAATGGATTATTTGTTTCATAGCCAAGCTTCCTCAAATCCTTGTTTTGAGGAAGAAAAAAACAAACAAACAAAAACAAAAACCACAAAACCCTGGATGGCTTCAACCTTCTGATCTTCCTATCAACACATCATTAAGGCTGAGGATTCATGCATCGCTGAGGACTGAAAACCCAGCGCTCCTTCCTATTGAAGTTCCCAGCTCCTCCAAAGACACTTTCAGGACACACCAAGCTCCCCTCTCCCCTCTGAAGAACAGTAATAATGCTTCCGGGCCCTGTTGACTGCACACTGACTCCTGGCCCCATAAACACCTGCTTTAAGTTTTGGCTTCAGGCAAATTTGATTTAGGAAGGATGCTAGAGTCAGCTGCAGCTGTTTCTCAGCGGCAGTTTAAAGAAACATCTTATATGACTTTGTGGTACTTGACTGATGACAAATAGACTTCTCAGTGTAGCACTAAAATTTCCCCTTCCACACGTCAACTTCTAGGGACAAAACTGAGGGGACGGTGCAGTACTTCTGGGTTATGGTGAAATATGGCTACACTGCATCCATATGAATATTGAATGCTCACCATGGTATATGATCCCAGTGGGAGGCATATCCAAGGGTAGGGACAAATCTATGACTCTTGCAAACAGGGCTTCTAGAGTTTTAATCATTATACCAGAAGATCGTATGTCATGGATTAAGAATCACTTCTGACCCTGTCTGTAAGTAAGTTTAACACCTACCTTTCCTCTCATTTGTGAGAAATCCGTGGGCTTAACTTTTCTCTTCTCACAGTTACATTTACATACAAGCCTTTTTTTCTCCAGCTAATAGGAACCAACATTTGTAAATTAAATCAGAATGTAAAACTCAAATGCACTCACCTCTGTCTCCATTATTTCCTTTTGTGTCTTCAATTGAATCTAAACAATCAATAAGGACTTCCCCAGGTCTGGTTTTCATCTGTCTGAAATAAGCATAAATTTGAGGGTCATAACTTCAAACTCCATCTGCTGCCCGTTTATTTAGAGAGGAGAGACACGGGCACAGCAGTATAGAGTATGTAGCCCTGGCTGCTTATCACGTAAGAATAACGCCTAGACCCTGGAAGTCAGTGGAGCCTGAACTAACCTTGGGAGTCAGCTAGGACCAGAAGTGGGGTCTTGGAAAACTAAACAGAAAAAGAGCAAAGAGTGCATGATTGAAAAACAGGAACGAGAAAAGGAAAAGAAGGGGTCTGAAGAGAGGGCGGTGAGTAGTGAGAGAAGTGTAGCTGGGTGACGGAAGAAGAGTCATCAAAGAATCTGAGACTCCAGGATGACAGGTATCAATTGGACTTAATCTGTGGGCAGAGCCCCCGGAGGTTTCTAACTAGAGGAAGGACATCAAGCAGCTATGGAAGGAATGGTTTTTAAAAAGGGTTGTATGGGAAGTATCCTCAGGAGGGTGTTTCAGCAGGTAAAGGTAGCTGCCACCAAATTTGATGGCCCGAGTGTCATTCCTGGGACCCACACAGAGGAAAGACTCCTCCACTCATGCATGATACACTCTGTGAGCTATCTCCACAGGCCCTTTTGATGATTTCTATTTACAAAGCTGCCCGAGTGCATTTCCTGCACTAGAATGAGGGCGTGCGATAATCATTCCCTCTTATTTTCGTGTCTTAATTTGGAGTCAGCTGTCTGTAAACTGAAAATGTTCATGATAACTGGATTTGTCTGGATTATGACCCATCCCAACCCCCGATATAGGGAAAGCCATAGAAGGTGTGTAATGAGTTACTGTACTTTGTAATTTCACAAATACCCCCCCTCCCTCAACTCCCTAAAGGAACGAATACTATGTTAGGCATCCAGTTTTTACAAATACTGAGAAATGTACCAATATTTCATTTTTTTCCATTCAAGGAGACAGTGTGCACGATAAAGCACCATTAGGAAGCAGCTGAGGCGCCATGTAGTTATTGATCCAAGAACTTCAGCTTGAATGTTTTCCATCACGATCTCAGCGCCCCCCTGACTTCGAGGCAGGAAGGTTTTTAACCATCTCTTTTAAGCATATTCCCCCACTTTAACAAGCTCTTAAAGATTTAGATAAAGATCAAACGAAATGAATCCCGACTCAAGCTTTGCGTGGTGGAGAATTCGCACTCTCGCCGCCCTCATTTTACAGACACGCCAACTGTGCAGAGGCCCTTAATGTGCAATGCTATTCTGGATTTTGTTCTAGAACCCTGTTTTCCGGATCCCTGCCTTATGTCCCCTCCTGCTGAGGACCTCAGGGGAGCATAGCTGCGGGGTCCCAGCGCGTCCAGAGACTCACTGCGAGGACACGTCGAAGCGCACGTCACGGTCCTCCCACAACACGTCCAGCACAGACATGGCGACCGAGGGAGCCCGCCGCTGAAATTCACACTGGCGGTCCTTTGGCGTCTTAAGGACACCAAGGCAACGCGCCGTCTTTATCACGACATCTACGGCGGGCGCCGAGGCCCAAGCTTTCACCAGGTACTGCGCTTTCTTTTCCCAGACCGTTTGTGTCGCTGTGTCTCTTTGAGGCTTGTGGCTGGGAAGCTGCTTCGCTTCTGAGCCGCCTCTCTGGTCTCTGCGCAGAACTTTAGCCATTTCACCTTTCTTGCCGTTTTCCTACACCATCTAGAAATCATCAAATTACATTCCTGGTTTGCTGGGGCTCTGGCCCTGCCCACCTCGCATGCCCCGGTGGCCTAGATCTCTGGCTACATTCCAGCTCGAGGCTCAGAACCCGTCGAGGTCCTGCTCCATCTGGTCGGGACCATTGCTTCTCTAGATTCGTACGCGGACAGCCTTTACGTCCTACTTCACAAGTCAGCTCTGGGGTCCCTCTATTGTGAGCAAACAAAACACGGACGTCTGACCCTCAAATTTTTAAAGTTCACCGCTTTTGAACAGGGCAGACTGAGTACAGGATAAACTCTCTCTCCCTCCCTCCCTGTTCTCTCTCTGTCTCTGTCTGTCTGTCTCTGGCTCTCTCTCTCCCTCCCTGTTCTCTTTCTGTCTCTCTGTTTCTCTCCCTCCCTCCCTCCTTCCTTCTTTTTTTTATTTTGACATGGACTCACTTTATGGTCCTGACTGACCTGAAAATGGACCGGCTTCGGTTTTCCCAGTACTGGGATTACAATCACGCATCTTGCCTACTTTATATATATATATTTTAAACGAATCAAAGTGCTTTCTTTTAGTCCATGACAATTAATCAATAAACAAGTAAAACGGCAGCGCTTTTGAGGTCCCGTGGGTCTGTGTCTTGCTTCAACAGTGTTTGAACGGAACAGAGCGGGGGGGGGGGGGGGGGGCTCCCATCTTAGCTTTCAGCTGCCCTACAAGTCTCTCCAGTGGCAGCCTCCGGGAGCATCTCCTTGCCGTCCGTCTCCGGCTCCTAGGACTATTTCCGATGGGGTGTTGTGGCTTTGGAGGGCGTAGGCCATTTCTTCCACGAATTGGCCAAGGAGAAGCGCTCCTCAAGTTGCAAAACGAACGTGGGGGCGAGCACTCTTCCAGGATGTGCAGAAGCCATCTCAAGATGAGTGGGGTAAAACTCTGGAGGAAGCTGCCTTGGCCCTGGAGAAGAACCTGAACCAGGCCTCTTGGATCTGCATGACCTGGGTTCTGCCCGCACAGACCCGCATCTCTGTGACTTTCTGGAAAGCCACTTCCTGGATAAGGAGGTGAATGAAACTCATCAAGAAGACGGGCAGCCACCTGACCAACCTCCGTCGGCTGGCAGGGCCACAGCCAGCGCAGACTGGCGTGCCCCAGGGGCGAGTATCTCTTTGAGCGCCTCACTTTCAAGCAGGACTAGGAGGCCTCTGTGCCTTCCAAGGGGCTCCCTCCTCTGCTGCACCACCTGCCTCAGGACCTCACCCGAATGAACCTCTAAAGCCACTAGGCTGCTTTGTAACTGCCCTGGAGCCTCTCCCAAGTCTTGGATCAAGAAAAAAAAATAAAGCTTTTTGAAACAGCTAAATAAATAAATAAATAAATAAATAAATAAATAAATAAATAAATAAATAAATAAATAAATAAATGTAAGGCCGTAAATAAATTACTGCTTCACAAAGAGTGATCTGAGGACTCCTGGGCATGCTCAGGATCCTTTCATGGTTACATGCTTAGAATGGCGTGTAAACATTTGCCTTTTAAACTCTAATTGGGTCACGGATGCACATTATGTATAACTGAGTATGTAAGCACACAGAACACTATACTAGACAAGGGTTTCATGTGTGGGCCAAACTGGCCTAAAACTTACTACGGTGAGCAGAGTAGCTTTGAACTCACAGCAACCCTCCCACCTCAGCTCCAGAGTGCCGGAATTAGAGATGGGGGCTACTCTGCCCAGCTACTTGTCTAATGCACTTCGGCATTTTGGCTTTAGGATTTATGATATCATTCAAATCCTGTTAACGTTAACTTTCCTGCTCAGCCTCCCGAGGACCGGGTTTACCCTGTGAACCACCGTGCTCACCTTTTTAAAAAACGAGATAGCATTTGGCTTTGTAGGCTAGCCAGGCCTCTCGGTCCTTGTGATTCTGCCTTCAAAGTCCTGCAGTCACAGCCATGTAACTGCTGGCTGCAGTTGCCTACTACTAAGCTAGACATGAAAAAGTTTTGTAACGGGCTGGTTACATGCCTCACTGGTTAAGAGCATTAGCTGCTCTTCCAGAGGAACTGGGTTTGGTTCCCAGCGCCCATATGGTGGCTCACAACTGTTAACTCCAGTTCCAGGGAACCTATGAACTCCACAGGCATCAGGCATTCTTGTGGTACACAGACATCCACACAAGCAAAACACACACAGTAAAGCTAATTTTCCAAGTTTTGCAAGAATGTAGATCAATGTTATTCTCACAGATATTTCAGAGAATATAAATATTCAACAGGTTATGTATGTTGCTGGAAGTAATGGCACACATCTTTAACACAGCACTTGAGAGGCAGAAGCAGACATATTTTGTGAGTTCGAAGCTTAACTGGCTTACATAGTAAGTTCTAGGTTAGGTTAGCCAGTCTTACTAGTAGGATTCTGTCTCAAAACAGTTTTTACTCTGTTTGATAATGTGAGTCAATGTTGGTCAGAATATATTTCTTCTAGTTTTATTGAGGTGTAAATGGCATATTGAAAATAATGTATACAGTTTGGTGAACTGGAACTTGAGGAGTCATGTGTACTATCGTTACCACAATCAAGATAATAAAATCCCATTATTTCTAAATGTCTTCTTGTTTCTCTTTGTGGGCGTCATTTGTTTGAGTTGTGCCTTCAACAACAAACATTTTTCTTGCTGGTTACCCAAGCTAATTAACTTTGAGAAAACATAGTCATTCAAAATATTTTCAAGTGGTAATAGTTGTACATGGCCTACGTTTGAGGGTAAAGGTTTTTTTTTTTTAAGTAAACAGAAAGGGTGATGTGTAGTTTGGTGTAGGTGATATATGATTGGACAGTGGAGAGGTAGGCAGGAAAAGTCTAAGAAAACAAAAGAGGAGAAGAGGTAGGGAGGAAAGTGTCTAGAGGAACAGAAGAGGAAGGAGGAGGCAGAGAATCAGGAGGTAACATGGAAGCCGACGTGAATGTTTCTCTCGGCACATCTCTTCATAAATAAGGTTGTTATGAATATTTCAAAGGGCTTCTATGGGTCTATTTATCTCATATAGATGGTGTACTGGCTGGTTTTGTGTTAACTTGACACAAGCTGGAGTTATCACAGAGAAAGGAGCCTCAGTTGAGGAAATGCCTCCATGAGATTCAGCTGTAAGGCATTTTCTCAACTAGTGATCGGGGGGAGGGCCCAG
Source organism: Micromys minutus (assembly GCF_963924665.1). NCBI lineage: Eukaryota > Metazoa > Chordata > Mammalia > Rodentia > Muridae > Micromys > Micromys minutus. Next base: position 42,959,566 of record NC_137982.1, on the reverse strand, counting down.
CCCATTGTGGGTGGTGCCATCCCTGGGCTGGTAGACCTGGGTTCTATAAAAAATCAGGCTGAGCAAGCCAGGGGAAGCAAGCCAGTAAGTAACATCCCTCCATGGCCTCTGCATCAGCTCCTGCTTCCTGACCTGCTTGAGTTCCAGTCCTGACTTCCTCTGGTGATGAACAGCAATATGGAAATGTAAGCTGAATAAACCCTTCCCACCCCAACTTGCTTCTTGGTCATGATATTTGTGCAGGAATAGAAACCCTGATTAAGACAGATGGACAAGTTATATCTTTGTTTGTTGGTTGTAAGCTTATTGTGTAGAGAGTTTATGGGTTGAGAAGTTAACATATAAAAATTTGTTTGACAAATTAATGATTGTGAGTCATGTTTTCACTGGGCTGTGGAGGACAGTGTGTGTAAGCAATGGCTGAGATGGGCAGGCAAGATAAACCTCATGGGAAGTGAACCGAGTGGAGGGGGTAGCTTGTGGATCCTGTGATAGCATCCGGGTTCCTGGCTCCACACAAGAGCGGCTCCTTCGGAGTGAGACTGGAAAAGGCTCCGTGCTACTCTGGGATCCTAAACACATTGCTGGCCAGATAATGAAGATTTCTATTGGTTTAAGCCCATGACTGAGCAGTCTTCTCTGCTGAATAACAACAAACAGTACAGCTCAGTGAGACAGCTGCTGTATAGCCTCACGCTCGCTCGCACTCACACACAGTGGTACCCAAGTCATCATGTCAAGTTCAGGCAAAATAAAACCAAGCACGATAGTTTATATGTAAGAGGTTCTGTGGGAGTGTGCTCCCACGTACCTTGGGAGCGGGAGTAAGGAATGGTGACTTATTTTGTTTTTCTTGAAATTCGAAGAGATCCACCTGTCCTACCTTCCCCCAGTGCTGGGGTTGAAGGCATGTACCACCACAAATGATGACTTTTTATTTCACCAGAAAAGGAATGAGCTGGAACTAAGACTGGGTTGCTAAGAGCACCCGCTGCTTTCTCACAAGACCTGTGTTCAGTTCCCAACACCCACATGGAAGCTCGAAACCTTTTGTAACTCAACTTCTGGGGGATCCGACACACTCTTCTGGTCTCCAAGAGCACCCAGCACACATGTGGTACATAGACACACATCCAGGTAAAACACTCAAACACAATAAATAATATATATATTTTTTAAAATAAAAGGAGGGGCTGGAGAGATGGTTCAGTGGTTAAGAGCACTGACTGCTCTTCCAGAGTTCAATTCCCAGCAACCATATGGTGGCTCACAACCTTCTGTGATGGGATCCAATGCCCTCTTCTGGTATGTCTGAAGACAGAGACAGTGCACTCATATTTAGGAAGAAAGAAAAAAAAGAAAGGAAGGAAAGGCTGCTGAATAAAACAAAAATTCTTAACGTTTGACTAAACTCCTCAGTGATTGATACACATTGTTTAGAAGAGTGTAGAGAGCATGTTCATGAACGTACCCTTGCCGGCATGAACTCAGATTTAGTCTAAGGGTGGGTGGTTAACTAGAGATAGATCCCAAGTTTGTTGTGGATAGCGAATGTGGAGGATTGAATATGCTTGGCTCAAGGAGTGGCAGGCACCATTAGGAGATAGGGCCTTGTTGGAGTGGGTGTGGCCTTGTTGGAGTGGGTGTGGCCTTGTTGGGGTGGGTGTGGCCTTGTTGGAGTGGGTGTGGCCTTGTTGGAGGAAGTGTGTCACTGTGGGAGTGGACTTTAAGACCCTCATCCTAGCTGTCTGAAAGCCAGCCTTCTATGAGCCTCTCAACTCCTCCTGCACCATGCCTCCCTGGATGCTGCCATGTTCCTGCCTCTGAATAGACTGAATCTCTGAACCTTGTAAGCCAGCCCCAGTTAAATGTTGTCCTTATTAACAATTGCACTTCAGGCGGCCTCCCCACACAGCTCCTGCCTGGCCGTTTCACTTAGGCTCGGTCGTTGTGAGGCCACCGGCCCCTTGATTTGACTTTGTGACTCTCCACCTGTCTCTGGATAGAACCTGAACAGTAGTGTCACCTCCCTGACCTCCTTCTCATCCTTTGCACTGGGAGTTTTCTGTGAAAACGGCAGTGAACGTGTTGGGTTTTAAGCGAGCCCTAAGGAAGTGGGTCGGGGGGGGGGGTATATGTACAAGAGGAGAGAGAGCTGTTGGGGAACTAAGAATGATTTTTTTTCTTTTTAACATTTTTTTAATATTAGTAATAAATAGTGGAAACCAGCAAAAAAAAAAAAAAAAAAAAGAGTTGCTTTGGTTATGGTGTCTGTTCACAGCAGTAAAACCCTAACTGAGACAGTGAGGGATAAGGTAGAGATCAAGGAAGGCTGTGGACTCCTCATCTCATGCTTCCCTCTCTACAGATACAGATGCCCATGTCTGACAGTGGTTGTAACTGTTGTGCTGTGCATCTGGGAAAGGAATCGGACCTCTTCTCTAACTCCATAGCAGCAGCTCTGTCTTAGAAACAACCCGAAGAATCTAACTGTATTTCTCATACTTCCAAGTCTCTTCCCTTGCTTGCCTGATCTTTATTTATTTATGAACTACGTTCTATGCTTTGTAAGACCACCACAGAACTCGGGCTCCCATACTCTGAGATTCCTCAAGTGTGCTTCCTTAGCATTTGTGTATTTGTTTGTTTGTTTTTAAGATGGGTCTCTCCTTCAAGCCTTGGCTGGATTACAGCTTACTATGTAGATAAGGCTGGCCTCATTCATAGAGCTCTTCCTGCCTCTGCCCTGCAAGTGCTGGGATTAAAGTCTGTGTAACCTCTGTTTCTTAGCCTTTAAAAATCTGACTTCTCTGTATTTATCTTTATCTTGCCACTGCCAAACCAGATGACCCAGTCTTTTCCCTATTCACCAGTAGCCGTGCACCAAACTCACCACGCACAGCACGTGCCCTGTGCCTTTTCTTTCTGCTCTTCTCTTTCTGGGTACATGGTCTCCCATCTAAGCCCATCACATTGCCAAGTTATATTCCTAAGTTCGTACTTACAGTGTTATGTTAACTGCCTCTTAGAAAATGGGCAGGCTGTTCCATGTTGACCTTCGCTGACAAAGTGAGAGGCATTTCTGGGGCAGCCATTGGCCCCAAACTAAGAGCAGTGGTTTATTGTGGTACTATTGTGGTAGACAGAGAATGGCCCTTAGCCTAAATCAATCTAAATACTGCCCTGTGTATTTTCTGTCAAAGCAGACAGACAAACAATCAAAAAGGACAATATTTAGATTCCATTCTTAATCATTTTTATAGGATACTTTACAAACATTTTCAATTCATATGTCAAGAGTAGATGCACTTCTGTGATGCCCAGTATTTTGAAAACATTCCATTCACGAAGGGTATTATTCGGTCCTGTCCTACAACACGATTTGTTTACTCAAATTGGGTCTTAGTGCTCAATGGACTGATAAAAGTACAACTCCTCATGGCATTAAGCGTAAACAGGACGAATACAATGAGTTTGATTGCTATTATCTTCTCATGCAAATCCAAAACACGAAAACAATTCAATGACGGTAGAGTTATTCACAGAACATTAACCAGGTTAAATTTTACAATTAAGGAGGATGCAGAAACAGGGAAAAGTTGTTTTTAAAAAAAAATTGGTTACCTACTGATTATAACACAGCTGGGCAAGGCCACAAAATCCATTTTATAAAAGCTAATAGCATCCGTGCCAATAAAAACCTGAACACTGTGGGCGACTGCTTTCTAGAAGCCTCTCTCAAAAGCTCAAGGATACTTGTACTGTGAAGAGGGTGAGGGAAAACAAAGCTACAGGTGAGCCCAACCACCTTGAGAGGCTCTGAAGTAGAAAGTCATGTCAATGATGTAGACTTCTGACTCTTTTGGTTTGGGGGACTTGCTATGTAGACCAAAGGCATTAGGCTCTCTGGAGCAAAGACTAGGAGCCAGTGGTTTTCAATGCTCCCCAAGTGATTTTGATATATACCCAGAACTGAGAGCTTCTGAGAGTCCTGTCCTAGGCATTTTGAGAAGCAATAGAGAGTCCAAGCATTTGGTCACAGTGGTAGATGCTGCAAAATGGGTTTTGGGGAGCTTCTGTTTGTGGGACCAACTCCATCCAACAGCCCAGAGGGCACCAGCACTGGGATCGTTTATTCACTGGTTATCAGTTCTTCTCTAAAGCAGCTCCAGGGAGGCAGGCAGGAAATTATACAATATATTTTACTAAGAAAATTTAAAAGTTTCTTTGCCTTCTGTTTTGGGGAACAAATTTTCCTCTTGTCCCCTAGAATCCCATCCCACCCCATCCCCAAACTTAGGCAGGCTGTGAAACCCAATCCACTAGCAGCGCTCTTAAAGGCATGGCTGACCAAGTCTGGACTGAGTATGGTAAGAACGGCAGCTTCCTCGCTCAGCCATCCATCAGCCTGATTGCCCTGGAGCTTGGAGTTGCAGCAGGAGAGACACCTGCTGCTCAGTAGTTCTGGTCTCACTTCCTTGCCCCGATTTCAAGTCCTTACTCTTGTCTCTGCAGGAATGGGCCAAAGCTCCTATCACACACGCCTGCACATAGGGACTAGAGAAAATGGTGCACAGTGGACATGGTTTAGTGTCTGCGCCAAGTAGCTCCCCCGGTGTTCTTCCGGTACCAGACATTCTTCCACCACTGCCGCCGCCTCCTCCTCTTCTTTTTCAAGGTATGTGCCAGGTGATGGTGGTTCACGCCTTTAATCCCAGCACTCAGGAGGCAGAGGCAGGTAGATCTTCGAATTCAAGGCCAGCCTGGTCTAAAGAGCAAGTTCCAGGACAGCCAAGGCTATACAGAGAAACCCTGTCTTGAATGTTTTAAAAACAGATTTATTTGTGTGTGTGTGTGTGTGTGTGTGTGTGTGTGTGTGTTTGAGTGTATTTAGGGTAAAGAGACACCCCGGGACGGAGGCGGTAAACAGGCAAAGTAAGACTGCCTGGGAAGGGGGAAGTCGGAAAGAGTGAGACCGCGGTGGCTCCGACCAAGCAACAGAGGCGCGCGCAGCTCCGTACTAGAATCAGGCCCGAAGAGAGAGACCGCGGGGCCGATAAAGAGGTAAGCCATTTTTTACTTTTTAATAATGACCACAACATATTTATTTGTGTGTGTGTGTGTGTGTGTGTGTATGAATGTATGTGTGCACACACGTGCCTGTGCATAAATAGAGGAGGCCGGAAGAAGGCACTGGACTCCTCAGACCTGGAGTTACAGGCGTTTGTTACACATTGTGTGGGTGCTAATATCCGAACACCAGTCCTCATGATTAATTAGTGAGTCATCTCTCCAGCACCCCCTTAGGAACTGGTCTTTAAATAAATAAATAAATAAATAAATAAATAAATAAATAAATAAATAAATAGGCCAAGCATTGTGCATTAAAGGTGCATTCTTTTAATCCCCAGCAGAGGTCTTTGGCTCAGAGTTCAAGGCCAACCTGGTCTACATTATTGAATTCCAGGCCAGCCAAAACATAATGAGCCCCCTTCCCCTGATACATATGAGAATATGTGCCTACATGTGTGTACATCATTTACAAAATGATGGATTTATTGTGACAGTGCCATACATGGATAGCATGAATTTTGCTCATAGACACCTTTGCATTTCCCTCTATCCTTCTTCCTTCTCCCTCCCCAAATAGTTCCTCTTCTACTTTCATGAATCCTTATGTACATTTATTGTAATATATTATACATATGTAATATGTTTGTATACCGCATTATAAACTTGTGTGTATGCATACGTATGTGTGTAATGTATTATGAGGGCATGCTTGTGTGTGTATAGAAGCCCGAGGTCAAACTTGGATGCTTTTTTTCATTGCTCTGAGTCTTATTTTTTACTTTGAGACAGGCACTCCTGTCACCCAACCTGGCCTCCAACTTACTGTGTAGACCAGGCTCATCTCTAGCTCACAGAGACAGGCTCATCTCTGCCTCCCAAGTGCTGAAATTAAAGACGAGTGCCTGCCCTGTACCTTGTTTTGTTGAAACCGAGTCTCTTGCTGAGTCAAAGCTCACTAGTGAGCTACGCTGTGTGGCCAGCGAGCTCTAAGGACCCTCCTGTTAGCATCCTTCGTGTGCCCTATGACTGTAGATGCTGGGTATCACCTTGGTTAATCTTTATTTTTCTCCTTTTATGGGGGTCCCAACTCAGGTCTTCACCCTTGCATGGCAGGCACATTACTTGCTTAGCCTGCATATCACACCTTCTCCACCCACTCACCTGTTGCTATGACAACCACCATTTCATGCTTTAGATGATTACTTATTTGGAATGATTACCAGCCACCATGTAAGGTGGGTGTTATTAGCATCTTTTCCTTAGAGAGTTAGTCTTAGGCACAGAGATGTTAAAGTATATGTCTAGCCGGGCGGTGGGGGTACCTACCTTTAACCCCAGCACTCAGAAGGCAGAGGCAGGTGGACCTCCGAGTCAGAGACCAGCCTGGTCTAAAGAGCAAGTTCCAGGACAGCCAGGACTTCTCAGAGAAACTTTATCTTGAAAAAAAAAAAACTAAACCCAAATTCCAAACCAAAAAGAATGTGTCTAAAGCCAGACAGAGAAGGGCTGGGATATAGCTTAGTTGGTTTAGTAATTGCCTGCATCCATGAAGCCTATGTCCCCGTCCCCAGCACCATATAAATGAGATATGGTAGTGCGCACCCCTGCAGTCTCAGCACTTGGGAGTTGTAGGTAGGAGATGCATAGTTCAGAACCACATTTAGGCTACATAGTGAGTTGGAGGCCAGCCTAGGTTGCAAGTCTCAGAAAACAAGACTACGTCACTCTGGTAGTACATTATTTAAAGTTTTAGTGAATGCAGAGGCTTATAACTGGTCAAAATGTTGAGTGTTCAACTCTCTTTCTCTCAAGATTTATTTAATCTTGTATTCAAGTATGTAATCAAGTATGCTGTAGCTGTTTCCAGACAGACCAGCAGAGGGCATCTGATCCCATTACAGGTGGTTTGTGAGCCACCACGTGGTTGCTGGGATTTGCACTCAGGACCTTTGGGAGAGCAGCCAGTGCTCTAACCACTGAGCCATCTCTCCAGCCCTAGTGCTCAGCTCTAAATGGAGCATCTATCTCACCTTTGCATGGCTCAGGGGTTATCACAGAAGGAGTGGTAAACACACGGGGGTGTGGCTGTGAAGAGCTATCTTCAGCACTTCACGTGGCGGATAAACTATGGACTCACAGCCAATGTGACTCACTGCCTGGACCTGGTACCACTCCATCATGACTAGAGGGGCTCGTAAGGTGCCACTCTCAGGTAAGGAGCCATCGACAGTTAGTGACTGCTGGAGGAGGAGTCTTTTTTCCTCCGTTGGTACAGCTGCTGACAACTGTAGGTTTGGTAGGTCACCCCGTACCCCTCCTCATGGCTTAAAGCAAATCTAATTAAACTCAGTAGGTCATTTTAAAACGGACATGAAATAGGAGTGGGAAGAATTGAGATTAAGGGGTTTGGGGTGAATGGAAGGAGAGTAAGTGAGGCTGAAGGAGGTGACTATGACCCAATACATTATATACACTCACGCAGTGCCCAAAGAATGCCGTGGTTTGTTTTTGTCACCTTGACACAAACTAGACTTATCTAGTGGAAGAGGAAGCCTGGGTGAAAGAATCACCTCCACCAGGTTGGCTTGTCTGTCATTGGTGCCTCTAGGATACCTTCTTTTCTTTTTAAAGATTTATTTATTATATATAAGTACACTGTAGCTGTCCTTCAGACACACCAGAAGAGGGCATCGGATTCCATTACAGATGGTTGTGAACCACCATGTGGTTACTAGGATTTGAACTCAGGACCTCTGGACGAGCAACCAATGCTCTTAACCACTGAGCCATCTCTCCAGCCCTCTAGGGCATTTTCTTAATTGCTAATGGATATGCAAGGACTCAAATGGGGATTTGGGAAGCAAGGTAGTAAACATCTCCCATGTTCTAGGCTTCAGTTCCTACCCCCAGGTTCTTCCCGACAGCTCCTGCCCTGGTTCCCCTCTGTGATGGGCTGTAATTTGTAAGCCAAGTAGGTTCTGGTTGGTGATAAAACCCGGGATCCACATCAAGTTGGAAAGAGAAATCCACTCCACGGTGTCGTCATCTGAGCTCCACACACGTGCCATAGCTATATCCACAGCAGCATACAGTTTTATATTATTGTACAGTAATAAAACTGTTGTAAGACCCCAGGAGTCTTAGCTCAGGAGCACGACCCACAGAACACAATTAGATGATAGACCGCTGTAATAACAAGAGGTTTTTATTCTATATACATGGGGTTGCTCATCCTCGAAGGGAAAGTCAACCCCAAACTCAAAAATCACACATCTTTTATACTTTCTTGTGAGAGGGGTGAACTACTATCTTACCATTGATCAGCAGTATAATTTTCAGAAAGAGGAGAGGAAGGGAGAAGCTTTGGCAGTAAGGTTGTTGACAATTTGCATTCTTCTTGGAATTCAGCACAGGGAGGGGTAGAGGAGCTGTTCCTAAAGCAGTCATTTTTGTTTTGTCTTAACTCAGCTTCGTCAGTATAGCTTGACCTGTCCACTAAAGCTTTGTTTGTATATTTCAAAACTTTGAGGGTTTTGGTCCTTGTTTTGTTTTTCAGAATTGGGAGATTAGAGCATGAATTAATTATGACACGTGTCAGGACCCTATCTAGGGCTTTCTAGAGGGTCAGGTGGCTATCAGTCAGTATATTCTGTGTTTTTTTCTGACAATTACTCTGGGCCATTGTTTTTATTTGTCAGGCACAGGCGGGATCTCATAGCTTTGGAATGAGAAAGTCCCTGAGTCTGACTTTAACCATGTCTGTGTCTTTAGGGTCTCACATTCTAAGAATGGGGTGTTTTGGAAAAGCCTCAGAGCCCCTAAAAACTTTATTTTTTTATATCTCAAAACAAAACTTAAAAAAAGAAGAAATCTCACAGCAGCATAACTTGGCAAGAGCCAGAAGTGGGACCTGTTCCAATGCCCAGCAGCAGAGTAAATGTAGAACACCTCCCCACACAATTAAGCTGTGAACACAGAAAGTCTGGCTTCTGTGCTGTGCTCCTAACCACTGCTTAGCTCGTCCACATTCAAGGGCTACAGCTGCCCATGGCTGCACAGTCGAAACCCACCGAGTATCATTGTCTTACCCTAACTTTCCTTGCAAGACTGGTGGGAAGCAAATGTCCAGTTCTCCTGTAGGCTGGTAATTAGCTCGATACCCGCCTGCTTATTTAATGATTAATTGAGGGAGATGCAGAGCTTTATGGATTGTATCTGTTGTCTCCAAACAGACTCCACTGATCTGGCAGAACGCACTTAAAAAGTAACCAGTTCGGAAGATGATTCACTGGGGTTGCTTTTGTACAACTGTTTCTCAGGTTCAGACATTCCGGGTGGGGAGTTCATGGTCTGCTGAGCTCCTGTTTGTACTGTTGTGGGAACTGTTTCCTGGAAGCACAAACCTGTTCCCAGAAGCTATGGCACTTAGAGCAGAGATGATGGAATCCTTGGCCATTGGAGACGGCTTTTCTTATCTGATCTCCTTCCTAAGTCTCAAAGAAGCAAATCCAGACACTGACAGTGGATGGGTGGTTACTGGGAAGAGGAGATTTCAGGGTTGGTGTAAATGGAGTAATGAAAAATATGATGAAATTAGTGGTGGTTAGTGGTTGCTTGTGACTCTGAACGCCCTCTAAACCAGCCAGGTAGTAGAGGTGCACATCTTTAATCCCAGCACTCAGGAGGCAGAGGCAGGAGGATCTCTGAGTTTGAGGCCAGCCTAGTCTACAGAGCTGGTTCCAGAAAGGCCAGGTCCAGAAAAGCGCTGTCTTGGGTGGGTGGTGGGGCACCTTCAAAACAACCCTGGGCATTTACATTTAAAAGAACAAGTTTTCAGGGAGATATATAAATATCAATTAATATGAAATGTACATTAGCTAAATATAGTCAAGACACGGTTTTTGAGTCATGGCTTCATCTCCCCATAGCTCTCTAAGTGGTTGCTGATGTGGCTGAGTGGGAGTGGCTGCAACCTGGACCCTGAGTGGCTGGTACAGTACTGACCTGTGCCTGGTGGTCATGAGGAGGCTCACAACCATCTGTAATGAGATCTGATGCCCTCTTCTGGTGTGTCTGAAGACAGTTGCGGTGTACTTATATATAATAAATGAATAAATAATAAATAAAGTTTTTTTTAAAGAGACAGAGAAGTGTCATAATTATAACCTGTGGCATCATGGCTGAACATCAGAAGGGGCTCTCAGACGAGGCCAGCATGGAGCTGAGCCTGTCAGCTGGTTCCCACTGTCTGTGAGTTGGACAAGAATTTCAAGCCAGTGGGGTGTCATGACACACACCTTTAACCCCAGAGCTCAGGAAGGCTACTATTGGAGGCTTCAGGCTCTCACCAGATCCTCATCAAGGCCTCTTGCTTACCACTGGCTCCCATTTTCATACTGGCATCTTGGTTCTTGTGTGGCTCCCTTCACAGACACTATTAAGAACAGCACCTCTGGGTGCCGGTTCTTGGGTCAGAGGGGTTGAGATGTAGTGTTTCTAGTTCCCCCAGTACTTTGCTTACTAAGGACCTACTTGGGCAGAGGCCAGGGAGGGGCTGTGCTGAGGCAGTCTGTAAGAAGCCAGAGCCCATTTTTGTCCCTGGAGACTGCCCTACACTCTTTGGCAGTCGGGCTACTGAGGAAATAGTCACTCCAGTGGAAGATCAATGTAACCCCCACTGTGAGTCAAAAACAAAAATAAAAACAGAAACAAAATTTCTTCCCTGAAAGTTGGGATCAATCGAATTGATATTATGTGTTATATTTATTTTTACCAAAAAAAGATCATGCACATGTGTGCACACACATACACATGATTTCTATACACTGATGGCCATATACATGCATGTACACACACACACACAATACTAAATGAAACCTCTTCTAGGATTTCTAGTGGCAGCTGAAAGAGTCTCATCCTCATCTGTGGTCACCAAAAACCAAATGGTTCCTCACACAAATATGGGGTAAACTTGTCTTCTAAGAGATGGATCTGCTGTGCTGCACACATTGAGCCTCTCTCCACCTTGGCTTGTGACAGCAAAAATGCCTCTTAATTATACACAAACACACCTTCTATCATGTCTGATTTCAGGATCATGCTCCAGTTTTTTTTGCCTGTGCCACATGGGTCCAGTACCCACTTTAATTAGATTGATTTTCCCAGATCAGTATAATAACGATATGAAGGGAAAGGAAAGGAAGATTTCTTTGCCACGTTTAAGACTTTGACTTATATGTATACGTCTGTACCATGTGTGTGCAGGTGCCATCCGAGGCCAGCCAGAGTTTACAGGCAGTTGTGAATAGCACAGTACGGAGTCCTCTGGAAGAGCAGCAAGTGCTTATTCGGCTAAGCCATCTACGCAGCCCTGCTCTCCAGTTTTTAATTTACTAAACTGGTAAAAGTGAGCAAGCTTGATGTTTTTGTTGCTGCGGGTAGGAGGAAGTGGCTGTTTCTCAGGAACAGTTAGGGCCAGGGTGAGGCTAAGTGGTTAGGCTCTTGCCTAGGCTTGTGTTTGAGTCTCTCTCTCTCAACACACACGCAAAACACAGCAAAAAGTAAAAGCAAAAACAAGAAGATATGATGATCATGCCTATAGTCTTAGAACTTAGGAGGCTGAGGCAGGAGAATTGCTGTGAATTTGAGGATATTCTGAACTAGAGCGAGGCTAGCCTGAGCTAATAGCCCACCTTTAAAAGAGGGGCTGCAGAGATGGCTCAGCAGTTAAGAGCTCACAACCATCTGCAATTGGATCTGATGCCCTTTTCTGGTATGTCTGAAGACAGTGACAGTATACTCATATTCATAAAATAAATAAGTTTTTAAAAAAACCTACAGTAGAATGGGAACAAGAAAATAAGGGGGCTGGAGAGATGGCTCAGTGATTACTACGGTTGCTCTTCCAGAGGACCTGAGTCTGATTCCCAGCGCCCACATGGCTCACGATGGTCTGTAGCTCTGCTCCAGGTGATCTGATGCCTTCCTCTGGCCTCTGAGAGCACCAGGCATTCACATGGTGCACATAGATGCAGGCAAATATTCATACAGATAAAGTTAAACGAGAATGAGGATTGCTTTGTGGTATGAGATTATACATAAAACAAACCTGCGTGCATATTTCCTGGTTTTCGTTTACACCCCAGTGGAGCCCAAGAGGAAGAGGCGTGGTCAGGGAGCTGATGCAAAGATGGCTGTGTGCTGCTCACCTTAGCATGGTGGGCAGACATTACTCCCAGCAGCACTCTAGGACACAAGGTTGCTATGATGTTTCCCACACAAGAAGCTGTTCCCATCCGTGGATTCTCTGCAGGGGTTCTCCGTCAACCGCGTTGCTGTCAGGCTGTCATAGACAATACTTAGATATGCTCTCGTCTTCTTTAGGGTTCTATTGCTGTGAAGAGACACCATGACCAAGGCAACTCTTACAAAGGAAATCCTTCAAATTGGGGCTGGCTTACAGGTTCAGAGATTCAGTCCATTATCATCATGGTGGGAAAACATGGCAGCCTCAAGTCAGACGTGGTGCTGGAGAAAGAGCTGAGGGTTCTGCTCCTGGATCCACAGGCAGCAGAAGTGAATGATGCACTGGGGCCTAGCGTGAGCATTTAGGAGACCTCGGAGACCAACCACCTCACAGTGATACACTCCCTTCAACAAGGCCACACCTCATAGTAATGTCACCCTGTGGGCCAAGCATTTAAACACATGGGTCTTGGCAGCCAAACCTTTTCAAACCACCGCAGCTTGGATCCATCTTCCTAGCCCTGTTTGGTTTTAGAGATAGTTATCAGTATTATCAAGGCTAACCTTGATGTCCCAACTCAGTTAGCCCTCCTTGTAATTGATCCTTCCAAGTAGCTGGGACTACAGGTGCCTTTGCCTTGACTACAAATTATGTCAATATTTATTTTAAACTCCACACAGCCCCTAGGACAAAAAAAAAAAAAAAAAAAAAAAAAAAAAAAAAAAAAAAAAAAAAAAAGGAGTGCTCTTTGGCTGATTAAAAGGGTTATTATGAGATTGGCAATGGCCCATGCCTTTAATGCCAGCACTGGGGAGGCAGAGGCAGGTGGATCTCTTGAGTTTGAGACTAGCCTGGTCACTGGCCAGAGTGAGTTCCAGGATAGCCAGGGCTACATGAAGACTCCCTATTTCAGACAGACAGACAGGCAGACATGAAGATGTGGGAAGGATTATTGGGGAAACACTGGCTGCCAAGGCTGACAATCTGTTTTATATAGATGACCCACATGGTCAAGAGCCAACTACTAAGAATTATCCATGGCCTACCCATCCCAGCCAAAACAGCAAGCTCTCCCCACTATTTGTTTTAAGTAAAGAGGGGAAGAGGGGCCCACTGCTGGCTCGGTGATGAAGACCACTGGATGCTCTTCCAGAGGATCAGGGTTTGGCACCAAGCACCCATGTGGTGGCTAACAACCGGTAACTATGGTTTTAGAGGAACCTATGCCCTCTTCTGGCCTCTTCAGGTATTGCACATGATTGCATGATGATGTGTGAAGGTGAAAATACCCATACAAATAAAATAAACATAAATAGATAGACTAATTAATTAAAAACTTTAAGGAAACACTCTTTCTGACACCCCCCTTTGACTTCATGAGCATTACTTAGTTCTTTTTAAAGGACTTTGTGGGTTGGCAAAATAGCTAAGTATGCAAAAAGAAAAAAAAAAAAAAGCTTGCCTTGAAGGAGGCTCATCTGAAAAGTTGGGGAGTACTCACAAACAGTTGCCAATTTCACAAAGTTGTCCCCTGGGCAACACACACACACACACACACACACACACACACACACACACACACACATCACATTGTTATATGCATGAGTGTTTTCCCGGCATGTGCATAGATGTATGTATGTATGTATAACACATATGTGAAGTTCTGGATGATTGTGAGCCATTGTGTGGGTACTGAGAATCAAAATCAGGCCCTCTGCAATAGGAACAAGTGCTCTTAACCTCAAGGCCATTTCTCCAGTCTCTCCCCTCCCCCTGCCACCACAAATGCTAATTTTAAAGGGGGGGGGGAAGGACGCCCTGAACAGAAAGGGCAAGGAGAGCCATTCAAGTTTTTCTCTAGGACAATAGTGACATCATGTGGCCAGTTCATAGAACAGCAGCTATGACGTGGATTGAGTGTTGATTCACACCAGGATGCAAAAATCACTGTTAACTACACCAAGCAGACTTCAGATAGAATTCAGAGTTTATGGGGACCTGCCATGCACAAGGACTATGCCATTTCTTTCACAGACGCTTTTGTTATATTGTTCCATATTTTTCAGATGACCGGGGACTAAATTAAGTCTGTGTTTATATAGTAATGCAACCCTGCAGTTGTAAGCAAATATGTTAGTGTATTCTAGGGAAATTGGTCCCTAAATATTCACTCATTCATCATTACTTCATACAATTCATTAATTCATTCATAGAAGGGCTCCCGTTCATTCACACACTCATTCATTTACGTATTCATTCATTCATCCATCCATCCATCCATTCATTCATAGATGAGCTCTCGTTTGCTCACACACACATTCATTCACTCATTCATTCATTCATAGATGGGCTCTCACTCTAACCAGGCTTCCTTTGAATTCATTATATGGCTCATTTTTAATTCTCCTGCCTCATCCTGCCAAGTACTAAGATTACAGGCATGAGCCTCCACCTAGTGGACCTCTTGCTTTTCTAACATGCTTCCCATAGGTGATGTGTCCTGACAGCACATTCTGCCATGCACAGGGACTGACTTTGTGCTATGGCTTCAATATTCCACCCCACCCCCTTTGGTAGTTGCCATTCCTTCTAGTAGAGTTTAATCACTCAGTTAGAATGATAACTTTGAATGATGAACGCAGCTTTGAGGTGTGGTGTACGCCCGCAATATCAGCACTGGGAAGTAGAGGCGGGAGAACCCTGAACCCAGGCCATCATTAGATGAAGAAAATGAGAACAAGAAGCATCTTCCCAGCACACAGCACATGGAGCAGGAGAATCAGAAACTGAAGGTCATCCTCAGATACATAGGGAGTTTGAAGCCAACCGGGGCTATGTAAGACCTTTCCCAAACAAACGAACCAACAACAAACAAAAACATTAAAGAGAAACGGGCACCTAACCAGCGTAAAAACATTTTCTATTCATCGGTTAGACATCTTAGTAAATGTGTTATTACTGTGGATGTGTGCTTGGTGATAATGTGGTCAAATGTGCCACAGCATGTGTGTGTGCAAAGGTTGGGAAACAGTTTTGTGAGTTGGTTTTCTGCTGTTTCAATGTGGGTCCCAGGGGACTGAACTCAGGAAGCCAGATTGAGCTACTTTATGCCTTCTGAGCCATTTCACTGATTGCATTCCTGTTGGAAGTTATGTAACCCATCCCTGTAATTAT
>NC_137982.1:42836941-42943873 GCF_963924665.1 Micromys minutus | reverse complement strand
GCACCATCACACCCAGTTAACTTTGACATCTCTAATGTGCGTTTGTATGAATAGTAAGACACATATGCAATCTGCATGGTAGTGGCACATACCTTTAATCCCAGCACTCAGGAGGCAGAGGCAGGAGAATATCTGAGTTCGAGGCCAGCCTGGTCTATAGAGTGAGTTCCAGGGCATCCAGGGCTACACAGAAAAACCCTGTCAAGAAACCAATAAACAGACAAACAAACAAATTTAACAATAAAAAGAATGTAGTCTTGAATAACCAGTACCATAACTAGGAGTCTCTCTGCTCCTGAACCACGATTTCCTGTGGTCCCTGGATTCTGAAATCGTTGATTTATTTACTATAGAGTTTTGTCTGCTCAAAAATGTCATATGAGGTGGGTGATATAGCTCGGTCACAGGGCATTGTCCTGGGATGTATGCAGTCCTGAATTCATTGAGCCCATCACTTGTAGGTTTTGTAGATTTTTCCATTACGTAAGCCTAGTTACATTATTGACGATTGGTGGCTGCTCTCCAATCTATCTTCAATCCCTTGAGGTCTGGGAGCCAAGTTAGAAGGTTGAGGCAATAGGTTCTTAAGTTTGAGGCCAGCCTGGGATCCATAATGAGGCCCAGTTCTCTCCTAAGTTTTAATACTAAGCAACTACTGAGGCTGCTGAGATGGCTCAGTGGTTAAGAGCACTGACCTCTCTTCCAAAGGGATCCAGGTTCAATTCCCAGCTCCCCACATGGTAGTTCATAGCTGCTTGTAACTCTATTTCCAAGGAATCTGAAGCCCCCTTCTGGTCTCCAGGGGTACTACATGCAGGCAAACCATCCTTATACATAGAATTAAAAAAAAAAAAAAGAACAAAACCCCAAATTGCACAAAACTTATTAACTCTGTTTAAAGCAGTTTATAGTTTTGCTTTTCAATTTTTTTTGAGATAGGACCTTCTTTTAAAGTTACTTGTCCCTTGCTGTGACAGAATACCATGACCAAAGTGACTTACAAAAGAAAGCATTTGATTGCACTTACAGTTTCAGAGGGTTAGAGCCCATGATGGTGGAGCAAAGGTGTGGTGGTAGGAACAGCTGAGAGCTCACATCTGGACATCTGGATCTGCAAGAAGACAGAGAGGACGGGAGGGATGGAACAAGCCTCAAATCCTGCCACCAGGGGGCACACTTTCTCCAGGAAGGCCACACACCCTAATCCTTCCCAAACAATTCCACCAACTGAGGACCAAATCTTCAAACGTTTGAGTTGATGGGGGCCATTCTTGTTTAAACTACCATAAGGCCTCACTTTGTTACTAAGGGTGGCCTGGAACTTTATGTAGACCAGGCAGGCCTCCAACTTTTGAAAATCCTTCTGCCCTCACCTCTAAGTGCTGGGACCATAGGCATGTGCCACCACGTCTGGCCAGGCACTACACCTGTGTTCAGAGCTTAATGTCCACTAGGTGACAGGATCTAGAATCCAGTTTTTCAACTTTCAGAAACTCAACCTATTTGTTTACTTTTTAATCTTTACTCACCACCAACTTAAACTCTATCCGACCGGTTCCGCCTGTTTTCGGCTCTCTATTTTCTGTTGTCTACGTGCTGTCCATTTTTAGACCTGAGCCTTCCTTTTCCTTGAGCTGCATGCTCCTTCCTTCCTCTTAAAAGGGCCTTGAGCACTATGGTTCTCAACCTTCCAATAACCATGACCCTTAGATACAGTTCCTCAGGTTGTGGGGCCTCTCAACCATAAAATTATTTCTGCTGTTACTTCACAACTGTAATTGTTATGAATGATAATGTAAATACATGATCTACACAATAGCTGATATGAGACCCCCCCCTAAAGGGGCCTCGACCCACAGGTTGAGAACCACTGTTCTAGAGGGTGGCTGTGGTAACCCCAGTTATAGCAACTGAACCTGAAACAGAGTAAAGAAGGGAGAAAGATGAAGTAAAGCCAAATGAAAGAAAAGAATGTAGAGGAAGGTGGTGAATCCATATATATGTATGTGTAAGTACACATATGTATGTATATATACACATACACAGTACACACCTCATGCTGGCCTTAAACTTCTGCGCCTACCTCCTCAGAGATGGATTACACACATGCCACCGTGTCCAGCCATAAAAGCAGCACATTCTTAGTTTGATCATGTTTCTTTTTTCCCCCCTTTCTTCTCTTCTTCCTTCTTTTTGGTTAAAGATTTATTTTATCTTGTGTGTGTGTGTGTGTGTGTGTGTGTGTGTGTGTGTGTGTTCATGCTGACAGAGGCCAGAAGGAATCAGCTTTCCTAGAACTGGAATTCCAGACCATTCTGAGCTACTGTGTGGGTGGTAAGAATTGTACCCAGGTTCTCTGGAAGAATACCCAGTACTCTTAGCCTCTACACCACTGTTCTTTCTGTTTTGGAGATAAAATCTTGCTAGGGAACCCTGGTTGGTCTGGATCTCACCGTACAGACCAGACTGACCTGAAGCTTGACTCCAGTCCTTCCCCCCCAGCTTCCCAAGTGCATTCTAGGTGTTTCTGGGGTTCCAATGGATGGAAGTAGACAGATCTGCAGCTATTGGTAGAGATGATTTATTTTAGGATCGAAAATCGAAGTGCAATTCTATTTTCTAAATATCCTATTGTGGACCCTTTTTAGCCTTGAAATTGTGCTAAGGCCCTGTGTTCAGAACAGGTAATTACTGTTAAAGGACAGAGCTCCACCCCTCTCTCCTAATAACTGCTCGATGATAAACTCTGTCTACACAATGGGAGCAGATTGATATCTTCTCCCTTTGGATTCCAGTGATAGCAACTTCAAAAGCTTCCAGTTAGTCTTGTGATTCAGCTACCCTCCCACGACAGATTTAACTATCACCTTACTCCGAGAAACTTTAAAACATCACAATAATAGCAATCGGAACAATAGCAGCAGTAACCAGAGCCAGTCTCTTGCAAAATCCCGATTCCCTGGCAAAGCTGTGCAAAGCTGTGCAAGCCGGGAACTTCCAAGCGACTGCCTGCGCCAGCCTCGCGTTTCACAACACAGGACTCTCCCACTAAAACCAATCACTCTCAGCTGCCTTTTGTGCAGCCCCGATGTCCGTTCTGCTCCCGCGCTTTTATGAGTTGACTGGTGCTAGCTAAGGTGCGGGAGTGTTTACCCCGCACCCCTCTTCCTGTTTGCCGATCCCTGGCTGTCCACGGAGGGCGTTCAACGGATCAAACCCACAATCTCCTGGTATAAGAAAGGTCATGTCTACTCCAACAATGGAAACCCACGGTTTTGTGTTGCCCCAGAATGGGCTGCCGAGGGCACGTAAAAGCAGAGGCCTGAACAGGTGGTTCTTGATCCCGTACTTTGTCGGACACCGGGGCTCATAAAGCCTTTCTTTTTTCTTTTTGTAATCTTGATTGTCATCTCAGACTCATTATGAGTTCTCGGAGGGAATGTGATGTAGACATTCCTTTTTAAAAAGGGTCATCTTGAAGGTCCAGGCATCGTGGACATACCTTTAATCCCAGTACTTGGGAAGTAGAGGCAGGTGAATTTGAGACGTGCCTAGTCCACATAGTGAGTTCCAGGACGGCCAAAACTATGTAGAGAGACCCTGTCTCAGAAACAAAACAAACAAAATGACATCTTGGGTGGGGTGTGTGTGTGTGTGTGTGTGTGTGCATGTAAGTATACGTGTGTATAGTGTGCGTGCTCAATTGGTAGAGTGCTTGCTTAGCATGCATGAAGCCCTGGACTCCGTTTCCAACACAGAATAAACCACATAAACTCGGTGTGATGGTTGATGCCAGAGATTTAGGCAGAAGCATCAACGCAGATGTAGGCAGAAGTATCTGTAACTGCATGGCAGTTCTGAAGTCAATTTGGACTACTTCCGGTTCTGGCTCAGCTGGTTAACAAGCAAACAAAACAAATCGTTGACTCCGAAACATCGTCCTCTTTTGTCTTTTACCAGGGATAATTGTAGGTAAGTGGCCAAAGAACAGAACGTTTTCTTGTTAAGGCAGGAATCAAGTTAGGAGGAGAAATCTCAGCACTGGGGAGGCAGAGGCAGGCAGATCTCTGAGTTCCAGGCCAGCCTGGTTTACAGAGTGAGTTTCAGGACAGCCAGAGCTACACAGACCCTGTCTCAAAACAACAACAAAAAAACAAAAAACAAAAAAACAAAACAAAACAAAACAAAAAAAAACCCCAAAAAACCAAGCAAACAGATGAAATAAAATAAATCGAAGGAGGGGGAGGGTCAATCTTTTTTTCCTTGTCAGTGTCAGAAGCTTTGTGTACCTGTGTCTGGCATCTAAGACAGGGAGTAACTTGGTCAGTTGATAACCACTGCTTGGTTGCATTTTCAGAGAAAGTAAACATATTTGCAGCAACAGGCAAAGCATAGCAAGACTTGGGAAGATGGCTCATTGGTCAGGAGTGCTCACTAGTGAACCGCGGTTCAGTTTCTAGCACCCACACAGATGCTCCCACCTGCTCCTAACTCCATCGCTGAGGGATCTGATGCCCCCTTCTGGCATCTATTGGTACTGCATGAATGAAGAACACATGTATACATGCAACACTCATACCCGTAAAAGAAAAATAAATAAAATTCTCAAAAAAGGAAAGAAAGAAAAAAGAAAAAGAGAAAAGGAAAGAGGGCATCGTAACAGCTTGGACTATACAAAGTTCTGCATAAAGCTGAATCAGGACTGGGTAGGATGGCTCTGCTTGATTCTACCACAAGTTCACAAGCGTATGCCAGTTTTACAAACCCCTTGTGATGTCACCAGGAGAACTATGTCACCAGCAACAGTTCGTGAGAACTGGAAGAGCTCATGAACAGCTATGGAATATTCTTTACCCCTTTATTTATTTTTTATTTTTTTTATCTTTGTGGTCTGTTAAAGTGATACCCAGGAAAGGGGGTTTCCAGGGGAGCCTCAAGGCACTTAAAGATGTCCACAGTAAATTTTGCTTCTGTTCTGCCTGAAGACTTAGAAACTTGTGCTCAACATACTGTTCCAGGCTAGCTTTCTCCCGGGAACCTGATAAATCTTCTTGAGAAACTTCTTCCATCTTCGATACCATTGGCATGTAGCAAATCACCCCCAAACTCAGCGGTTTCAAACAGTTATTTTATTTTGCTTATGGAGGTGTGAATTCCGGCATCTATAGGGAGGCAGACTTGTCTCTGTCCCACCTCCTTTCATCTGGGGCCTCTGATGAACCACAGTAGCTGAATGTGATTTGGAGTGAAGAAGGCAGAGTGAATCTTTAGTGTGTGCTCCCCAGTGATGCTTGAAATCAGCCATAACCTTAGCTGGGGCTGAGCATCTAATCATGGCCTCCTCTGTGACTGGGATTTCCTCACAGCACCGGAATACACATGGTGGACACAGCCCATTCCTGACTCAGCCGCAGAAGCCAACAGCCACTTTGCTGCTTTCTGTTGGTTGTTGGGTCAGAAGCCAGCTGAGACCAAACAGGAAGGCCTTACTTCTCTCTCCTTTTCTCTTCCTCAAACAGGGTCTTCCCATGTAGTCAAGGCTGGCTTTAAACTCACAATTCCACTTGCAGAGCTCCCAGATTTGGGGGTTACCGGCATGCACCACCACACTTCATAGACTTGCCAGGGTCACAAGTAATGTGGGCTAACACAGAAAAAGCAGAATTTACTCTGCAGCCTTGAACTCAGTCCCTGAACTACTGGGTTAGCATGCGGTGCAGAGAGTCTTATCTTTTTTGTAACAGAGTTTAAAAGTGAACATCTTGCAGACTAAGGACTTGCCCAGCAAGCCAAGGATAAAGGCAGAAAGGAGACCTGTGGCTCTCTTTCAGGAAACTTAAGAGTGTTCTGTGGCTGTTTGTTTGTTGGTTTGTTTGTTTTAGAAGATCATGCAAGGATAGAGCAGGAATGTCAACCATGCTTCCGATTAACTAGATCGGTGCAGCCCCGGCAGTAAGATGAGACACCCGGAATGCTCCAGGGCTGTAAAGGGGGCAGGGGGATGAAGAAGATCAGGAATATAAGGCTATCCTGAGCTACACGAGAACTACAAACAAATAAACCACCCACACAAACAAACAAAAATCCCAAACAAAACAAGCAGTGCCTGTCATAAGGGTGTATGTCTTTAATCACAGTTCTTGAGAGTCGGAAGCAGGTTTGAGGCCCAGAACATGTGGGAGAAGGAAGCCAGATCTGCCACTGCTTGGATAACCGAGAACCAGAGACTGGGTAGCCCACAGACCTAGAGTAAAACCAATGAGTGGTCTTTAAAAAAAAAAAATCAGCAAGATGATGCTCCGCCATGCTCCCAGATCACTTACTTATCCAGCCACCATCAGAGAGGCTTCCTGCAGAAGCACGCGCAGAGGCCCAGAGCCAGACATCACACAGAGTCTAAATGGGAGATGCCCATCAAATATCCCTCTCAGAGCTCAGAATCCCAAGGAAGAAGAGGAGGTAGGAAGGACGTAAGAACCGGAGGGGATGCAGGGTAGCAGCAGAACAAGGCCCTCTGAGTCTACTGAGCAGGGACCATGTGAGCTCAGAGGGTGGGGCAGCTGAGCATGGTCTGCACTGGGTCTGTACACATCCTGGCTATAAGCTTAATGCTTCTATGGGACTCCTGACTATGAGAACAAGTGGGTCTCTGACTCTTGTGTCTGCTCTCAGGACTCTTCCTCTTGTAGGGTTGCGGTGTCCAACTCCAGGATGATAGTTCTTGCTTCACGTAATACATTTCATTTTGTCATGTTAGGTTGTTATCTCTTGGAAACCTGTTCTTTTCTCTTTTTTAAAAGAATATTTATTTATTTGTTTGTTTGTTTATTTATTTATAGTACACTGTAGCTGTCTTCAGACACACCAGAAGAGGGCATCAGATCTCTTTACAGATGGTTGTGAGCCACCATGTAGTTGTTGGGATTTGAACTCAGAACCTCTGAAAGAGCAGTCAGTGCTCTTAGCCACTGAGCCATTTCTACAGCCCAAGCCTGTTCTTTTCTAATGAGAGTCAGAAAGGGAGTGGATCAGAGGGGAGGGAGGTGGGAGGAACTGCAAGGAAAAGAGGGAGGGGAAACTACAATCCGAATATATCATATAAGGAAAGAATTTGTTTTTAATAAAAAAACAAAAATAAAAAAAATTTTGTTAAAGGCTACAGTACACAGTTTAAAGATACCTTGAAAGATTTTCTAGTAATGTCTATGCACATACTTAAAACCAATTGCTTAGGTTTGCACCCTTAAATAAAAGTGACCCTTAGGCTTTTTAACTGTGTGGAGGCGTGGGTATATTTGTCATAGCACATACATGGAGATCAAGAGTTAAGTTTATGAAGTTAAGGGCTGGAGAGATGGCTCAGTGGTTAAGAGCACTGACTGCTCTTCCAGAGGTCCTGAGTTCAATTCCCAGCAACCACATGGTGGCTCACAACCATCTGTAATAGGATCTGGCACCCTCTTCTGGTGTGCCTGAAGACAGCTACAGTGTACTTAAATATAATAAATAAACAAATAAATCTTTTTTTTAAAGTTTATGAAATTTCCCTTTATATGGGATCTGGGGCTTGAACTCAGGTTTCCAGGCTTAGACATCAAGTACATTTATCCACTGAACCAACTCACAGGAATCTCAAGACTTACTCAGATATTTCCAGATTACAAAAAAAAAAGTGGAAGAGAGAGTCAAGCCATGGGGAGGGGAGGATGGGTAGGAGGAAAAGTTACAAAGAATACCAGGTAACCTTAAAGAGCAAAAGACAGATGGAAAAAAAGAATCAGCACCATGAAAACTGATCATCTATAAGTAAGTAATAAAATTAGAACCTGTCGTTTCCTCTTTTACTGAGACCAGTCGACATGGGCACCAAGTTTGCACCAAGACTGTGAAGAAGGCGAGAAGTACCACACGCACCTGGATGAGGACTTCCACACCAACAAGTGCGTGTTTGAGGAGATTATCATTATCCCCAGCAAAAAATTTCGGAACAAGATAGGCGGCCACGTCACACATCTGATGAAGCAGAGTCAGGGAGGTCCTGTGAGAGAAACCGCTATCAAGTTGCCGGAAGGAGAGAGGGAGAGGGAGAAAGGGAGAGGGAGAGGGAGAAGAGATAATTGCGTTCCTGAGGTCTCTGCCCTAGATCAGGAGATCATTGAGGTAGATTCTGACACCAAGGAAATGCTGTTCTGGACCTTGGCAGTCTTTCTAAGTCCAGGTCACTCAGCCTGCAGTTGGGATGAATTTCAAACACCACGTGGAGCTGTTTGATCTGTTATGCCAGATTTTCAATAAACCTGAAAAAAACAAAAAACAAAAAACAAAAACAAAAAAAAAGAATCTAAGCATTCAGCCAGGTAACATGGCATAGGTACACAGTCACATTCAGAGGCTGGGGGAGTGAGAGGGGTGTGTGTGTGTGGTGAGCCTGGACCACATACCAGACATACCAAGATTCAGATTCTCAAAACATAAACACATAAACAAAACCAATGCAAACAATTAAAAATAAAAACAAACAGCTTGTTCCTCTGGAGTCTTCCCGGAAAGGGGGGCAGGGAGAGGAGGGCAAGGGAGTGGGGGGGGGGGTTGGGAGGCGGGGAAGCAGGAAAGGAAAATGTAAGAAAACTGGAAGATGAATTCTGGTTATGAGACTCGTGACGGGTGAGTTCCAAGAAGGGGAAAGAGATTAAATGGAAGCAAAATTGATCATCTAAGAATAATTCAATCTGGGCCTGTTGGCCTAAGCCTGTGATCCTAATTATTGAGAAGGTTGAGAAAGTGATCGAAATGGCCACAATGCTGTCAGAATTAAAGGGAGCCCTCCCTTGAAGGGAGCAACCTTGTCTTCTCTGAAGCCTGCGGTTTTAAGTGGATTCTAGGGAGCGATTTCCCTAGCTACTGCACTCAGCCCTGATCTCTACCCTTGAGGATTCGCTTGGCAATTTGGCTGTCGCCCCACAGCAGCCAGGGGCCTTTGCCTCTGTTTGCAACTATAACAGGGTACAGGTGGTCTCACAGTGCTTTGCGTCCCAGCTGCACATTCTCATGACGATGGTGATGAGAAGGTTTTCTCACCTCCACAGCCATTTGCAGTAGCTTAAAAGAAAACACGTGCACATTTCATTTCTTAAAAAGATTTATTTTTTTTAGTGTATATGAATACACTGTAGCTGTCTTCAGACATACCAGAAAGAGTATCAGATCCCGTTACAGATGGTTGTGAGCCACCATGTGGTTGCTGGGAATTGAACTCAGGACCTCTGGAAGAGCAGTCAGTGCTCTTAACTGCTGAGCCATCTCTCCAGCCCTGCACATTCTGTTTTCCATCTAATTGCTGAAACCATGTTGCCAGGGCCAGGGGTGTCTATCTCCTGGCCCTGGTCTGCATTCTGCTAGGTTAATTTCTGTATTTAAAAGGTTGTGCTGGCCCCTCAACTCTAGGTGCTAGGGATTGAATCTAGGGCTCAGGCATGCTACATAGGTCTGCTGCTGAACTATAGTCTCAGCTCCTAAACAGGCCAAACAAGACAAGCCCTGAATATCTCCTTTCCATCCATTAATGGTGAATATCAGTTACCTATTCTAAGGAAACACAGCACTTCTCCAGGCGGCAAACCACCTGTCAATTCATTAAGTTCCTGTTTTAAGGAGGTAATGAGGTGCTATGTATGTAAGCTAACTGAGGCTAGCTCAAATGTGAAGCATGCTGGACCCTGGCAGGCCTGACCCAGGAGAGGCTGGGATCGACTGGAAGAAGAGTGTGGGGCAGGGGAGGCCCAGGGCCCCAGACAGCTAGAATGGGATGCTTACCCCTCCCTCCATCCCTTCGTGTGTGTGTGTGTGTGTGTGTGTGTGTGTGTGTGTGTGTGTATACACCTATATATTTTCAGGACCGTTTCTCACTGAGCCCAGAGTTCATTTCTAGCCTGGCTGGCCAGTGAGCCCCAGAGGTACTTTTTTCAGCTTCCTGACACGGGGGTCTTTGGAGGGTGTGGCCACAGCTGCTTTTTTATGTGCTTTTTTATGTGGCTGGGTATCTAAATTCAGATCTTCATGCTCAAATGACACACTTTTCTCCACTTTGCCGAGTCAGCACCTCCTCAGCCCCGTTTCCTTTTGAGTGTAGACATGTAACCTAGGCTGGCCTTGAGCACGCACGGGTTGTCCAATCGCTGCTTGCCGAATGCTAGGACACCTGTGTATGCCACCACACCCAGCTATTGTCTATTTTAAAGAATATTTGTAAATCTACTTTGGACTAAAATGGTCTGATCATATCTAGGGATGAATAGATGTTGTGACCTGGAATTCCAGGGCTTCTTTAAACAGCCATTCCACCCTGGTGCAGGCCAGAAGCCCTGGGGCTGCTGATAAGGAACTGTTCTGTTAGCAGGCCCAGGGCTGGTCCTTGTTAGGGTCAGAGAAGATGGAAAATGTCAAGTTGGTGACATTACCTGTGGCTAAGAAGAAGGAGCCTTTGTCTCTTTTGGGCTGGGAGGATACTGACTTCTCAAGTGTGTGTGTGTGTGTGTGTGTGTGTGTGTGTGTGTGTGTGTGTGTGTGTGCTTGTATCATTCCACCATTGTTGGGGAGACACTGGAAACAGTCATCCCTGAGCACAATTTCCAGCACCCACATGGAGACTCACAACTGTCTGTAGTTACTGTTTCAGGGGACCCAACACCCT
Source organism: Micromys minutus (assembly GCF_963924665.1). Classification (NCBI taxonomy): domain Eukaryota; kingdom Metazoa; phylum Chordata; class Mammalia; order Rodentia; family Muridae; genus Micromys; species Micromys minutus. The sequence continues at coordinate 42,933,183 of NC_137982.1, read as the reverse complement.
CTTCTGCATACAGGCACACAGGATGTGCACAGGCAAAGCACATAAAGTAATTTTTTTTGGAGACGGGGTCTCATTAGTAGCTCAGGCTGTCCTAGACCTCACTGTATACACCAAGGCTGGACTCGAACTCACCAAGATCCATCTGCTTCTACTTCCCAAGTGTTGGGATTAAAGCCACTACGTTCAGCTAAACAAAAATCTTAAGCTCTTGTTCTCTTGCTCTTATCCCTTTGCCCCTGCTCTCCCCCTTCCCTTACCTCTCTCCACGTGCTCATGGCCGGCCTCTACTCCACTCCTTCTCTTCTGTCTCTGCTCTGCTACCTTCTTAACTTCCCCCATGCCCTGAATAAACTCCATTCTATACTAAAAAGAAAAAAAAAAGTCTTAAATAATAATTAAGCAAGATAATAACAAAGCAAGAATAGATTTAGATATATTCTTTTTAAAGGGTGGGGGTTAAGTGGGTGTGGTGGCGGCTCATGCCTGTAACTCCAGAGGTCAGGACGTAATAGGGGCAAGTGGACGGTGACTGTGAAACTAGCCAGTCTAGAGAGTTCGAGACTCGCCTGGGCTACCAAGGGAGATCGCGTCTCAAAAACCCAAAAGAAAAAAGAAAACCAAAAGGGCGTGCTGCACAGAGAGGGAATTTCAATGAAAAAGACTGAACTTGGCCACTGGGTGTCAATCTTGATCCACTGTGCTCAGGGGCAACTCTCGCTTTCCTCATAACTGCCCCTCTAGAGGGTTGAGGAGGGGTTTTATTGATCATGAATGGCTTTTCTTTCTTACAGCCTTTTCGGGGTTTTTCTTTCTTCGCCATGAAGCTTTCGTGAAGCTTTCCTCTGAGGAGGAGGACAGGCCAGGTGTTAGGTTCCTGGATTCTTAGCATTAGGAAGGTGGAGACTGGAGATCATCAAGTCAACGCCTCCCCCTCCCCCACCCTGCTGTGCATAACAGCTTTGAAGCTAATGTGTACTATATAAGATTGAAATAGAAAAGCAAAAAAAAAAAAAAAAAAAAAAAAAAAAAAAAAAAATCAACATTGATAACAAAACAGGGCTGCAAAAATGACTCGGTTGGTAGAGAGCTCTGGACAGCAGGAAGAAGAGGCCGTAGGATCAGAAATTCAAGGTTGTTTTTCCCTACATAGTGAGTTCAAGGCTAGCCTGGGGTTGGATGAAACCCTGTCTCAAAATCAAATCAAATCACATCTTCCTAGGCGGAAGCCAGGCATAGTGGCACAAGCCCATAGTAATCCCCGGCTTTGGAGAAGAGGCAGGAGGATTGTTACAAGGGTGAAAGCAGCCTGGTTCTACATTGTGTGTTTTGGGGTAAACTAGGCTACAAAATGAGGGGGAAAAGAAAAGAAGAAAAACAGTCTTCCTCTGTGGAGCTCTGTTGGCTGTAAGACACCAGAGGGTTAATTTCCATCTGTGTGGTCATTTGACTAGGTAACATTTCAAAGTCCCTGAGGTTAGCTATTAGCACCGAAAGGTTAGCTCTTGGGGGTACTAGGGTATCTTGTAGTTTATGATTACCCTTTCAACCTGGGGAAAGGATCTTAAAGCCACAGAACAGTGCATCATGTAACACGGGGGTCCTCACAGTCTCTTAGTCCCCTTACCGGTTATTTCTTCCGAGTATACCCTTCTAGCTTGTAAGTACACCCTGCACAAGCCGCCGTTGATGTACAATAAGTCTTCTTCAGTTTCACCCTGTACCCATTCTCTTTGCTTGTTTTGCTATGGGGGAGGGGCGTCTATGTTGCCAAGGCAGGTTTTATTCTGCTCTAGAAATTATTCTGCCTCAGTCTCTCCTGCACTGTAGCTGAGGACACAGGTCCACTCCCACTGTCTCTTTCAGACAAGGTCCTGCTATATAGCTCAGGTTAGCCCCCAATCTCACAATCCTTCACAGTCCTCATAAGGCCTCAGGTCCAAGTGAGGGTATTCCAAGGGCCATGCCACCTTATTTGTATCTGCCCCCACCACACACACACACACACACACACACACACACACACACACATACACACACATATACACACACATACACACACATACACACACATACATACACATATACACACATACACACACATACATACACACACACACACATACACACACACACACATACACACACATACACACATACACACACATATACACACATACACACACACACATTCACACACACATACACACACATACACACACACATACACACACACATACACACACACATACACACACACATATACACACATACACATACATACACACACACACACACACACACACACACACACACACACACACAGTCAGTTTTCAGGATTTTAGAAGTACCAAAAGGAGAAAATTGGCCAGATGTGCTTGTCCAGCCCGGAGGAAATGGAAGTCAGTGGAGTTCAACACCCACACTTCTGACACTTGGTGAGTCTTCGATGTCCCTTCTCCTCCCCGGTTTCTTGTCACTCCCTCCCGACAAATCTGAACTTACGTTTATCTATAATGTACTGCTAAGTCTCCTGAGAAGATGGCGGCCTACTCTACTCACAACAAGCCACAGTTGTACCATGGCTCCTAAATCACACGGTAGAATTCCTACAGGCCCAGAAGGAAACGTCCCATATAATTCCAGAAGGCGAGATGTTCCAGGCAAATCTGAAAAATAGTCTTCTCTGATTAAAATAATGCATTTTGGTTTTAGTCATTTCTAAGCTATTTTACCAGCTAGAACATAGTTTAATTTTTTTCAATCTAATAAAGACTTAAACCCTCTGCCCATCAGAGAGTCCTTAAATGAGAGTTCATATTCATCATGGGTTACCATGGTTCCAAATTCACCCTTCCATGATGTTGACTGACATTGAAACTATTATAGACAAAATGCCAGTAACCTTCCCAAAGCCGACGTAATCACCATGTGCTGAGATGCAGCCCAGGACTCCTAACATGCTAAAGTTACTAAATTATTTTGTTGGGTTTCTTTTTTCTTTTCTCTATCTTCAGAGCACTTGGATTACAGATATGTGTGTTTTGAGATAAAGTCTTGTTGTATAGTGTTGACTGGATGGCATGTCAATATATAGCTCAGACTGGCCTGGAATTCCTGGTAATCCCCCTGCCTCAGACTTGGGAGTACTTGAATCTTAGCTATGTGTTACAGTGTCTGCCTTGCTGTTGCCTTCCTTCCTTTTTTTTTTTTTTCTTTTAAAAAGATTTATTAATTTTTAAATAAATACTGTATGTGTTTCTTGTATCATATGCATATAGTGCCCTTGGTAGTCAGAAGAAGGCATGGGATCTCCTGAGCTGGAGTTACAGACAGTTAGCTGTGAGCCACTCCCCGGGTCCTGGGAATCAGGCCTGGGTCCTCTGAAAGAGCCGTCCCTCCAGCCTCTGTTATTACTGCCTATCAGCACCCTCTCCTTACCCAAGCACTGCAGGAGGCTCTGCCTAGGCTTGGGATCTGTTTGGTTCTGAGCAGTTTCAGAACACTGATGTACATCGGTGTGACGGTGCATCCCTGGAACCCCAGCACCTGGGAGAAGAGGCAGGAGGATTCCTGCAAGTTTGAGGATAGCCTGGCTGTTGTGGATAGTGAACTCCAAGCTGACCACACACACAGAGACCGGTATAAGTCTCTTTGGAGGAGTAGCCAGAGCAGTGTTTTTGGAGCATCAGGAGATATGAATGGACAGTGCCTATAGGACAGCATTGTACCCGATACCTGTGGTATGTTTTGAGATTGCTCTTTGTTTGCAGACGAAGTCCTCGTTGGCCTCAGAAACTTGAATAACATCACAGTCAGGACTGACCATGGGTCAACCTGGCACATGGCTCTGTAGAACCTGTAGAGTGTTCTTTTCTTTTCTAGAGCTGGCTGCTACTGAACTTCCCCAGGTCTTGGGAATGCTAGCGTGCCGTGAGACAGGGTCCTGTGGAGAAGAGGGATGGAGGTGGGCTGGCCTTGCCTATAGGCCTGTCCTCCAGCAGTGATGCAGAAGAATGGTCCTCTCCTGGGGTGCACTCTGGCTTTGCCTAGGAACTTGTATAATGGCCACAATCAGACAGGCGATTCAGGAGGCAAAGAAGGCTGGATGCTTGCTGTCTTTTCTTCTGTGGACTAGGGATGACAAGGCATTTCTGCTGGGCTGGTGTGACACTGGCCTGCAACAAGTGCTCAACAAACGGAGCCACACATATTGTGGCAGAGGGTTGTTGTCATGGTTCCCTAATAGGATTGCTCCTTGTCTAGAAGATCTGCTGTCCTGACTCTCCTATGTGACATTCTGTACCTGGAGACGGACTCCTTAAAACCAAAGTGTCCCAGCAGGTGCAAGCATTTCTATGAAAGAGAACATTCGGGCTTGGTGGCCTTTTACATATTAATGAGAATAGACATATTTAGTAACAGATTTTGATTTGGGCCCGATAAAGACACTGAGCATTTTGGGAAGAGAACAGAGTCTCACCAAGTAAAGCAAAGATCCCAGAGGACTGGGACAAACTTTCTGTCTTTCTGTTGAGGTAGGTTGCCGCCTAAGGCAGGAATCCGCAAATGGTACTATTTCCTTGGAAGACTGGCACTTCCTCCATCCCACAAATCTGTCCCCCAACAGGGTTTCTCAGTGTAGCCTTGCCTCTGGCTAACCTGAAACTCCTTCTGTAGACCAGGCTGGCCTTGAATTTAAGAGATCCACCTTCCTCTGCCTCCCAAGTGCTGGAATTAAGGGTATGCACCACCACGCCTGGCTTTGGAACTCTAAAGACCCACACGTATTTAGTCTCCCACCCTGTTACTAGCTCATTCGTTTTCCCTTTGTTAGACTTCCTAGTGTATATGGAAGTTCTCTTACTTCCGTGTCCTGCTTTCATGAGTGGCCAGCACCAAGGGAAAAGAAAAGACTGCCAGCCCCTACAGAGAGGGTCCTTTCAGTAAATAAATAAATCTTTAAAAAAACAAACAAAACAAAAACCACAGTGCCTGAGGGATCAGAGCATCAAATGCAGTTGGGAGGGTCAGACCAAATAAAGGCCCCCTTATCTACTGGAGCAGAAAAATACAAAAACCAAAACCAAAAACAGAACAAAAAAAAAAAAAAGAAAAGAAAAGAAAAGAAAAAAAAAAAAAAAAAAAAAAAAAAACCGGGGGTGGGGGGAGAATGGTCCAGGGAGATGTTTGGCAGCTGAGAGGAAGGTATCGTTCTCTGCCTATCAGGAAATCACAGGAAAGGGGTATTCTACAGTCTGAGAGAGAGCAGGCCTGGGCTTGCAGGATGCTTCAGGGAGGGCCTAAAGGGGGCTCATAGACTTGCCCTCCAGGGAGATGATTATCTGCTGCCTAGGTGGTCAGTGGTCATACCTGTCAGTTTCCTGATGGCATCTTTGGTTGACACAGGTCATTTTGCTCTTAAGGAGTGCACTTCAGGAGGCCCAGGTTTGAACAGTAGGTCTTCTGTCTTGCTCTCCTTGGCCTCATCTGGCTGCATCCTGACCAAGGTAGCGTGCGGTCATCTGCAGTTTGTCCTACATCACATCTTAGGTTCTCTGTGCCTCCCTCCACGATGATGCTCTTCCTGTCCTCGGGCCACTTTCTCTGAGAGCACTGCCGTACCTTCAAGTTGTTAAACACCTTGATGACACCATCAGAGAAAGCTACACCTGAGGCCTTTCTTTCTGCAAGGAAAGGGAACCAAAGAGATCGGAGGGAGAACGGGCTGGTGTGGCTGGTGCGACCCAGCTATCACTAATTTCTTTGCTTAAGTCTGATAGAATAAAGCGTGGATGTTGTAAGGGGGAAGAGCCGGGTAGTCCTCCTTGATAAGGGTCTGCCTTAGGGGCTGCAGTTGCAGTTCTGTTGGTTAGAGTGCCTAAGTCCTGATGTCCAGCCCCATCACCACGGAGACAGGACCTGCTGCTGTGTGCCGGTGATCCCAGCACTCAGGAGGTTAAATAGGAGTACCAGGAGGTTCGAGGCCATATTAGGTTCCATAGCTTTATGTATTAGATTCTCTTACTGTTTTATGTATTGACTAGGCTAGGCTTTATAGTTGTTTTACAGAGTACTCTTTCTCCTGACGAGGAAATCAGATGTGTGATCACCTATATTTGATATGATTGATTGTATTTTTTTCCTTAGACTAAAAAATAAATGTTTGCTTATATCTATATCTATATCTATCTATCTATCTATCTATCTATCTATCTATCTATATAGATAGATAGATAGATAGATAGATATAAACTGAGCTGGAGCGCTGGCTCAGCAGTTAAGTGCAAGGGTGCTCTCACAGAGTTTGGTTCCTGAACCCCACTCCCCCAAAGAGTACTGAGGACTGGGGAAGCAGCAACGGCAGTGCAGAGGTTTGAGGTTTGGAACAGCCATGTTAATCCTGCGCCTCTTCCTTGCCCTCGGCTTGTAAATCCAGGTCCTCCAAATTAGTGACTTTACTCAAGATACAAAACAGATAACTGTCTAGCCTTCTGGACTTGGTTGCTCAAAGCATGTGGAAAAAACAGGTTTCTGTTTTTGCCAGCATCCCAGAGTGGATGCTTGTGCCTCGCTTGGTCACTGTATAACCTTTTATGTGCCCTTATCTGATCTTTCTTCCACCTCAGGCAGTAAAGGGGGTGATAAGTCCTCTGAGGGGACTTGAAAGCACAGCAGAGGAGGGCGGAGGAGGGGCAGAGGTGCCAGACACATGCTGAACTCAGCAGAGCTAGCCCAGCCTGTTTCTAACACGGCGTGAACGGCACGTAGGTTGCGAGGCAGGTCCAAGCATATTTTTCTTGAGGTGAATGTTAGCACAGGAGGGAGTTGGATTAATGGGTTTTTATCAAGAAATAGGAGGAGGTAGCGGCTCCACGCTATTGATGTAGAGCTGACCACAGCCTACCACCCGTCTCTTCTTTGATCTTCTGCCACGATCTCCACCTTTTACGGTTTTGATTGAACCTATGAATGACATGGAAAATATGAAATCCTTAGAGGCAGGATTCATAGATTTTATAAAATCTAAAACTTCTGTAGAAAACCTGGCTTATTTTACATTTCAAAATGGCCATGGGGCTGGAGAGATCATTCAGTGGGTAAAGGTGCTTGCTGCCAAACTTGATGACCGTGCCATGGAGTCTAAAGCCAGAAAAGCATGTGGTGGAAGAGAGCTGACACCCTCAAACTGTCCTCTGATCTCCAAACCCATGCGCGTGCACACACACACACACACACACACACACACACACACACACACACACACACGCAATACAAGCTTCAATTAAAAAATTTTTTTCTAGAACTATTCCTACAGTTGACTCAGAGATCGATAAATATTCCTGTTATTGGCTCTTCCCTTCCCCCCCTTCTCTTTCTGCATCTCCTTTCTCTTTTTAAAACTATTTATTTATTTTGACTGGTGTGCATATGGGAATGCCTTTGTGCGTTTATGTGTACCACCGGTATGCAAAAACTAAACTAAACAAAACCTGACAGTTTGTTTTTATTAAACATAACAAATCATTACATCAAGCTTTCTTTGTCTTTTTTACACACACACACACACACACACACACACACACACACACACACACAAACACACCTGCTAAAAACAAAAGGGAAAAGTTCTAAGTCACCCCCATCTACACAGCAAGTTGTTCGAGGTCAGATCAGAACACAGGAGACCCTGCCTCAAATCCTGGGGGCTGGAGAGATGTCTCAGCCCGAAAGATCACATGTTGCTCTTGCAGAAATCCCAAACTTGGTTCTCACCACCAGTATTAGGAGGCTCACCACTGCCTGTAACTCCAGCTCCAAGCAATCTGATGCTCTCCTCTGTACCCCATGAGAACCTGTGTTCACCTGCAAATACCGCATATAAACTGTGTGTGTACACATTTTTATTAAATTTGACAAGTCATTGTATAAAGCTTTGTCACACACACATATACATTTAATTAAAAATTAAATAGCTACATTCAAGAACAACAACAACAACAATAACACTCACTTAAAAAATATTAACTCACAGAGGAAAAATTTATTTGGCACAGAGGTTTCAGTGCATGAAGCAGGTGGGGCAGAGGTGCACAGAAACACACACACAGACACAAACACACAGAGGGGACGAGAGGGAGAAAGAAAGAAAGGGAGAGAGAAAGACACACAGTGGGGGGAGATGGAGAGAGAGAGAAAGAGGAGGGAGGGGGAGGGAGAGGGGGAAGAAGAGGGGGGGAGGAGGGGGAAGGGGAGAGAGAGAGAGAGAGAGAGAGAGAGGAAAGCAGGGATGGAAGGGGAGAGAGAGACTCAGAGAAGCTCATCCAAGAGCACAGACATAGCTATCTGGAAGAAAGCTTCCAGCTAAGTGTCTTTCATGGTGATCTGACAGGACAGCTCAGGTAAAGGTGTTTGCTGTCAGGCCTGATCCTGAGTGTCACCTCCAGAACCCACATGGTGGAAGGAAAGAACTGACTTCCGGAAGTTGTCTTTTGACCTCGGCAGGGTTATGGGTAAGGTTCAGATGTTTTTAACTGTAAAAATGTTGGGACTAAGCAGGAAAAAGCAGGGCTTCCCTGCTGTCTCTGTCAGGGTTTTTATTCCTGCACAAACAAACATCATGACCAAGAAGCAAGTTGGGGAGGAAAGGGTTCATTCAGCTTACACTTCCACATTGCTGTGCATCACCAAAGGAAGTCAGGACTGGAACTCAAGCAGGTCAGGAAGCAGGAGCTGATGCAGAGGCCATGGAGGGATGTTACTTACTGGCTTGCTTCCCCTGGATTTCTCAGCCTGCTTTCTTATAGAACCCAGGTCTACCAGCCCAGGGATGGCTCCACCCACAATGGGCTGGGCCCTCCCCAATGCCTTACAGCTGGATCTCATGGAGACATTTTCTCAATGGAGGCTCCTTTCTCTGTGACAACTCAGCTTGTATCAAGCTGACACAGCCAGTACACCAACCAGCCTTACACAGGCTTAACTCAAGAATGCCCAAAGCTCACACCCACAAGAAACTGTTTACTGTGGCTCCCAGTTCTTGTCTTGTGACCTGGAAGCATAAATGTCACACACCACATTAAAAACGAGGTTTTAGAAAGTGAGGATCGGTAACAGGTTTGTAGGTGTGTACACTTAAGAAATGGCGAGCAGAGGTCTTGTACAGTAGGAGCAGGTCCCGGAGAGGGGGCACCATTCAACCTCTGGTTTGCAGACATTTTACAGGATGTATGGCAGAAACCTGGTGGGATGGGAGGGATGAGAACTGAGCTGTGAGTACAGTTGGCCCACTCATGAGGTGTCTGTGTGCCTCTCCATCACAGTCATATGACTGGCATTTCTGGGGAAAGGAAGTAACCAGAAACCAGAGCAAGAGCTGGAGGCCACACTAAGTTAGGCATTTCTGGCCATGGTGATTTGGTGCCTATGAACACGGTCTGCCCTCTCCTCCCTTGTCTAAGGTGTGGAAAGACTGAGATCTCAGCCAAGCATGGTCAAGACAAAGCAGACACTTACGTGCAACTGAAGCCTGGCAGCTCCTTAAAGAACATGCGTATGGACTTAATCCTGTTTAAAGTTCCAGTTTTATAGACTCTTGGCCATACAAGCAGCTCCTTGCACTCAGGACAGATTTGGCTTCACATAGGCCTCAGTAAGGACTCCTAAAGCCACTGCTTCCGTGGGGGCACGGTTCTCCCTTCACTTAAAGAAGTTACTGTGTTAGACACCAGTGTAACGAGAAACCGACATCTCAAACACTCTGTTCTTACTCTCACTCATTTGGACTTTCAGCGGACATATCTGAAAGCCATGTCTTTACAGATAACGATGCAGTGTCTAAAATAATTGAAGGTGGGAAACTTCAAAGATACTATGTGAGGTAGAGCTGGGAGGGGGTGGGGAACAGACATCGAAATGGAGAATTCTGTAGTTCCCACTGGGAATTAGATTCCACCAATCAAACCAAGACGCCAGGGATGCTTAGGGCTGACTGAGGCTGGAGAGTAAAGGACAAAGCCCTGTTTCCATTGACTGGCTGTCAGGGCTGCTTTGGCAAACCCTGTACTCCAGCACGTGCACTGAGTGGATTCCAGACTGCAGCCACATTCCAGCCCTATCAACAGCGCAGAGATTTGAGAGCCAGTGCTAAAGAGAGAGCTTAGAAAATAGGAATATTTTTCTCTTTGCAATAATTCAACCTAAGGGCTTTTTGTGTGAGTTGTCATTCTTGAGAGTAAACAAAAGGTTATGTCTAATCTGGGATTATGTTCCTTGTTTTGGTACAGATAAGAGAACTATATTATATTATTGTTGTTGTTGTTGTTGTTATTTTAATTAAAATTTTACTTAGTAAAATCTTTGGGGCAGGCATGCCTTTTTTTTTTTTTTTTTAAGATTTATTTATTTTTATGTGAGTATACTGCCACTGTCTTCAGACACACCAGAGAGGACATCAGATCTCATTACAGATGGTTGTGAGCCATTATGTGGTTGCTGGGAATTGAACTCAGGACCTTTGGAAGAGCAGTCAGTGCTCTTAACGAGCGAGCCATCTTTCCAGCCCTAGGCTGGTTTTAAACTCAGTCTTTCTGCCTTCTCTGTCAAAAATGCTGGGATTTTTCTATTTATTTTTAAGGACTTGTTTGAGCTGCTGTTAAAGAAGAGATTTGCAAGTTTTGTAACGTATTGGCATCAGCAATGTCTTCAGATCTTTAAAGGCTAACCCTTGTGGTGTTTAACTGATACTGACTAATAAAGGAACGAAACCTTTTTCTACTGGGAACACGTGGACATTGTTCTTCCAGAGTTATCTAGAAGCTCATTAACCCAGACAGACCTAAGTCGAAAGATGTCTATCAGAAAGCAAAAGATAAGAATGTTGAAAGAATGTTCCTTTCCCTCCCCAAATTATACATTAAATAGTTTAACTGCCCAGTGTTAGCTCATGTGATGCACTTAAAATCAGGTAAACTTATCATCAGCATTGGAAAGGAGGTTGTCTCGGTCCAAATACAGATTTCTCTTTTAATACACAGCTAGGGAACCACAGGTAGTAGGCTGTCAATCAGTTGGTTAGGTCCTTGTCTGGAGCTCAAGAAGCCATGGTTAAATTCTCAGCACACGATAAACCTGGTATGGGAGTACACACCTGTAATTCCAACACGTAAGAAGTAGAAGAGGAAGCTCTGGAGTTTGGAGCCATCTCAGTTACATAATTTTAAAAAATATTTTGCAGTGTTTTGCCTGCATGAGTATCTCTGTGAGGGTGTCAGGTCCTTTGGAGCTGGAGTCAACAGACAGTTGGGAGCTGCCATGTGGCTGCTGGAAATTGAACCTAGATCCTCTCTGGAAGAGCAGCCAGTGATCTTAATTGCTGAGCCATCTCTCCAGCCCTTGGTTACATCATTTTGAGCTAGCCTAGGCTATATGTTAATTGTCTCAAAATATGGACCAACAGCCCCCAAAGAAGCAAAGATGAAAACTACTAGAAAACTGTTAACTTGAGGGTTACTGTTTTCCAGACAAGGACAGGCTGACACTGAGTAGTAGCCAAACTTTATAAAAGGACAATGTTTTATTTTTTTTGAAATATGATCTATATTAACTAATTCATGTTGCTTGCTGAGGCCCTAGAGTTGAAGAGTCCTGCCAGAGAATAGGGTTTGAGTGAGATTGGACTGTGGATGCAGGCAAGATGTTTGGTCCGTTGTCAGCGAGGTAGAATGACCCTTGAACTTCATGGGGAGGAACCTAGACTTTGGATCACCCAGATCTGGCTGCAAGCCTTGTTTTGCCACTTACTGTTGTGTTGGAATGTAGGGGACATTGTGTAAATGGCCTTGTGCCTTCCTCTTGGGCAATGAGGTTAACGTGGGGTCCCTTAGAGAGCTGAGCAGCTTGGTTAGAGTGAAGTTTGTCTGAGAAATCCCCCAGCTGCTTTTAGTGAATGTTAAAAAAAGCCAAAACCAAAACCAACCAACCAACCAGGAATGCTATTTATTTATTTATCTTCTTTTTTTCCCCAGGTTTATAGTAGCTTTATTTTTTTTTTGAACAACTTTATTTTAAAAAACAAAGATAAATGAACAGATTTTAAGCATTTTTTGCATTAAAGTATATTTATCTTCTTGATTAATGTGTGGGCAAGAGCAGAGTTAATCACTTTTTCTGATGGGAAAATCCACTTGACCTAGGAAACCTTCTTACGTTAAAGCCAGAAGGGAGCTTGTAATAAATGACCTCAAATGCAACTGGCAATACCACTCCAAGCCACACAGAGCACAAGGACTTGGGAGTTGGGCTGACATCAGTACCTTCTGCCTCAGCTCCCGAGTTGCTGGAATTACAGGCATGCGCCATCAATCCCAGTGCCTGGTTCTCTCTGCTAACAGAGTTCTAGTCTGATTAGCAGCACTGGTCTTCTTTGTGGCTAAAGCCTGAGGTTCTCATAGCTCACAAAGAATTTCTTGGGGCCCAGTGGTCGGCAAAGAATATCCACAAAGATGCAAGTTTATGCTCTATGGGGGGATATGGGGTCATTGGTAGATGTGGATTCTGCAGGACACTGAGGGTCGGGTGAGAAAGTGAGTATTATGGGTTTTTAGAAGACTCACATACATAAATCATTGATACTAACTAGTAGCTGATGCGTATAAAAGTACTAATTCTCACAAAGCCCCTGCTGTAGGTAACTGGATGTCTCCCAGTTTTCAGATAAAGAGACTGAGTCACACCGAAGTGGCCTGGATCTTGTTGTCAGAGTGACCCACCTTGGGGACTAGAACTGGAACTTAGTTTCCTGATGTGAGTGCATTGGCTCTGATAGTAGGAAATCTTGGGGGCACTGATTGGAGGGTTATCACCTTTCCTTACAGGGCTCCCCTGTGAAGCACTGCCCAGCTTGACACTGGAGCCCAACAGCCACGATGATCTTAAAGCCCGGCAAACTTGTGATTCGTACAAAGGCAACAACAGCAGGAGCTAAACATTTTCTTCTCTAACTTCCTCCACGGTTTATCACCAAGTAAAACAGTTACCTTAATCATCCCAGGGTCCAAGGGTTGGGGCTTTACTCTTTGCTAAGGGATGATATTTCTGGAAAGATTTCTAAGAAAACACCTTGGCAGAGGGGTAAAAAAATTGTCTATTCAGTGACCACCAAGCTGGGAGGCTCACAACCTTTGGACCACAGACACAGGTCACCTACTTTGGCTGTCATATAGGATTTCTGGGGACCAGCACATTCTTATTAACTGGAGAGACAAAAACACAGTCATAAAGTAGGCTAGCTGTGGGCGGAGAAGCACGTCTTCATAAGATCATAGACATTTCTGTGCATTTTACTTAAACCACCAGCAGTGTGGCTATTGATGAATCCAACCCAAGTGCATCCTCCTTAAAAAACTGTGTTTTTAGTACAGAATCTCCCACTGTAGTCCAGACTGGCTTCCAGCTTGGTAATTCTTCTGTCTCAGCCTTCCAATGGCTGTGACTGTGCACCATTATGCCCTGCTGACATTTTGGTCATTTAGTTGTTGGTGTCCTGAGTACCAATCCCAAAGCTTGCATATAATATATGCTCTACCACTGAGTCACATGCCCCAACCTATTTATGTATCATATTACATTTCAGGGAAGGAAGAGAAGACAGCGCTAGCATAGGGGTATGAACCAGGATCTCCTGGGTAAGGGTCCTCCTGCTAAACCATGTCCTCATCCGTTTTTGAATTTATTTTCAATCTGAGACAGAATCTCATCAAGTTGTCCAGGCTGGCTTCAAACACACCCTGCAACCCTCCCAGGCCTCGAACTTGTGACTCTTCCAAGAAGCCAGGATCGCCGTGGGCTTGTGCTACCATGCCTTGGCTGGACTGTATAATTTTTCGTTTTTATACTTTGGCCTACTAGTTTATAGAATTCACCAAACTGCAGAAGATGGTGTTGGATGGGAGCTTCGGTGCTCCTATTAATCAATGTCGGCGATTACTAATGATCCGTAACTTACAATACAGGGGCAGGCAGTAGGCCACTCACATTCTCTGTTCTTAGTCATTCCTCTTTTGGTGATGTCGTGAGAGGAGGGACCGAGCCCAGGCTCTGGAGTATACTAAGTATATGCTGTACACTTAGCCAAAACCCCCAGCTCCCCAGTCATTTTATTTTTCAGGCAAGGTTTTGATAAATAGTCATGGTTAGCCTGGTATGAGCTGTGTAGCCTAGGTTGGTTCAATAACTTGTTTTAACTGTAGCGTAGGGATGTCTTGTGTCCCTCCTCTGATCAGACTGTCCCCTTGGTTTAGCATCTTTGAGGAATCATCACTCATTAAAACGTTTGCTACCCTGTCAAGGTATAGTCTGACGGCCCCTACTTCAGCAACCTGTGCTTTTTTTTTTTTTTTTTTTTTTGCAGTCTTTTAGAATCTAGGAATCATTGTGCCCGGCTGGTCTCAAACTTTGAACTGTCCTGTTTCAGCCTCCAGGGTGGAGGAATTATAGGAATGTGCCACCACACCCTGCTATCTCTTAAGTAGCTTTATCAATTAAATATTTTTTAGATCATTCACCACATTTTTCCCCCAAAATATCTTCAAGATAAGACGCTGGATATGCATAATACAGGACAAGGAGATTCTGAGTGGATAGAAATACCCATTACGGCTGGGTGTGGTTGTGTGTCCGTATTCCAGCACTGGGGAGACAGAGGCAGAAATGTTAGGCAGTTTAGGAATCCAAGGTCACCCTAAGCGACATAGGGAGTTGGAGGATGGCTTAAGCTACAGCATACCCTGTCTCAAAGAAACAATTAAACCATCCCTACTTCCTCCAAGTACTTTGTTACATAGGCTGCTGAGAACTAAACAGACTATCCAAATGATTATTCCCCTCTTTTGTCAGCCGTGAGTTACTTACATTCAGCTGACAACGGTCTTCTCCAGTATTTCCAAGGATACTATGTGTCTTCTCTACTTCTAGAGAGACTGCTGTGAATACAGTGAGCCTAATACTTATCACACACACACACACACACACACACACACACACACACACACACACACGGAAGAAGAGAGGACACCTGGATAAGCTGTAAGTCTAGACAACCTAAATGCATAGCCTAATAACCTCAGCCATCTGAACAGTCCCTCAGGATTTGTGTACTCTGTGAAACACAGTTAATATTTCATGTAAACTTTTTATAATTTTTTTTTAAAGTTTGATTCGGTTGTGAGAGAAGGTCTCACTGGAACTTACTATGTAGCCCATGCTAGCTTTGAACATGTGACAATCCACCTATCTCACCCTCCTGGGTGTTGGGTTTATGGGTGTTAGACACCTTGCCTGGTTTAAAAAAAAAATTTAAAAACTCTCTCTCATATGTCCCTGTTCTTTCAAATTCATGGTCTTTTTTTTCAGTGATTGTTACTACATGCATATACAAATATACATACACACATACATCATACACACATACATATACATATATATTTTCAAAATATACCATACAATGTAACTTGTATGCAACCACTTGGAACTGGATAACCACTTGATGTCCCCGGGGAAGACATGAGCATTTCTTTGTTCTTTGGGTTCCCTCCTAGCAGGTCTGTTGTTGCCCTTGTTCAACTCCTACTTAGACAGCCATATTACTGAGACATCACAGGTGTCCTGTATGACATCACTAGGAGACAGTTTCATGGCCAATTCCCTGATCCTCTGGCTCTCACAGTCTTTCTTTCTGCCCCTCTTCTGTAAAGTTCTCTGAACCTTGGGCTCCAAATTGTTTTGTAGATATGTCCATTGGGACTGGGCTCCACAACTCCGTATTTTGATTGGTTCTGGTTTTCTTTAATGGTTTCCATTTGTTGCAAAATGAGGGGTGAATTCCTCTCCTCCTCTTCATCTTGGTATATGTGAGCATGATGTATGGGGGAGGGGGGTTGAGGTTAGAGGACAAGTTTGTAGTTGGTTCTCTCCTTCCACCTTTATGTTGGTTCTAGGGATTGAACCAGGCATCAGGCTAGTGTATCCGAGTTCCTTTTATTTTTTATTGATGATAATGCTCCATTTCAGAAGCCAGTACCAATCTGTTACTATTAGTCAGCGAAAATATCTGCTGTTTTGTTGCTGTTTTAATGCTGGGTATTGAACCCAGGGCCGCAGACACAAGCCTTTTCCCATTGGTCTACATCCCTGACCTCTATTTATGCTACCCACTGCTAACTAAACTCTTACTGCTTCAGAGAACAGAGCCTGACCTGGCTTTGATTTTTGTGCATCTTTCTCTCTCTAATACACACACACACACACACACACACACACACACACACACCAGTTTGGTTCACATGACGTGCTTCTTTGCAAAAATGATTTTCTTGGGCATTGTTACAAAAAGAAAACTGGCTATTTAGTCAGACCTTGTTTCCTAAAAAGAGAGAGCAAGGATGAGGAAGCAGAGGATAAAGAAGAAAAGAAGGTGAAGAGGAAGAGGGAGGAGGAGGGAGGACGAGGGAAAGGAAGAAGATGAAGAAGGAGAAAGGAGGCTGGTGAGATGGTTGAGTGGGTAAGGCCTCCAGGACGATGACCTGAATTTGATCCCTAGGACCTACGTGGTGGAAGATGGCACCTACTCCTTCAGTTTGCCCTCTGACCTCCACATACATGCTGTGGCCCATGCCCCCCACCCCCAACATACAAATAAATGAATAAATACAATAAAAAACTTTTTAAAAAGTTGTGTAAGTAGTGTAGGTGCTAAGAATCGATCAAAACTAAGATGTATCAGACTTCTCCAAGGACACCTGCTACTTTGTACGTTAATTTAAACAACTGCAAATAAGAACTTGTTTTAAGACTGAGTTTGTAGTGTTTTAGTTTTAACAGCCCTTCTCTCTGGCGTTGGAGGTCAGTTGTCTGACTACTGACAGAAGAACCATATGAACAAGAAGGACACGGAAAGCTTTTGAGGCTGGGGATGGAAGACAGAAGGGCAGATGAAAACCAGCCAGCTCCCAGCAGGAAGGGAAAGGCACGCAGGTTGGAAATAAGCTAATTTTTAAGACTCAAGGGGCTGTGCTGGACAAGAATGATTGGCAGCAGGGATTGTTTCTCAAGCCTGTGTTCTCAAGCCTCTTCAGCGTCCCCATCTGAAAAAGGCAGGACGTTGACTACAGTTATTTAAGCTAAAAATGAGCATTTATTTATTCCTTCATTTGTCTACTGATGATAGGAATCAAGCTCAGTGCCACACACCAAGCAGTCTGCTAACCGAGCCTTGTCCTCTGTCCTGAGTGATTGTGTGAGTAGTAAGAAAAAAAAATAAAAAAGTATTTTCTGTATCTCTCACTGTCTCTCCAATACCTGTATCTCTCACTGTCTCTCCAATACCTGTATCTCCCACTGTCTCTGGCTGGGTGTACTTGCTATGTAGCCCAAGGTGACCTCAAACTCATGACAATCCCCTGTCACAGCCTCCTCAATGTTGGGCTTACAGGTGTGCACCGCCATACCTGGCTCTTCTTTACCACTAATCGTACATGAAATTTTATTTTTGGTGTGATAATAATGAAAGAAAAACTTTCTTGATTAGATTAACTTACCTTTAAAGTTGAGGTATTTTTAAGGTTAAATATTAACTTGTAGTCAATTTCATGTTGACAGGATGTATATTTTTTCTTTTTTTTTCTTTTCTTTCTTTCTTTCTTTCTTTTTTTTTTTTTTTTTTTTTTTTTTTTTTTTGAGACAAGATTTCTCTGTGTAGCCTAAGCTGCTCTGAAACTCACTCTGTAGACCAGGCTAGCTTTGAACTCAAAAATCCACTTGCCTCTGTCTACCTATACCCTAAAGCCTCTGTCCCCTATACCCTATTGCCTCTGTCCCCTATACCCTATAGCCTCTGCCCCCCATACCCTATAGCCTCTGCCCATACCACCAGGCTCATATAATCTCTAAAGTGTACAAGCAAATTAATGTTTATTCCTTTTATAATATGTCATACAAATGTTACCTTGCTATACATTCAAACACAGTAGGGCATTTAAAGATGTACCTGCTATTAAAGATTTTCAGCAATAATAAGATTCATTGCAATCAGTTGGTGGAGATTTTATGTTTCCAATGGAAAGTCTGAGATTTTGAAATACCTGTACCTGTTGCTTGGATTCTGACAGCCATTTAATACTTAAATGCTTATTTTGGTAGTGATGTTAACACATGAGATTTAAAAAACTGTCATGAAACATTTTAACATCTAAAAGAAGTGAGTCGCTCGAGGGTAAGAGAACTTGTTCAGTTTCTTATGAGACTTTCCATTCCCCATACTGGAAGCACTGAGCCCAGGGACCTTCGGCCCTAGAACTTCTTCATGGCTGTAAACGGGGTGACCTCAGTAAGCACAGCAGCTTGTGTCCCAAAGACAGCTCCTAATGAATCCAGGATGGGCGTGTTGGGTGAGTGCTTGTCCTGATGGATGGTGAATCTGAATACATTTCTCCATCTCTCTTAGAAAGAAGCACTATAGATAACACCCCTCTCCACAGTCCTTCCCCTTCCTTATCACCTGTGATCTCACCCCTCACTCCTGGGAATTACTTCTGATATTAATTGCATAGCCCTGTCTTTTGATCATAGATCTGTTTTCAGAGAAAGTATAAGTTTAGTTTCTCTGTAGCTGTTCTTATTGGGCTTAAGTCCCAGGTCTGCCACTATCTAAATGTATAATCTTGTGGGGATCACCTCAACTCGCTGAGCTTACTTTCCTTATCTGTAAGACAGGAGTAATCATGATACCTACTTCATAGCATTGCTGTAGAGAGTGAGTTTGATATGCTGCTCGCCATAAAGGAGAGCTAATACTGTGTTTATAGTCTTTTTTCTTCTTCTAGTGTGGTACCCAACTTACTTATCCCAGGCTGGCTTCGAATTTGCTTTAAAGTCTTCATCTTTGTGCCACTGTCTTTTTTTGCTTGTTTTTCTAGACAAGGTTTCTCTGTGTAGCCCAGGCTGTCCTGGAACTGGCTCTGTAGGCTGGGCTTGCCAGTCTCTGCATCTCAAGTGCTTGGATAAGTGCTTGTCCCAGTGGATGGGTGAATCTAAAGGCCACCGCTGCCTTGCTGGGATCTTAGGTGGGTACCACCACATTCGATGCCAATTTTTAAAATTAGTACAGATTAGCCTTAATGAATCATGTGTATTTTGAAAGTTACTTCTTCTTCTTCTTTTTTTAATCATTCAACATTACTGATTGCCTTATAATTGCTGGTTCTGTTTAACTTTAACAAGTGTTGCTATGTTACTAGGGTTGGCTTCAAACCCCTAGGCTCAAGTGAACTTCATATCTTGTTTCCAAAGTAGTGGGGACTGTGTTTGTGCAATGTTACTCTTCTTCTTCTTCTTCTTCTTCCTCCTCCTCCTCCTTTTACGTCTTCTAATTTAGAGAGGGTTTTCTATAGTCTAGGGTAGCTATGAAATAGTTATGTAGCCAGGATGAGCTTGGATGGCTGGTCCTTTTACCTATACCTCCCAAATGCCACCATGCCCCACTTCCCAAATGATTTTTGCTTTGTTTTGTTGTTTGAGACACAGTTTCAACTGTGTAGCCCTGGCTGTCCTGGACTCTGCAGACCAGGCTGGCCTCAGACTCAGAGATCCACCTGTCTCTGTCTCCCAAGTGCTGAGATTCAGGGCATCTGTCACTACATGTGCCCGACCTAATTGATTTTTATATGAACAAGCCTAGTAATCCTTTCTATTCTGGATGAGAATCTCAACCTTTCACCAGGCAGGCTCTACTAGCTTAAGATAATAAAGTATTTTCTTGGGCAATATGTTTGTCCTAGTTTAGGTTTTATTGCTGTGAAGAGACACCATGATCGTGGCAACTCTTATGAAGGAATACATTTAACTGGGGCTGGCTCACAGTGTCAGAGGGTCAGTCCATTGTCATCATGGCAGGAAGTATAGCAGTGTGCAGACGTAATGCTGGAGAAGGAGCTGAGAGTTCTACATCTGGATCTCCAGGTAGTAGAAGGAGACTATGTGTTACACTGGGTGTAACTTGAGCATATGAAACCTCAAAGTCTGCCCCCAAATGACACACTTCTTCCAACAAGGCCACACCTCCTAGTAGTGCCACTCCCTATGGGCCAAGCATGCAAATACATGAATCTATGGGGGCCATTCCTATTCAAATCATCACAATGGTCTATGATTCAGTCCTACATTTTTTAATTGTACAAAACGTTCCAGGTTTAGGGATCATTGGGTAGGACCCAAGTTGAGTTCCCAGAACCCATATTTAAAAAGCAAAGACATGGTAGTATACACTTAAAATCCTAGTAATAAAGACAATGATCCCTGGGACATAAAACTGGCCAGTCAGGCATAGGCGTTGGCACCAGAAAAATGACACCTCAGGTCAACTTCTGGTCTCCACAAGCAAATTCATACAGATGCATATGCATAAACACAGGACACACACACACACACACACACACACACATACACACACACACACATTTCAGTTTGACCATTGAGAACTTGCTGAGTTGACTCTTTTGACTCTTTTACTTGCTCCATTGTTGTGGGGCTTAGAGTCTGTTGTGTTGTGTTATTAGTTTTAGTTTTGAGTCCTTCAAAGATGGTCTGAAGGCTAGAGTTAAGGTACGTTTCAAGCATGTCTTCCATATTCTCTCACTTAGCATAACATCAGTCAAAGTCTTTCTTCCTACCTTCCTTCTTCCTCCCTCCCTCCTCCTCCCCTCTTTCTTTTGCCGTGCTAAGGATTGAACCCAAAGCTCTAAACATACCGGACAAGCATTCTATCACCTTCCCAAATAGGCACATCCTCAATCTGTGTGAGTGTGTGCGTGTGTGTACAACAAGGTTCGCATGCACTTGTGAAGGCCAGAGAATAGCTTTCATGAGTTGGTCCTCTCCCACCACCATGTGAGTTCCATCTATCAAATCCAGTCACCAGCATGGACAGCAAATGCCCTTAATTTACTCAATAGTCCAGACAGCCTTGGAAGTGGTAGTGCCCTTTTCTGGGGTTTCTGAGTGGCTAGAGACTGGGGTGGTGAGGTTACAGATCTGCACCACCAGGCCCAGCTTCACACCTTGCTATTCTTCATTTTGGATCTGAACATGTATTGTTCAGGCATTATTGTGCTAGGTATAAGCTAAAATATTGTCTTATCATGAGTGTGCAAGATGTTGGGTGGCTAGAGGCACACTCAGGTTCAGGGAACACATGCTGAATGTGTATCATGGAGTCAGTCTCCCCCTTCATCTTTGCATGGGGTCCACAGAGCTAACTTTGGCCTCCAGCCTTATGCTACTGGATGAGCCTCCTCACCAGCCCTGAGCTAAAAGTTTTATTAGACATCAAGCAAAATCCCAGCTAGCAAGTGTTCAATCAATACATCTTGTTGGTAATGTTGAGGTGGTTTGAATAGAAATGGCCCCCAAAGACAGCAATAAAACATTAAGCCAAATGCAACACAAATTAAACACCTGTCTTAGTCGGGGTTTGTATTCCTGCATAAAACACCATGACCAAGAGGCAAGTTAGGAAGGAAAGGGTTTATTCAGTTTACACTTCCACATTGCTGTTCATCACCAAAGGAAGTCAGGACTGGAGCTCACACAGGGTGGGAACTTGGAGGCAGAAGCTGATGCAGAGGCCCCGGAGGAGTGCTGATTACTGGCTTGCTTCCCCTGGCTTGCTTAACTTGAACCAGGACTACCAGCCCAGGGATGGCACCACCACATTGGGCCTCCCCCCCTTGATCACTAATTGAGAAAATGCTTTACATCTGGATCTCATGGAGGCATTTCCTCAAGGGAGGCTCCTTTCTCTGTGATAACTCCAGCTTGTGTCAAGTTGACACGAAACCAGCCATGGGTGTTGACCTATGTATGATTCTATTCTAAAATAAACAAATAATTGAATGAATTAATAAATAGGAACAAACTAACAACTGTTTCTTAAGGACCTGGATCAGCTTGGTCAGTGTGGACCGCACATACTGACTTCCTTTAAGGGCTGTAGAATGTATTGGGCATGTGCACATTCCTTTAATCTAGTACATGGCAAGTGAAAGGAAGGAGGTTTGGGATTTCAAGGTTGCCTTTGCCTAAGAAGAAGGTTCGGCTATGTAAAAGCCCTGGCTATGTAAAAACTTAGGCTCAAACCAACAAACGCAAGTGCGACACGGTATAGCACACCTTTAATCCCAGCACTCAGGAGGCAGAGACAGGTGTGTCTCTAAGGCCAGCCTGGTGTACAGATGAGTTCAGGGACAGCCAGGACTGCACAGAGAAACCCTACCTCAGGAAAACAAAAACAAACAAACAATGTGGGGAATGAAAAGGGAGGGAAGGGAACAAATTGCAGAGAAGCCAGACAAACCCTGCTTTGGCCAAGCAACCAAGTTAACAGGAACTGACTGGTCATAGGGTGTATTCTTGATTCAGCGGGAAAGGAAAGGCATTTTGCCTGAGTGCCTTGCCCTCCACACATCTCCAGTGTCGTCATAAAAAAAAACAAAAAACAAAAAAAAAAAAAAAAAACAATGGCCTAATCCCAGTTCAGGAACATTATACAAAATACCTGACCTGTATACCTCAAAACCATCCTGGTCATCAAAAACAAGGAATGTCTGAGAGACTGTCAAAACAAGAGAGGCCTAAGCAAACATGACGTGACATGGCCTCTTAGTGCAGTTCTGGGAAAGAAGAAGGAGACTAAGCAAATTTGCTCTGAGTATGGATTGCAGTTAAGAAGAATGAACATTAATTTTGATGAATGCAAGATGTTAATAGTAGGCTAACCTGGGTGTAGGATATCAGAATGTTGTCTGTATTTTGATAAATCGACTCTGTATTTTAAAAGTTTAGTTAACCCACATAAGGGTGCACACCTGTGATTCCAGCCCCTGGAATGTAGGGAAAGGAAGACCAGAACTTCAGTCATCTTTGGCTGTAGAAGTTGTTCAAGGCCATAAGAGACCCTGTCTCAGCAAAATAAAGACCCCCGAGGAGCATAAAGTTTATGGGGTGAAGTAGAAATGTATCCAAAGGACTTCTGTTTCGAAGGAGAACCCTGGTGGTGGCATCTGCTGTGGTGGGAGCGAATAGAGGCTTTTCTGGAACAGGTGGAGCTTCCATTACAAAGGAGGAAACATTCACACTGGAGTTTGAGAGGAAAAATAGCAGCTGGCTGCGTTCAGAGAGGACGCGAAAAGGGCTGCTCTTCCTGTTTAGTGTTTGTCTAAATAATGCTAATGTGTGACGAAAGACTTGCAGTCTCCATTTTGAAATGCCTTTTTTTGGCCCTGCCTGGCCACCGTTGTTTTTTATCTCTTTGTGCCGTGGCCTGTGGATGGCATCACACCTATCTAGAAATGCTGGAAGGAGGCTACAGCGAGCTAGCTCCCCAGGGTGGGAATGGCTTCTTCCCAGGTGAAAGCAGGACAAGCTTAACAACCTCTCCAGTCTCCTCTCCAGCACTGAGGATCTCGAGAGGTACTCCGTTCAAGGGGAGGACTGTGTGCAGTGCTCTTCAGGCAGTTCAAACTCTCAAAACAAGTAGACTGAAGGGAAAGAGAACTGTTTCATTTCTGGGCAGTTGACATCCCTGTAGCTCCTTTGACAGTTTCCAAAGCCTCCTGCCCGCTTTATTAAGGCAAGGCTGGGAGAATCCTTGAACATTTTGCCAACTCCTGTTGAAATCTGATTCCTCATTTGACGGTGGGTCCCAGCTCTAACCCATCTGAGAAGGCACATGAGTGGGTGGTTTTTCCTTGTCCTTATCAACAGAGATCAAAGTAGCCATCTTGGATTACACCAATATTCTGCCTGTCTTGCTGGTCTGGACCTTATGAGTTCATGGGAGCCTCAGATTCTTGGGTCGTGGGGACTAGAAGCACATCCCATCAAATCTGGCTTATCTGTCTCTTCTGAGTGGGCTTTGATAATTTTAAGGTTTGTGTTTGTTTTGTTTTGCTTCTGCAACTCATTGTCTAGCCCAAACTGGTCCATTTGCAACAACCTTACTGCCTTACCCACAGTATATGCTGGGATATCGGATGTGTTACACCGAGACTGTCTTGACTTTGGGCTACAAAATTCCAATCCTTTGCTCGATTCTTTTTCCAGTTACCAGAAGACAGATGAGGGCTGGGATGACTCAGCAGCAGAGTGTGTGATAAGGAAGAAGTCCTAAGTTCAAAGGCAGCTACATAAAAACATCAGACATGGCCCTAGAGAAGGGGCTGGGGAGGAAAAGCAACAGGGACAGACAACAGCTCAGCAGCTACAGTTCAGGGCCTTTCGGCCATTTGCTTGAATGTATTGTGTATGCAGGTCAGGTATTCCGAAAAAGGACTCAGGTCGTCTGGAGCTGGAGTGACAGGAGTCTGTGAACCGCTGTGTGAGAACTGGGGATCGAACCTGGGTCCTCTGGGAGAGCAGCTGGAGTTTGAACTGTTGATCCATCTCTCCAGGCCCTGTGATTTCGTCCTTGATAAAAATGTCCGAAATACTTTGTTGTCAAAGATTTTGTTTGTTTTCAAGTCTCTTTACGTTGTCCCAGCTCCCCTCATAGCAGCCCTCCTCCCTCAGCCCCTGTGGTGCTAGGATTAGAGGGTTGCATAAGTACCTCCAACACATTGTCAAATTTTTAACGAGTTGGTCTAGTTCGGAGTTTCTTGATCTGCACCATTTAGGGACAGATGATTACCTTCTGCACAGCAGTGTCCTGTCCATTGTAAAATGTTTATCAGCACTCTTGGCCTCTACCCACTAGAGGCAGGAGAAGAGAATCCCCTAATTGTGACAGCCCAAAGTGTCTCTGCCAATTGTCCCTAAAGCTACTGAGCTTTAGTACACACGGAGAACTTAACCACTTAACAGTGGGCCCTAAAGGCAAGTGTTGGTTGCTACGGAGAGGCAAACACTCTGAAACGCTTGGATAGTTTCTCCTGGCACTTAAGATGGCAAGATCCTCTCAGCATGTGATGCAGCCTGTAAGTTCAGTCCAGCATTTAGACTAACTTGGGTGAGATGCCAGAAGCCAAATGCAGTGCATTTCCTGCTGAATCTCACTCATCCATTTGCCAAATGTTTACCAAAGGAATGTTATGTATCAAGTTCTGGGGACCTGATGATGAAGAAGAGACTTTTTTTGTTAGTTTGTTTTTTGTTTTTGTTTTGTTGTTGTTTTTGAGAAGAGCCTTGGATGAATTCTGTTGCATATCACCAAACATGAACATGGAAAGTTACATTTGCATGTGTCTATGACTCTGAGATAAAATGTCCCCACTCATTTTCTTTTATGGATCATATATGGATCCTGACTCTCTCTCTCTCTCTCTCTCTCTCTCTCTCTCTCTCTCTCTCTTTCTCTCTCTCTATATATATATATATATATATATATATATATACATATATATATATGCTCCCCCACGTTGTCTAGATAGATTTTATTACAGAGCTTGGTATCATCATGGTTTCTGCAATAAAGAAGGTTGGAGCAGCCGGAAGTCTGTTGGTCCACTGTGTTCCAAGGAATCATTACCTAGTTTGATATTTCCCTCTGAGTCTTACCTGCAGGCTGCCAGGAGAGGAATTTAAAAGCTAGGAAGTTGAACATTTCTGCTGCATTTCTTTCCTTCACACTGCACTGTGAAACCTTCCTGTTCAGGGGCTTGCCACACTGGCTGGGTCAGAACAGGCACACCTCTCTAGGCTCTGAAGACTGGCAGGCGCTGCTGTGACCATATCATTAAATAGTTAAGTTGTGTGGTTGGGAGAGGGAGCACCCTCATGGAAGCAAGTGGAAGGGGAGGGGGAGGGGAGTGGGGGGGAAAGGGGGATAACCTTTGAAATGTAAATACAGAGAATATCCATTAAAAAATAAAGTTGCTACTTTTGTGGGAAAATTTTACTTTTTTCTTTCTTTCTGTCGGTTAGACTTATTAGGCTGCTGATTTTCTTAATCTTTGCCAAGACTTTATCTTTTTATTTTATTTTATTTTTTAATTGAGACACGGCTTCCCTGTGTAGCTAGCTCTGGCTGCCCTGAGACTTCACTTGAGGCTGGCTTCAAACTCATAGCCTGCTTTTGCCTTCTAAGTGGTGGGATTAAGGGTGTGCATACCTTTAATTAAATTTAATTAAAGCCATTCTCTAATTGCCAAGATTTTCCATATGACTTTATTCACAGAAGAAGGGGATCCTTGCGTTATACCTAAGGTCTTTGTTTTGGTGCAGAAAATATGACTGCTACACACATTGTTTCTTAAGGTCTTGCTGAGGGTTCCTCAGTCCTGGCAAACAGGCAACAAATATAGCTTAGACCTGGTCCTGAATGTGTCAAGTCTAAAGTTATTAGGGAAAAAAAAATCCTTAAAAAACAAAATTGCCATACATTTTTTGGCCTCACTGGTAATATATAGTTGTTGGTATTTTATTCTTTTTTTTTAAAAAAAGAATATTTTTAAAATATACATATTTACTGTGTATACAGTGTTCTGCTTACATGTATGCCTACACACCAGAAGAGGTCATCAGATCTCATTGCAGATGGTTGTGAGCCACCATGTGGTTGCTGGGAATTGAACTCAGGACCTCTGCTTTTAACCGATGAGCCATCTCTCCATCCCCCACCCTCCCTTTTTCTTCTCAAGAGCCACATTTCTACTTAAGCTCTCAAATTCTCACTCTGTTGTAAGAAGGCCTCTGGTTAGAAATTAGAATCTGAAGACTTGCCATCAAGTTAGTCAACTCTGAGAACCTTTGGCTCTGTGCAAGGTTTCTTAGTACTACCTACATGATTGGGGAAGCGGACAGATAGTACTTTAAAATATATATGTTTGAAATATTTTAAAATTAGAATATAATTGCATAATTTCTCCCTTCCCATTCTCCCCTCCAACCCTCTATGTAGATCCCTCCCTGGCTCCCTTTCAAAGTCACGCTTCTTCTCTAATTGTTGTCATTACATACATCTATATATGCATAAACACATAAATACAACCTGCTGAGTCTCTTTAGTGTTCCTCTTATGAATATGCTTTCGGGGCTGGCCATTTGGACTCGGATACTTGGTCAGTGGACTCATCCCCAGAGATGACGAAGTTTCCCTCTCTTGGACGTCTTTAGTTGCCTTTGTGTAGGGATATGAGCCTGTGACATTGCTCCCTTCCATGATGGCTTATCTATTGGTATTGCCACCGGTCAGCTTCTGTGTAGGCATGCATATTGTTCAGGTGTCACAGTGTTGCTTCCCTGTCATTTCTAGAAGACAAGATCTCACAGAGACAAGATCTAGGGCGTCAGATCCCATTCCAGATGGCTGTGAGCCACCATGTGGTTGCTGGGATTTGAACTCAGGACCTCTGGAAGAGCAGTCAGTGCTGTTAACCACTGAGCCACCTCTCCAGCCCTGGCCATCTGACTCTTACATGCTTTCCAACTCCTCTCCCAGAGTCTATACGCCTGGACTGTTAAGTGAGCTACACAGTGAGGACAACACAGGCACACGAGGCTCTGTCTCAAGAACAAAACGAAGTAATAATAATTAAAAAAAAAAAAAAAAAAAAAAAGAGGCCACATAGATGGATCAACAGGTAAAGGTGCTTGTCACAAAACTTGACAACCCAAGTTTGGTCTACAGAACCCACGTGATGGAAGGAGAGAACCCACTTACAAACTGTCCTCTGACTTATTCATGTAGGCTGTGACATCCGCATGCACCTCTCTCCCGACAAATAAGTAAACAGACGCATGACAACTGTTGTTAAAAACAACAAACAAACAAACACCCCAGTTCTCTCCTGAGTGGAGAACAGGTAGAGAGAGAGAGAGAGAGAGAGAGAGAGAGAGAGAGAGAGAGAGCAAGAGCACATCACAAGGTTCTCGCTACAATGCAGGTGACAGAGGCTGGGAACTAGGACAAGGACGTTGAGGAAGTGATAAAATTTCAGGATCTGTTGCATTTGGCTGTGAGAAGCAGAAGGGTTAGATTTCTGGAGCAGCCTGGGGTGGGTGGTAATGCTCCTTACTGCTGTCCTGAAGCTTATGACTCAGGCTGTGTCCTGTGGAGTTCAAACTGGAGCTGTCCAGTGGTCAGTTGGGTGAGTGGTTCTCGGGAGAAAGCTCTGGGTTGGATTCTTAGCCACGCAAGTTGAATTTTACCCAAGGACAGTGTACAACCTCATGCCCATGGCAGGAAGCATAAAATTGGTTTATGGTAGAAACCCATACTTAGCGATATGTCTTAACAATTTGATATTGAGATGAATGACTAGAATAATACAGATAACGAAACATGTATATCAAAGAAGCCAGCTGGCATCAATGTACCCAGTATGGTTCTGTTTTGAGCAGTTTGCCCTATTCTGTTCTGGAATAGTGCTCTGTAAAGTTCATATACACACATGGAGAGAGAAATTTGAAACAAACTACTTTTTTTTTTTTTTTTTTTTTTTTTGCACCAGAAGGGAGTGATGTGAAGCTGGCTTACATCACAACTGAATTACTATGGGCCTTCCCATGAGTAAACTGGTCCATAGGCAAAATTCTCCAAATCTAGCCACAAGCATCCTTAGGAATAAATACCCGAGATAAACATGTGTGGCACAGGACTCTTATGAGGACCACAAATTTGGGATTGCGTTGGGATAGTAGGGTTCTTTCTTCCTTCCTTCCTTCCTTCCTTCCTTCCTTCCTTCCTTTCTTTCCTTCCTTCCTTTTTTTCTTTTTTAAATTGGAAACGTGCGAGGGAAGGATGAACCATGCTCTCTTAGTCACCCCCATCCACACCGCCTGATGCCCCCTCCCCTTTCTGCCATACTCTGGGATTAACGCTGCGTGGTCCCCCTACACAAATGACTGGCTGGTGCGGGGTCAGCGTGAGCCCTGCTGTGCAACCACGTCTGGAATTCCGGTAAGTTGGCAACACCGGAACACAAAGGCAGCAACAATGAGAAGAACCCTTCAGTGCCGAAAGGAATGTTTGGATCCCCGGACCGCCACTGTGAAAGGACACACACACACACACACACACACACACACACACACACACACACACACACACCCCGGACCCCCCCCCCGCCCCCCAAGCACAGGTCGAGGCTCTCTGCAACTTGGGAGTTCAGGGACGCGGAATGACCGTGCAGCTTGGCCCTGGAAGGCTTCTAACTTTCATAACCCCAACGCGGTCTTGCACTGTCATTCTGGGACTGTCATAAATCACAAATTAAGGCTGGGAAGCAGCATCACGCCCCCCAATAGTCTCCACCTGTCGTCTCCTTTTCACATCAACCTTCCTCCCCGGGGTCCCCTCTCTTCCCTCCTCTTGGGTGCCACAGAGTGGGAAACTTTGGCCAAAGCATCAAACTTTAGTTTCTCAGTCCAGTTTGTTTTTCACAAACCTGCAGGTTTTAAGTTTTCGGTGCCTGGCTTTGTCTTCCAAAAGCAACACCTAACTTGTCCCCCATCCCCAAGGTTTGTCAACCTAAGCCACGCTACACAAGCTGTTGTGGTCAACAGACATCCAGACTATACTTGCAGGGGGGAGAAGAGGAGGGCAGTGACTGGCGGGCCCTCGCTCCAGGGAGGGAAGGCGGGGGGGGGGGGGGACCTTGCTCTGTCACCATGTGGACTGCCGCCTTCCTACATCACAGCCCTTTCTTTGCCCGAGGAAAATGACTCCTTGGACTAGAGCTCTACAGTCTTGCTGCAGCTCTGGGGCAGAATATTCTGGGATGATCTGAGGCTGAGAAACAGCAGGATCCTTCGGTGGGGGTGATGCTCCTAGCGCAACCAATTGCACCGGCTGGCTAGTCTCGGTGCAGAGCTGAGGACCAGGGAGGGTCTGAAGGGCTCCTGTAAGGTTCACCCTTTTAAAAGGGTTGTGTCTCAGTTAACAGGTCCAGAGTGGCCCCTGAGGGGAACCGTGGAGTTCCCACGAATTCCCGGTGTTTCTCTCTTTACTGGCATCACGGAGAAAACAACCCCTCCCCCAAATTTTGTTTCAAGATGAACCGAACTTTAAGAGAGGCTGTCTGGCGTGACTGACACCTGACTCTCGAGAAGCCAGATAGTTATCGCCCCCACAGCAACGATAGTATCTCCTCTGACTGTAAAAACACAAGCTACCCCATCTGAGTAGCCTGCACCCTGTCAGGGGGGAGGAGGGCCCTGAGGGAGCTTAGCGAGTTCACGCTGAGGCTCGGAGGTCAGGCGTCTTGGCTCTGTCCAGCCTTTCCCTGGCCCTCCCTCCCTCCCTCCCTCCCTCCATTCTGAGACAGGTTCTCTCTACATAGCCCTGACTGTGGGCTGGAACTCACTTTGTGGACCAGGTTGGCCTCAAACTCACAGATATCCACCTGCCTCCTCCTCCCGAGGGTTGGGATGAAAGACCTGCACCAACACATCCTCATCTCTTTTCTTCTCCCCCCCCCCCCCTGCTTTCTTTTGCCCTTTCCTCATCAATTGATTTCCTTTCTCTTTTTTTATTTTTTCCTTTGAGTTACTGCTCTTGACTTCCCCCTTTCTTCATTCCTCTCCACTGGTGATAAAAGTTCTAGAGTTTGTGTCGGTGGCAGATTCCTTCGTTGCCCTTCTAGCCATCCTCTGAGTGGCGAGGACAAGCCCTTGCTCGCAGCCGTGATTATTGTCAGTGATTCGTATACGACCGTGGGCTGTATGTGTTTGTGCGAGCGAGGGGTGTGCGCTCGCCAGCGTGCGAGGCAGTTTTGTGTTCCCGGAGCCTGTGCTCCTGGATGAGAGCATGCACCAGGGTGCGCGTGTGTGGAGTGTGCATGTGCTATCGCGCAAGTGTTCGAGTGCCCACTCCTCCCAGAGCCGCAAAGTGCAAGGGGCGGGCCGGGCAGCAGGGGGCCTGGCCCACTGGATTCCCGCATGCTAGTTCCGGGGCGGTCTGGTCTAGAGGGCTTTATGCACTGTCTGGAGGGTGGGGACTGGCGCGGGTAGAAAACGGGATGCCTCAGGCGCCGGGGCCGGCTTTCTGCCTCTAGGAGCCAGAGGGTGGTGCTGAACGAGACTCCGGTTCCCGAGCGGAGTGACCTGCCTGTGCTCGCTGCGACGCGCGCCCACCTCCCGGGGAAGGAACGGCGAGGCCCGGGGCCATCTCCGCGATGGAGCGCGGGGCCGCGGCGGCGGCGTGGATGCTGTTGCTGGCGGTCGCTGCCTGCCTGGCGCCAGTCAGTGGCCAAGGTAAGCAGCCACCTACCTGCCCGCGCGTCGCCACCCTGGTCGCGGCAGAGAGGAGCCGGGTAAGGGTGGGCAGCTGCGGAGCTGCTCCGGCTGAGCGCTCGGGTGACCCCAGGAGTGACGACTGCAGCGCCGCTCCTCTACTGGTTGGGGAACGCGGTCGCACCGGCTTCGGTGACAGCTCGTCCCACGGCGATCGCGCCTTTGTTCCCACGGGAATTAGCCCTGATCCCCAGCAGTTTTCAAGGCTGGCACCTGGAGAGCGAGGGTTCCCCGCGTGGGTCTGCAGCTTTCCTCTGGCTGGCGCGGGGCGGTCCTCCACGTTGTTCCCAGCGCAGCTTTCCACCTGCAGCGTCCGGCCAGCGCGGGAGATCCGATCCCATCGCGCGCCCGGGGCCGCCGGCCAGAGACTCGTTCCATCAGTGGCGAAACTCTGTCCCGCGGTGACCCCCATGAGACCGCATCTCATGATACCGATCGTTTACGAGCCCAGATAAGGCGGGGAGGTGGGATTGGCAGAGGGAGCGGTTGATACACTAGAGGACTTTCTTGAAGGCTTTCCCTTTCCTAACCCGGAGCGGGTGCTTTTGTGTTGATGAATGGAGCTGGTTAGCTGCGCCTGAGTTCTAGGGCTGGAATGCAGAAAAGTTTCGAATGTGGCTTCAAACTTTTACAAGTTGTCCGGAGTTAGGGTTTTTTTTTTTTCTTTTTTTTTTTTTTCTCCTTCCACGAAATAGCAGGGAGAGAGAGAGAGAGAGAGAGAGAGAGAGAGAGAGAGAGAGAGAGAGAGAGAGAGAGAGAGAGAGAGAGAGAGAGAGAGAGAGAGAGAGAGAGAGAGAGAGAGAGGCAGAGAGGCAGAGAGGCAGAGAGAGGCGAGGAGAACCCGCGAGCTCTCTCCCTGGCTTTCGTTGCTAGGTAGCAGCCTGGAGCTGCGTGTGACCGACCACCAGACAGACAGAACGGACGCTGCTGCCACCGCAGGGACTAATCTGTCTGTGGGGATGGGCCAGTCCCCCTTTCCCCTCCCGCACTTTCCCGTCGGACAACTTAATTGCCCTACAATAAAAATGAAACCCCTATTGTTGCAGGATTAGTCAAAGCAATAAATTGATTTCCCTAGATCACATATTGGGGTTGATGGGTGAGGACTGTGGAAGCCCCCATTTACAGAGGAGAGAGGGGAGGGCTTGTGGATGGGCCGTGGCATGTATTCAAATGGTTAATCTGCTTTCTTTCCTCAATTCTTAGCGTAAGCTCCTTAGGGGGAATCAAGTGAGTAATTATACAGCAGCTCCAAGCAGCACCTATCTCAGACTTCCTGGGAAGTTTGGAAGCGCCAACAAATCTCCCAGGCTTGCAAAAAATCTTTTCGCAAAGAAGGGGTGGGAGGCAAGAGAAGATGTCTAACAGTTCTTCCTTTGAACACCTTTCTAAAGCATTGGCAATACAGAAAAGGGATTTACTGGTGTGTGTGTGGGTGTGTGTGTGTGCGCACGCGTCAGGAAGAGTTCACAGTGCTTAGGGTTGTGTATCATGCACTAAATATAGCCCTAGGGTTTAGTGTACTTTTTTTTTGTCCCTGTCTGGAAGGAAAGGTTGCTTACATTCTTGTCCTGATGTCCCTTTACCACCGGAACACGCATTCTTCTCCCTGTTTTGGTATCACCAAATACCGCGTACCTAGATTTCCCTAAGTTCTTATCCATGTGAATTATGAGAAAACCTGGGAAGCATTTTTTAATTTTTTAGCGGATAAAGCTATAATCACCTAACGTGGCTAAGGGCACGTACATACATATATACATACATATATACATACATATATACATACATATATCCATACCATGCATACTAACATAATGCATGCATACATACATACGTATGTGTGTGTTCTTCAGGCTTTTTTTATTTGTTGATTTTATTTTTGAGACAGGGTTTCTCTGTAGCCCTGGCTGTCCTGGAACTTGAACTGTAGATTAGGTTGTCCAGGAACTCAGATCTGCCTGCCTCTGCCTCCTGAGTGCTGGGATTAACGGCACGCACCACCCTAGTATTCTTCTGGTTTCCAGACTGGAACCCAAGTCTCCTCATTCTTAGTCTTTCTATTTGATTGTTGTATTTAATTTCTTTATGAGCCAGTGTCTCCATGTGTAGCCCAGGCTGGCTCAGGCTGCTTGGGATCCTCTGGTCTCAGCTTCTTGAGTCCCGACTAAAGGGTGTGCATGATCATACCTGCCAAAACACCCAGGTTTTTAACTACAAAGCTGATATAGTAAGAGAACATCTCAGAAGATATATGACCATAAAGAAAGGTAAATTGTGTAAAATGTTTAGCCCAGTATAAAGGTTATAGTGAAAATAAACTACTGACTGTTCTGAATTATGTATTTTTTTTCAAATACACAAAAACTTTTTTTTTTTTTAACTTTTATTCATGTGTGGAGAGTAATGTGAACCCCAAGATCCAACTCCAATGGTCAGATTTGGTGGCAAGCATTTACTTGATAAGACATTTGTTCAGAGAGATTCTTTTAAAAAAAAGATTTATTTATTTTATGTAAGTACACTGTACATTTCATTGTCTTCAGACACACTGGAAGAGAACGTCGGATTCCGTTACAGATGGTTGTGAGCCACCTTGTGGTTGCTGGGAACTGAACTCAGGACCTTTGGAAGAGCAGCCAGTGCTCTTAACTGCTGAGTCATCTCTCCAGCCCGATCAGAGAGATTCCTAAGGGTTTCCTACTCATGGTTGTTTTTAGGATTCCCTAGATCTTAGAATGTATTTTGAAGTAGTTTTGTTTTTTTCTCTTTTATTATTTTTTTTAACAATCTGCTCCCCACCTTAAATTCTTTAATCCAATACCAATTTGGTTGTGCCTTTAAAAGTTTTTTTTTTTGATGATCATTCCTTGAGTGGGGCCTGTGATCAGCAGGCTACTTTTTTTTTTTTTTTTTTTGGTTTTGTTCTAACTCTGGTCTCTGCAGCCTTGTTTGCTGTTGTAATTTTCAGGGTGGGCTCCTATTCCGATGCCTGGAATTCTTTCTGGCTGTAACAGGGCCCAGCTTCAACTCTTTTCAATCATCTCAATCTGATGGGAAGGGTTTTAGGGCTGGAAGGAACCTGAGTATCTAAGCCAGTGTGTGGTTTTATAAGGTTGGTGGTTAACCCAGCGGGGTGGAGGGAGGGCCTGAAAAGCCTGAAAGAATGGCAGTCAGCTCCTAGCCCGAGGGCCCTCAGTGGAGATAGAGCCCTGGAGTCTGTTTCCCAGTGCTTATCTCCTGTTTTAGATGTCCCCACCCTTCGGGGTTGTGACTTTCAGCTTCCTTCCAGGTGACCCACACTTATCAGATGAAGAAGAATAACAAATGGTGACCTTGGCAGAGTTTAACCAGATTGGAGGTGCCAAACCGGCCAGAGAGCAATGGCTCTCAACCTTCTTGATGCTGTGACTCTCACACAGTTCCTTCACGTTGTGGTGACACCTCCCACCCCCAACCATAAAACTTGCCATTTCTAATTCCTAACTGTAACTTTGCTACTGTTATGAATCATAATGTAAACATATGATGTGGGGGGGGGGGCTGATGTGGAATCCTTGTGGGAGAATCATTTGATTCCCTCCAAAAGGGTGGGAAACCCACAGGTTGAGAAACGCTTCCATAAGAGCGGCAGGCAGAAGAGGCCTCTATTCTTAGGTAAAGAAGGCCTCAGCCTCAGCACATGGGCTTCCAGGTTGGTATAGAACTTACGGCACATTAGTGTGTGGTACACCTTTATTCAGATCCGTTTTTTAAAAATTCTTTCTTTTAAATTTGAATTTTAGATTTATGTTATTTATGTAAGCACACTGTAGCTGTCAGACACACCGGAAGAGGGCAACAGATCCCTACAGATGGTTGTGAGCCACCATGTGGCTGCTGGGATTTGAACTCAGGACCTCAGGGAGAGCAGTCAGTGCTCCTAACCGCTGAGCCATCTCTCCAGCCCCTAAAACTCTTGTACCATTAGTACACACTCCTGAAGCTCTGGGATTTTGCAGTGCAGACTTCTATAAAGCTGAAGTTTAGACTTAGACAAGATAATTTCTAGGTCCTGGTTAATAGGATAATTATTAGGTTTCTGGCTAATCATTGTCTCTCGATAAGCATCTTAAGAACACTGAAGTTTAAGAATATTTTAAATAAAGTTTTAATTATATTTAAAAATATTGATAACAAGAACCTAGTTATTTTCCAGTATTATAAAAACATTGTCAATATTGGCTTTCGCCATTAAGTTTTATAAGGTAGAAAAGGGAAACAAAACATTATTGGGTCCTTAGGAAATGTTTCTTTTTTTTTCATTTGATATGGTTCTAGGGATCAAACCTTGAGCCTGGGGCATGTTAGGTATTGTTCTTCTGAGCTCTATGTACCCCCAGCAAACAAATAACTGAATGCAAAGTAAAGGGGAGCCAGGTGTAGAGATTTATTTATTTATATGAGTACACTGTAGCTGTCTCAGACACACCAGAAGAGGGCATCAGATCCCATTACAGATGGTTGTGAGCCACCATGTGGTTGCTGGGAATTGAACTCAGGACCTCTGGAAGAACAGTCAGTGCCCTTAACCACTGAGCCATCTCTCCAGCCTGGTTTCTGTTTTTCTGAGATGAATTCTCACTATGTAGTCGTAGCTGGCCTGGTACACACACATGCCTCTGTGCTGGGATTAAGGGTATGTGTTGGAGTTTATCTTTATTTTTTTTATTTCTCTGTCCTTCGTAGACCAGGCTGTCCTCGAACTCAAAGATCCACAGATCTACCTGCCTCTGCCTCCCAAGTGCTGGGATTAAAGGCCATTATTCCCCAGTTTTCCTTTGATCCTAGAATTTGGGAAGTGGAGGCAACAGGATCAGGAGTTCTTGTCTAGCATTAGAGCCAGCCTGTGCTACATGGGACCTGTGCTCCAACCCTCCACTTTTACCCTCAAGTGGGGTGGGCCGAGGGGTTCCGGGTATGATTTGTAGAATAACCACAAAGCCAGCAGATGCAAAGCTCTGCTCTGGAATGGGCTCTCACAGCTGCAATGGTTTTCATGTCATCTTTGTGATCCCGAAGAAAGAAAAGACACTGCTGCTACTCTGACAGGTCTTACGAGCCCACGGTGTACTGGGGATGTGGTAGCCAGTGACGGAGTCTGGATGTCACAATCAAAGTGTACGGCACATCCCACTTCATGGCGCTGAGATAGTCATTGCCTAGTTTCTGGTTACCCCTCCCAGGACCTTTCCGGTTTAGGGGAGATTTGACATGATTCAGTGTCGGTTTTGGGTTTCTCTTTGAAAACGGTTAGTAGTGGTTGGTTTTGAAACGCCCAGTTTGCTTTTGTGCCTATGCCTTTTTTGCTATGTTCTATAGAGAGTCACGAAAGGAAGTTGGCAATAGTTGAGGTTTTGGATTAAGAATCTTCGTTTGAGCCTCACTTTCCTTTCCTTATTATCCAGGGAACCCAGTGCCATGGGTCACTTTTCTCATCTGTAAAATGGGCTCACATATACTTCCTAGAATGGTTATATAGAATCAATCAGGCAATGAGTGAGAACAGTTTACAGTGTTCACCATTATTATTATTATTATTATTATTATTATTATTATTATTATTATTATTATTATTATATAGAATTCGACTTTACAGCTAAGTTGTACGACATTGGGTTGCATGCCCAAAAGCCTTGGGTTTGATCCACTACCAAAACAAATCAATAAAACTTCTAATGCTGGCTGGAAATAAGGACTCCACAGGTTATTCAGGAGTTGTCCTGATAGAAAGCTGTGTGAGGCTGACTGAAGCCGAGGGAAGTCGAGATCCTTGAGTGACAGGCACACAGACATTTGTCTAATTTATATGACGTTTCCATTTGTCTTGGTATATGTGAAGAAATAAGCAAACCTTGTTGATTTAATTTAGTTTGACTGATTCCAAAATGCTCACTGTGCCACGCCAGCTTTGTTTCTCTCCTCTGACCCCGAGGTGACTCCATTTTCAGACATGTTCACTTGGTGTAAAATGACTCCCTGGCTTGGGAGCTACATCCTATTATGTCATAGCCATAGGGAAGCAAAACCATTGGTTTTTATAAAGATTTTATTTATGTACATGAGTACACTGTCGCTGTCTTCAGACACACCAGAAGAGGACATCAGATCCCACTACAGATGGTTGTGAGCCACCATGTGGTTGCTGGGAATTGAACTCAGGACCTCTGGAAGAGCAGTCAGTGCTCTTAACCACTGAGCCATTTTTCTAGCTCCAGAAGACATTGTTAACTGAAGTCTGTTGCATTTTAATGGCTTTACTTGATCGTAAGCTTATTAGATAAATAAATCACTGTACTCAGAGGTAGAAGAGTTCCCATAGGTTGGGCTCTGCCACATACTTGGTCCTAGATTCAGCAGACAAAATGTGGGTCTTAGAGGGAGATTGGGGTGGGGCTGTGAAGACAATGGCGACCACAGGCTGAACTGCAAATCAGATATAAAACCTTATCGGAATAATCGGTTAATGACGGTCTTTTCATTTTGTATGTGAAGACAGATTGGAAAGACATGGAAATCCCTCAAGAACTGGCAGTGCTGAGCTAACTCAGTGAGCTGAAAAGAGGAAAGTTAGAAACATTCTACATTCCTGGACTCACGTTGCTACTTCTAAAGATGTTATTATTACCACCATGACCATACCTAAGATTAAATCTATAGGCCCGTGTGTGCCAGACAATCTCCCTTGCAGCTGCAACCCCAACCCACTTTTCAAGTTTAGAACGAGGGAAGGAAAAACTTTTAGATACTTTATTAATTTTCCTTCCTTCCTTCCTTCTTTCCTCCCTCCCTCCCTCCCTCCCTCCCTCCCTCCCTCCCTCCCTCCCTCCCTTCCTTCCTTTCTTTCTTCCTCCCTTCCTTCTTTCCTCCCTTCCTCCACCCATTTTTCTGTCTTTTTTTCAAGACAGGGTTTCTCTGTACAGCCCTGACTGTCTTGAGACTTGCTGTATAGACCAGGCTGGCCTGGAACTCAGAGATCTGCCAACCTCTGCCCCTCCAAGTGTTGGGATTAAAGGTGTGTGCCACCCACCACCGAGCCCCAAGTAAAAGTTTTCTTATTTGGATAAGTGTGGGGAGGAGAGGAAAGTCTAGAAGTGTGAGTGTGTAAATTGGAACGTGAGAGTCTTCAGTCTGCTGTAGGGCTTCATCTTACTATGATGTCTTTTCTAATTTACTTCATTTGTTTATGATTCTAAAACCTGGACTTTTTTGCTCTTGATCAGGATTATGGGAAAGGGAAGTATCTGGAAACAGGTTAAGATCTCTGTGGAGACAGAGTACACACCTTAGTATATATGAAAGAGTCCCTAACACTTATGTCAGGGGCTTGTTCCATAGATGGTAGATTTTTTTTCTTTCCAAATATATGCACTTTATGTTGATGGATACTTTGTTAGTCTTTAATTTAAATCTTATTCCTATAGCAGTTGCTAAGAAAAATGGGGATATTTTCATTCCTAAAGTACAATGGTCACCTGTGATTAAAAGGTCAGTAATAAAACAGGTCTCTCTCAGAAAATGACAGACAATATGCAGTCTTCTCAGTGCATTTGGTCTTGAGCCCCCAGATCATGCTGAAGCCTAAAGACATTAAAAAACAAACACAAACAAACAAACAAAAACAGTGAGAAATGAAGTAAAGAAGGAAAACGTAATTACCATTCTGTGCATTGAAAAGCTAAGCCACTGTTACCATGGATACAGTGGCTTGTTTACTGGCTATGGATCTCCGAGATCCCCGTTTATAAGCAATAACTGCAACTCTTCCAAGCACATGTACCACCAGCCAGTAACTTGATGACTCCTCGTAACTTTGAAAAGAAGCTTTCATCGCTTGCTACTAAAGCACATAACGTGGCAGTGCATGTCCGACGGGTACTGAAACCTGGAAGAGCTGGCGGGTAATAACAATCTGGTTAGGCTAGAATTTCTTGAGTCCTCATATAAAAACAGTGCTTTATAAGTATCAAACATTTGCATGTGCTTTGGACCCAATTTTGTGTTTTTTTTTTTTTTTTTAAATACCATTAGCAAGAATATTGAAAACCTTTCATGTCCTTAAACAGTGGCCTGTGAGCATACATGGGCCCAGGTTAGTTGACTATGTAGGACTCCTGGATCCCTTCATCCTATCTATCTCCTAACCTCCCACAAGACTCCCGAGCTCCGCCTGTTGTTGGACTGTGGGTCTCTGGATCTGCCTCCATCAGCTCTCAGCAGACAGTCTTCAAGCATAGCAGAGTAGCATTAATGGTGTCCAGGGTTGGCTCTCTCCCATGGGATGGGTCTCAAGTTGGGCCAGTCATTGGTTGGCTATTCTGTCAATCTCATCTTTATCTCTGTGCATCCTGCAGGCAGGACAAATCTGGGGTCGATGGTTTTGTGGGTGGGTTGGTGTTCGCCTCCCTCCATTGGAAATCTGCTTTCTGGAGGTGGCCACTTCAGTCTCCAGCTAGGGGAACCATTATAGTGCCCCTCCCCCCAACTCTCTAGCTTGTCCTAGAGAACCCTTTCACTGATTTCCAATCTCTTCCAGCCCTCTCTCACCCTCTCTCCCCACTCTAGTTCCCTCCCTCCCTCCATCTCTGTCTATTTTATTTCCCCTTATGAATGAGGTTCAAACATCTTCCCTTGGACCTTTCTTGTGTCTGGGTTGTAGCATGATTAGCCTGTACTTTATGGCTAATGTCCATAGGGGCTGGACTTAGATCTCCCCTGGACATTTGTAGAACCTGTACAACTAGGTCTATCCGTTAACAAACTGGAGTGGGGCTGTCTTTGACTCTGTTGCCTGCCTTTGGATTCCCTTCCCCCTAGCTGGACTGCCTTTGTCGGGCCTCAGTGGGAGAAGATGCACTTAGTTCTGCTGTGACTTGATATGCAGGATAGTATCCATGAGGGAGTAGTGGAGGAGGGGCTTATGAGGGTGGGTCTGAGAGGAGAGAAGGGAAAGGGCTGTGTGAATAAATTATAGGAAAAAAATTGAGACAGGTTTTTCCCTATGTACTTCTGGTTGTCCTGAAACTCACCACATAGACCAGGCTGACTTGCCTCTGCTTCCTGGGTGCTGAGATTAAAGATTTGCACCACTATTATCAATGGCTTTTTTTTTTTTTTTAAAGGGTCTCATGTTAGCCCAGGATAGCCTTGAACTCCTGACCTCTTGCCTTTGCCTTCCTGCCAAGTGCTAGGATTCTAGGTGTCCATTACCATACCCAACTCCTTTTTTGGTCTTTTTGAGACAGAATTTCATCCTATGGTCCAGGCTGACCTGGAACCCATTATGTAGCCCATTCAGTCTGGCCTTGGATTCTTGGCACCCCTACCTCAGACAATGAGTACAGGATCACAAGTGTGAATCATTAGGCCTGATGATACAGTTGAATGGCTATGTTTGATCTGGAATATGTCAATACTGGCTACATTTTAACCTTAGTAAAGGGGAGAAGAATAGTAGCTAGCATGGACCTATACATTGTTTCAGTTCTAGAAAACCCAACCCACAGTGGCTAAAACAAAGGAGTCTTTCCTGGCTCCGGGAGTGGAGTTCCAGTGAGGGTCCTGAGTTCCAGTGAGGGTCATGGAGGCTCCCAATCTTTTTCTTTGTGTTCTTTTTGGCTCTCACTTCTCTGGCATCAGACTTGCTTTCAGGCAGTTTTCCTATGCTTCTAATATGGCTGCCAGAGCAAATGGGGCTACACGTACTCTTGATCTTGTTTGAGGAAATCCAGCTTGTAAGGTTTCAGCCCCTTTCCTTTGTTCTCCTCCCTCCTTCCTTGCCTCTCTCCCTCCCCTACTCTCTTTTCTTCATTTTTCTCCCTTTTCTCTCGGTTCTTGCTATGTAGTCCAGCCTAGTCTTGGAACCTTTGACCCTCAGTGATGGCTTCACAGCTGTGAGCCACCAATGCTTTGCTTCTGTTATGCTTTTATTATTTTCCTCTTGCTTTTGGAGACAATGTCTCATGTAGCTCAGGATGGCCCTGAACTCCTGATATTCCTTCCCCTACCTCCCAAATCGCCATGAGGCATCATGCCAGGTTTTGGTTACGTTCTTTAAAAGCATAACAACTTCACTTCAATAACTTAGCATGCTATAATTTCTAAGGACCCTAGGTAGATGGCAGCCAGCTCTGGCATATCCCACATCACCTGGGCAGCTTTATAAAGCCTATGTACTCATAGGCCAGAACCCATAGTCACTGAATTAGAGACATGTGTTTGAAAGAGTTTCCAGCTAGCTTTGGGGATCAGATAATTTAAGAACAGCTGTTATAGGAGAATCCTTCTTATTTTTCAGTTTTTGAACTGAGACTCAGGGATGAACTTATTTGCAGTATAAATATCCATGTCAATTTACTCTACTGTGGCAACGCTGTTCTTCCATTTGAATGAGCTCCAAGCAAAAGCACTTTTCCATCTGAGATGCCGTGAAGTACTGCCCTCGTCCCCAAGGGTCCCTTCCTTGGCCAGCATGACAGATCCTAAACCTGGGCTGCTGTTTGTGTGTCTTACTTTGTGTGTTCCCTGATGACCCTAGAAACCCTCCTTACTTTAAAAAGTAAGGAACTGGGAGAGGTTTTCTGTTCCACTGAAGTCAAGATTTACCCCAGCATTTCCAACAGAGCCCAGTGAAGTCAGGATGCACTGTAGAGCCCATTGGCTTCTGGGATAGCCTTCTGTTCTGCGGTTGCAATGGCAGCCCTTTTCCTTTATATCCTTTGCTGAGTCACCACCTCTCCCAGGTACCTCAGACCTCAGTCACTCTCTTCCTCAGCTTATTTCAGAATCATTGCTCAAGTCACTTCCTTTGTGTACTCTTGACAGCTTGGTCTTCTCTCTTTCTCTCTCTCAAATATTTATTTATTTGTTTGTTTTATGTATCTGAGTACACTGTAGCTTTCTTCAGACACACCAGAAGAAGGCATCAGATCTCATTATAGATGGTTGTGAGCCACCATGTGGTTGCTTGGAATTGAACTCAGGACCTCTGGAAGAGTAGCCAGTGCTGTTAACCCCGGAGCTATCTCTCCAGCCTTCTTTCTCTTGCTCTGCAAAGCCCCAAACCTGCTTCTCCCTGTCTCAACGAGGCAGGACAGCACAGTGCAAAACTAAAGTCAGGAGATGAATCTCAGGTTCGGACTCATTTCCTAACAGGTTCGCTCCCGCTCTGGAACCTCTGGCATCACCTTTTTAGACACTGCTTTTCAAGGTGTGCAAGATCCAACTCTGTTTTTCCTGTGAAAATAGAGGATGCCTCTCATTTGTATAATAGCCGACCACTTGCCTTCAGCCTGCGTAGCCAGTGTGCTTGAAGAAAGTCCTATGTGCTAAGTTCCAAGCGATTCAAGTTCTAGGTCATTTTCAGAAGTTCTAGATCAACCTCAGCTGTTGCTTGGAAACTATTGCTTGTTCATTCTCTCCTATCTTCCAACTGCTTCATCCTTTTTTTTTTTTTTTTTTTTTCTTTTTTTTTTTTTTTGTAGACAGCCTGACTTTGTAGCTTGTAGCTAGGCTGACCTCAGCTCAAACTGAATGTCCCCTGAATCTTTCCTGATTAACTCACTTTTTTCCATTACATTACTCATCATCTGAAGTATGTATACTACATCACTACTTGCTTGCCTCGTGCACACCGGTCCTCATGTTTCATCCCCAGAACCATACAAACTGGATGTGGCCGTATGCCTGGGACCCAAGAACTTGCAAGATTAGAGGCAGGAAAACCAGACATTTAAGTCATCGTTGAATGATGAATCTACAT
Source organism: Micromys minutus (assembly GCF_963924665.1). Lineage (NCBI taxonomy): Eukaryota > Metazoa > Chordata > Mammalia > Rodentia > Muridae > Micromys > Micromys minutus. The sequence goes on along the minus strand of NC_137982.1, from coordinate 42,890,108 downwards.
CTGTCTGCGCTACATGAGATTCTGTTTCAAAACAAGGAAATAAGTGGACATACAAACGTAAGAATTTTCAAAAAGGCTTGCGTTATAGCTCAGTGGAATAGCACTAGCCTAACAAGAACAAAGACTTTGGATTCAACCTCTAGTACTAAAAAGGGGTGGGGCGTCTTATACTAACTAGTTTTGCCAGCCCTAAATATCTTAGGGTCTCTTTAGGTCCTGAAGGAAGAAAAAGAAAATTGTTGTCTCAATCAAAGCAAGTGGCTTGGCAACAGTATTTCTCTCCAGCCAAACCCCCACAACCCCCACTCCACCCACTGGTGACCCCCAGTGCATTTGAGAGTGGCTGCTTCTTCATTCCTTTTTAAACTTGCCCCCAGATCCATGGTTATACTGTGGGAATTCTCCTGTACATACACAATGGGTCATTCGGCCATTTTTTTTTTTTTTTTTAACTACACATTTGATACAGTAGCTTTCACAAAAAGATAAGCCAAAGTTTTTCCATGTTCTGCTTGTGGACTGTCATTCTGTATTTAAACAGAGGACAAAAGAAAGCTGTCTGGGACCATGGTACCCTGAAAATAGCGGTTGAGACAAAAGGCCCTCTGAAGAGAGGAGTGGTTTTCCAACTCCGGGAGGCAGCTGGCTGAGGTGGGAAGAGGCTCTGAGTGCCCAGTCAAACTCCCATGAGTCTTGTCTCTGATGGATGAAGGAAAAATAGGCCCGATGAAAGGGTCTCAGACTCTTTCTGACAAAGGCCAAGGCTACTTGTCCTGTGGTCACAGGCTTTTTAGCCAAGTGTTGGGGGAATGGTTCAGTGGTAAAAGTGTTGGTCTTGCAAGCGTGAATTTAATAATCTCCAGCATTCAAGGAAAAAGGATTGGAGCCGCAGACAGACCATCCAGCCTAAGTAGCAGGCAGCAAGTCCCAGGGTGAATGGCTCCCAGGCTGACCTCTGGCCTCTATGTACATGAAAATAGGTTGGAGCCTGGAGAATGACTGAGTCACATGCATATATAGGCAAAGAAGCCGAGAAAATGAGCTTAGTTATAGTTTTTAAGTGCCTTCTGTTCTCTTGGCATGTGCCTGGTTGATTCGTAAGAAGAAAGTAGAAGATGGTCCCTCTGCACCTACTCAAACAACCCCCCTTCCTGGTATCGTGGTGAGGTAACCATATTTCAGAGACTGGTGCTGGAGTAGCTCAGCGTTTGGCCTTCTACTTTTGGCATATTCCTTACATTGATGGTGACTTTGCCATATGCTGATCATGGGACCAGGAGCTCTAGAGCATACAGATCTCTGATGAAAAGATTACACTTCTTATCCAGTCTCCCTCCCATGCGATGTAGGTATTTCTGTCTGCGAAGTTGTTTTTTGCTTTTTTTTTTTTTTTGTTTTGTTTTTCTTTTCTAGCTGTCATTTTGTCACCTTGGAGAGTTGTTTCCTCCGTCATTATGTGCTTTTCTTTCTTTTTTTAAAATTTTGTTTATTTTATATATGTATATGTATGTGAGTATACTGTAGCTGTCTTCAGACACACCAGAAGAGGCATCAGACCCCATTACAGATGGTTGTGAGCCACCATGTGGTTGCTGGGAATTGAACTCAGGACCTCTGGAAGAACAGTCAGCGCTCTTAACTCCAGAGCCATCTCTCCAGCCTTATTATGTGCTCTTCAATTCAAACTCTCTATAAGTTAACCAGAGTTCTGTTCCAGTTTCACGTTAGACATGGCGTGATGACATCGATGGACTCTTAAGTTCTCTCATTTGAAGTTCTAGCAGAGATGAATGAGCGAATGAGGAGTGAGGCAGGGGAGGTATATCCTATGGCTCGGTGTAAAGATTTCTGCCTTTCTGTGTCCAAAGATGTCTGTTCTGTCATTGCTAGAGCCAGTTCTTCAGAGTGGCACAGTCTTCCTGTGGACTCAGAAAACTTCAAGTTGGTAGAAAATACAAGAAGGTGAGGGACTTTTAGAAGGAAATCAACGCCCTCTCCCCACACTGTGTGTGTGTGTGTGTGTGTGTGTGTGTGTGTGTGTGTGTGTTCTTAAGGTGTCTTAAAGAGGAGTTCCTGATTGGACAGTTAAGCCAATCGTAAAATAGAACATTTTACCTTGTAGCATGGCTTTCCTCTCATATTTAGCTCAGTTTAACAAGGATTATTAGAAAAAGCTAGATCTGATGTGGAGGTTCTGTTTTGAGTCTGAGGACAGTCGGCTACACAGTGAGTTTCAGAACTGCTTGGACTTCAGTAAGATCCTTTAAAAACAAACAAACAAAAAGTTCATTTGCCAAACAAACAAACAGTAGTTAGGATCCATCAGTAATTGTTAGTTTGAGAAGAGGCTCTTGGGTTGGGATGCAGGTGCAGGTTATTTTCTCTAGACCATGATGATTACTGCTAATAAAAAAAAAAAAAATTCATCTGGGCAGGCAAAACTGTTCATGGGCTAAAGACAACTTACAAGCTTGACCATTGAGTTTGATCCCTGGGAACCTACAGGCATGGTAGAAGGACAAAACCAAGTTGTTCTTAGACATCAACATGTATGCTATACCACACCCCTACCCCTACCTACCCACCCACGCAATAAGCAGATAAATACAATAAAAGAAATCTTTTTCAAGAAACAGTGCACACTCTTCCCAAGTTGGTTGCTGTTTTATTTTTGTTTTTGGTAGGGTCTTACTATGCAATCTGCCCTGATTTCCTCCTTTGTCAATCTCCTGAACGCTTTGTGTACTACTGGCTTCAAGTCAGTTGCTGAAAAGTTAAACGTGTATGTACCAGAATTCTGGCTTTTTTCTAGTACACTTTTGACACAAAAATTTACTTCTTCCCTAATATTTGGTGCAGTGAAGTGTTGAAGGAATTTGCTAAGCAATCAATGGAGGCCAAGGTCCTGGTGAAAAACAAAATGTGTGGCTTAAAAATTGAAGGTTTGATGCTCCTCACTGTAAATGATTAAACCCTGCAGTGACAGACAAGAGAATGTGGCACCATGTGGAACTGGAGCTATTAAGAAGCATGCACGGTGTACGCTGCGTCCTTGTAAGAGCCAAAGAAGGGCTGTAACAGTTGGGGAGGGGGGAGGACATTCAGCAAAATCCTTTTGTAAGCTACAATTATTTTTCAGGCATTTTGATTTGATTAAGGGAACAAGAAGGAGAAGTACATAAAGATGGACCTTTATTTAAGCCCCAGGACTCTGTAGGGTGTCTAAGTGAGACTTATTGTAGAGTGACCTCTTCCAGACATTCCTGCTTCACATGCACATGGGTAGATCAAAGACAGTTGGCTCTCTTTATTTAGAAGAGAACTGATAGAATCTCCAACTGAGAACCAAAGAGACAGGGGAACATCCTGGGCTATATTTCTGATTGCTCCTGTAATATTGCATGTCTCCTTAGCCCATAACCACTTTGTTTCTTGAGACAGGGTTTCTCACTTTAGTCATGGCTGTCTTAGAACTCACTCTGTAGACCAGGCTGGCCTCAAACTCACAGATCTGCCTGCCTCTGCCTTCCAACTGCTGGGTTTAAACACATGAGCCCCAAGCCTACCACCTCTGTGGCAGGGGTGAGAGATTGTTGTTAAATCTTTTGAGACAGGGTCTCACTGTGGAGTCACGGCCATTGATCAAACTGTCCTGAGACTTAGAGATCTGCCGGGATTGAAACTGTGTACCACCATACCCCACTAACCTTCATTAAAAAAAAAAAGATTTATTTATTTTATTTGTATTAGTACGCTATAGCTGTCTTCAGACAAACCAGAAGAGGGCATGGGATCCCATTACAGATGGTTGTGAGCCATCATGTGGTTGCTGGGACTTGAACTCAGGACCTCTAGAAGAGCAGTCAGTGCTTGTAACCTCTAAGCCATCTCTCCAGCCCTAACCTTCATTTTTATATCTGTAAAAACAGTTTTACAAGTTTCATAGCAACAGGCTTTGACTTTATGTTAACATCGAGTCAAATTATTTGTGAGTACATTAATCTTTTGTGAATCTACTAGACAGACCCTTGCATGCTAGCATGTACTCTACCATTGAGATACACCCAACCCCTATTTCTATAAATATTAATATGTGTATATTAGAGTAACAACCAGCACAGTCAGGATTGGATTGTTCAGTCCCTGCCCCCATTCGTTTGTGCTATGCCTTTATAACCAGCCCCTACACATGAAGTATTTTTTAAGTCTTTTTCAGGAAATTCGCTTTCCTAGATGAAAGTCTTCAGTTGCCTTTCATTCGTTCATTTTTATTCAGGAAGTGTTCTCTGCTGGTTTTTGAAGTAATTCAAAATGACATGGTTGGTAAAGTCGCACGGCTGGATTTCCTTTATTATAATGGAGGGTGGGGGAAGGGAGGATGGAAGCCCTTTCAATATGGCCGTATAAGAAAGAGATCTTGTTCGCTGTTAGACTGGAATCTGAAAGGGGGAGGGTATTTTTATTCAAGAAATTCTTCCCTGACACCTACCTGGGAAATGATTAGCTGTTTTCACAGATGATTAAGTTAGTGTGGTTAATTAACTGGTAATCAGGTGACTTAAATCAATTAACTCCCTGTTAACGATTTCCATCCGTTTTGTAAATAAGTTGCCAATTCAGTAAATTGTACACATAAGATGAAAGACTCTTCTGTGTGTTATTTTTTGATGGTGGATTAGAGATGGTCTCTGTCTTGTTTCATCCACTTCTGCTACACTTGCTTTAATGATGTGAGTGCTCAAACTGGCCTCCACTGGAGAAGGACACACCAGGATAACTTTTACTATGGTTTTAAAGAAAAGCCAGGACTCTTGCTCCTTCATCTTTGCACATTTCAAAACACTGATTTAGGAGAAACTTAAGTCATGGTGACTCTAGGAGACTCAGCAACACATAATGACAGACTTCTGCGTCCAGTCATCTGAAGCTGTTTTCTTTGTCAGAACTGCATGAGTGATGTAATGGTGATGTAATGGTGATGTAATTGTGATGTAATGAAACAAGGCTTGATTCTTGGCTAGACTAAATTTAAAACTTTTATTTTTACATTTCTCTCTCTGTCTCTCTTTCTATGTCTCTTTCTGTCTGTTTGTCTCTGTCTCTCTGTTTCTGTCTCTGTCCCGCCCACTCTGGGGTGTGTATGTGTGTGTGTGTTCGTGACATGAGTTTGAAGGTCAGAGGACAATTTGTGGAAGTTGAATAATTATCAGGATTGAACACAGGCCCTTGGGTCAGTGGCAGGTACCTTCATTCCCTGAACCATCTTGGCAGCCTTAAAAGTAAACTTTAGAGAACTCCTTTGGTGATCCATTTAAAAGATATATCTCTATATTTAAACAGTCTCATGTAGCCCATGTTTGCTTCAAGTTCACTATATAACAAGAGACTGACCTTGAATTCCTGTTTCTTCTGCTTCTATGTCTCAGGTGTTGGGGTTATCAGATTGCACCATTCCTAGCAGAGAAATGATACAATGAAAAAAGAAAAGAAAAAAGAAAACAGGGCCAAGAACATCTTAGGCAAGTTGCCATACCATTGAAAGGAACCCCCCCTCCTTCCAGCCTGTTAGTCTATATTAACCACATTCATTGGTAAAGTTCAATTATGTTTTGAAAATATACAAAAAAACTGCTAAATTCCCACATCAGCCTCTACAGTGATATAACCATGGGGCTATGCTACTGAGCCCAACATTAAACGACATATCTTATACTAAAATGAAATGTGGAAATGTGGGCCAGGATATTACAAACCGTATAGCCTGTCCTAGGACACCATTGTATTTTCTGAAAGGCTTGAACACAGATGAGTCACAACCTAGGACAGATGATAGGAATAGTTTAGGGATGTGTCAGGAAGAAATATTTGAGTTGTAACAATTTATCCATTTGCAATAATTCTATGTTAAAATCACTTCCAGAGAGAGAGAGAGAGAGAGAGAGAAAACATGGTTTCCTTAATTTATGGTAGCTTGCCTTAGGGCACATAGCTCAGCCATTTCAAGACAGAGGCAGGAGGACCCCAGGGCTTGCTCCATCCAGTCTAGTCTGTCTGTGAGATCCTGTCTCAGCAACTAAGGTGGAGAGCAATTGAGGAAGATACCTGACGTGGGTCTCTGACCATTATGCTCACACCATAACATGGACTTCACCATACACAGGAATATGTATGTACATATATGGCCTGCTGTGTAGGAATGGGATGAAAGCCGGCAATCTATGTCTAGCTCTTGCTACCAAGCCAAACCTGGACTTTTCTGTGATTTTAGAAGCTCCCTGGCTGTGTGACTCCCAGCTCCTCAAAGATCCCTAATCTCAGGGTCTATTTTGGACCGAGTAAACCTAGGGCCAGACTTTTTCTTGTGTTTAGGACTTAGGCTGTGACTTGAAGATTTAGCTCTGAGTTGCTGTCCAGATGCATTCCCACTAGTTGCTTGAACTCTGAATCCCAGTTCCCCCAACTGTACAATGTCAATTTTAATTTCTGCCTCCTGGGAATAGTTAAAGGTCTCTGCGAACATGCATGGTACTAGAGCTTGGTGATCGTTCAGTGAACATTTGGCCCCACAGGGAACCTGGTGCCAAATTACTCACATTTGACCAGTTCCTGGTTGGGTCAGTGCGGCTGAGGCCCCTCCGTGCTGTGAGCTTTTGAAATGTAGAAACCACCTGTCAAATTCTCTCACTGCTGAGGGAAAAAAAAGTGGAGCGTTTTAAAGGAAGTAGGCCTGTCAGACAAAGTGATGTTAGAAGACGAGGCCTTGCCACCTCCTGTCTGTTCCTAAGAATGTTTGGTCCTTCATGTTTTTCTCAAGGTGAAAACCCAATGCCAAGTTTGGTTTTCTCAGCAGACTTAGTGTTTCCCATCTCATGTGTCTTAGACATGCATCCTGTCAGTTTGTCTTTCTGTAGTTTATTGTTATGTCTCTCATCCTGGTTGGAACCACGGGTCTAATCAAAGGGCTGTATGCCCCTCTGGGCAAGAAGGATTTGCAGAAGGAAGAGAACATGAAGGTGAACCCTTGATTCTGTGAGAACCTTCAGGCAGGGTGTACCGACCACAGCAAGGGATCAGCATTTGTTCCCTTCTGTAGAATTTCCACATCCAACCACATATGCTGGCGCAAACCTGTAATCCCAGGATTTGGGAGGTTGAGGCAGGAGGATTGACTTTGTGACTGGCATAGACTATATACAAAACCCAAACCTTTTCTTATTTAAATGAAATTACAAGAAGCTCACCAAGGGGTTGTATAGGTGAGTGAAAGGTAAGTCTGGTCACTGGTGCGTTTATTACACAAGCATTTGCATGTGTTGGGAACCAGTTAGAGACAGTGAGACACTGAGAACAGACACTGTGCTAGAGGTTTAGAAGCAGAGCAAAGGGGATGATGTAATCCGGTTTGTTCGAGGCCACAAGGAAGATGGATCCCACTTATGGACTATTTGAACTGAGCACACTGTAGCTGTCTTCAGACACACCTGAAGAGGGCATCAGATCCCATTACAGATGGTTGTGAGCCACCATGTTGCTGGGAATTGGACTCAGGACCTCTGGAAGAGCAGTCAGTGCTCCCAACCACTGAGCCATCTCTGCAGCCCCTTGAGCTGAGTCTTAATGGAGGGTGTGTAATGGGAGATGGGATGGGAAAGCTGCCGCAGAGAGGATTCCATCTGACTAAGACGAGAGCTTGGGTGGCTTTGAAGAAATAAGTTGGGAAGGTTGGGATTTTGTTTCTCTCTCTCGCCTTTCTTTTTTCTTTTTCTGTATATATGTGTGCCGAACTGCTATGTGCACACATGCATAAGTGGACGTGGAGGTAAATGTGATGTTGGGTGTGTTACTCAACTGACATCCATCTTTTCTTTTGGAACAGGGTCTGTTGTTGAGCCTAGCTTACTGGCTGGTCAGCAGGCTCCCAGGTCCTCTGGGATTTCAGGCCCCTGCTTCTGCTTGGTTGGCTTTTTTTTTTTAAAATGTGGGTGCAGTGGATCAAGATCAAATCCTTGTGATTGTGTGGCAAATGCTTCACCAACTTATTTAGCATCTTTTTATAAAGATGACATAAAATATTATCTGAAAAAAAAAGTGTTCCTTCTCTGGTTTTGAAATAATGATAACATCAACATCCTGGATTTTTGTTGTTGTTTTTTTTTTTTTTTTTTTTTGGTTTTTCTAAATCAGGGTCTCACTATATGGCTTTGGTTGTTCTAGAACTTACTCCATAGCAAGTCCGGCCTTGAATTGTTCTGCCTCCAGAGTGTTGGGATTAAATGTGAGAGCAACCGCTTTCAACAAGGCAGAACTACTTGGAATGTAACCGCTGTAATGGTTTTAAACCATCAGTGTTGACATATTGCACTTCATGGAGATATATTTTTGGACGTGTTTGGAATCAATGTCTATTGGATTTATTTTAATTTTTCTAGTTCAGTTTTGTTATGACTATAACTGAATCTCACCAGTAAGAAATGTTTAGTTAAGAATATAACTTCAAATGAAAATAACATAATATTTAAGTTTCCCTGGCAGCATTTAAGATTTGGATATTATAATTAGTTGATATAAAAGAGGCTTTCAAATTGGCTGCAGATTGTGAATATTAGGAGATCCAGAGATAAGTAAATATGTGTAATTAAAAAAAAACACATTACAGGGTCACTATTTTAAATAGGTCACTAGAATTTAAAGAAACACACGTCTAGACTATAGCAGAGACTTCATCTCCTGTTTGTCCATGCTCCAGGCCCCCCTGCCTTCAACACCACGGACAAGAGCTTTTATTATCACTTTGCTTTGAGGAAAACCAGACATGGACAGTAACTTTCAGAGAGTGAGGTGGAGTTGAGGTCCGAGTCTGGGTTATTATGATGTCAGGGACTTAACCTTGGGCCTTACTCTGCTTCTCTCTTGCCCCTTTCTCACCCTACTGTAAATTTACAGGGTTTTATCAGTAGGGCACAGCCATCTGGTAATTCACACTTAGCGCTTGCTCAAAAGAGCTGGTGGCTTTTAGATAGGAGGGGCTGGGTGGAGGAAGGAAGGTGAAGACATAATACGTAAAGAAATAATGATTTTGTATTTAGTAGCAGTTGAATCTGTAAGGAGGGAAACTCACACTTCCTGAATTACTCCAGCGATGAGAGCAAGCATGGTTGTATACAGCATCCTCACAAATAGGAGTGCCCTCCCCCCTTGAAAGCCCGAGCCACTGTGTGTGGATGTGTGCATGAGCACGTGAATTCATTGGTGACTCCTGTTTCCAGTGGAGGGGGCCACCTGATTCATAACTCACACAGTAAGGTTTTAAATCAGCATTGCAACAAATGCTGTCGTGTCTCCTCGAGCCTTGGAAGTCATTGCCTGCACAGTATTCCCCGTGGCTTTTTCCTTAAGTGAAATCTGAGATTTGTTATACTTCGGTAGAGAGGTTCCTGGGTTCTCTTTTTCGACTGTGTTTTAACTACGCTATGCTTTATAGAAAAAAACCGCTCAACCTGATGAGACTTTTAGCTTCAATAAAAGCCTTGCTACAATGCATGATGTTAGGCACCTAACATACCCTCTTCCTTCCAGCCTGCTTCACCGGGCTTCAGGGAAGGTATTGGAGCATTGACAAATGACCACAAGGGTATTACAGAGTGTGTTCCCTCAAGGGCTTCCCACTTCACCAAGTGTACACACCCATGGGAAACATTACTTTAAATGTTCTGGAAATTCAACTAGGGGCAGGTTTTGGAGGCCAAGAAATCCTGGCAGGGTAAGGAATAGAGAACGGATTTTCAGATAGGGAAGTGGAGGTGGGATCCCTTGATTAGATAAGGCTCTAATTGTTGGACTATTGGAGGAGCCTTTTAAGTTTAAGTTTTCCTTTCTAACCTTACCCGGGAGACTTAGGAAGTGCTGAGTCCACACAGCAAGCCCTGCGTATAAGCCTGATCAGGTAGGACTAATTTGCCCTCACTTCTTAGATTCTAGTTGGGTCTTGACTAGCTGACTTGAGGAGAAACTGTTGTAAAGAGGGTACATTTGCTGAAGTTGTCCTTCCATTTCAAAATGTTTTTCTGCTCATCAATAGGTGTTTGTTGGTTTGGACACTGAATTAAACGTGTTTATGGTCTGAATACTTAGGATATCTATCTATCCATCATGATCTATCTACCATCTTATCTATCTGTCTATCTATCTATCTATCTATCTATCTATCTATCTATCTATCTATCTATCATCTGTCTGTCTGTCTGTCTATCATCTAACTATCTATATTTGAGACAGGGTCTCACCCTAACCCGTGCTATTCTGGTACTTAGTTGAGAGCCAAGACAATTAATTAAGGTCTCTGTTTCAGTAGCAGTGTTGGGTCATGGCTGTGAGTTCATGGTTCTTTTAGGAGGAGAAGTTGGGTGGCAATACTTATTCGTGCTCAACCAGAAATAAAGTGATGTGTAATGTCTTAGAATGGTCATGTTTTCCTTTCAGTGTACTGTAAAGGCGCTGGTGCAGATTCATTCAGTGAGGATAGTTTTGCAATTGTGGTTTTCTACCACGTAAGGCTGATAATGTATATAGTTAATGTATCTCTTTAGTGCTTTTTAAAAACTTTACATTAATTTACTGTGTGTGTGTGTGTGTGTGTGTGTGTGTAACTGCTGCTGCTAACCTGGTACCTAAGTTTGATACTGAATAACCACAAGGTGAAAGATGAGGACTGATCCCCATGGGTTTTCCTCTGACCCCCACAATCACCTCCTCCTTGTAAACAATAATTGTAAAAACAAAGTTTGAACATTGTATTTATAATAATGGCAACACATTCTTTAATTACTAGTGATACTTAAAACACACTAGGCAAAATATTTGGAAATGTCATTCTCTTTCTTCCTCTTCCTGTTCGTGGCAGGCATCATATAATGTCAACTTAACTGAAGCAGTTATTAGCATCAGGCAGGGCAGCATACATTCTCCACAAATAGGAGGAAACCTGAGTAGCATTTTATCGTGCATGGGTATGAGCTGGTGAAATAATGCTGTCGTTTTGTGTCAGCAAGCCTTTGAATTGTGTCATCATGACCACATAACATGACGTGATGACATTTATAGTACCTGGGAATGATTTGGAGACCTATAAATGTTATTTGAGCCCTGGCATAACAAGCCAGGACTGAATGACTTGGGGCTGCAACAGGTAACCTGAGGGTTTCTTTTTTACCTCTTTAATTAAAATTACATTTATACTTACATTTGTAACCTGAAGTTTTTCTCTTTAATTAAATATTATTTAATTAAATATGTTATATTTTAATATTAACATTTAATATTAATAGCAATGCACTAAGTATAAAGAACAGATATACTCAAATGTGTGGATGGATACCTGACATGTATTTTCTGAAAAGCCATTCTGAATGAGAAGTAATTTAGTCCTTACCATGTGATTTGTGACTGAATAAAGGCACATAGCAGTGACATGCTGGATTTGGGCCCTAGTCGATTAGGTTGAATTGCTATTTTGTTCCTTTTTGAAGTCAAGGTGCACGATACTAGATGTGACTCAAAGCACTGTGAGTGCTCGGATGCTCGGTGTCATCCAACCCAGTGTCTAGAAATGGTGCCCTTCCTTCTAAACCCGCCCTCTCTGTCTCTACATTACCTCTTTATTTTTATTCCTTTAGAGGTTATTGTAGCAACTCCGCAATACTCTAACTTTAGTGTGTGAGTGTTTACATGTCTGTGTAGGCGCCTGTGCGGTGGCAGAGTCTCTCTCCTTTCTGTTTTCTCCCATCATGCCTTAAGAGTGTTACAGGTGTGTGCCGCTGCATTGACTTTTTATGTGGGTTCTGGGTTCTGAGCTCATTACCAGACTTGCACGGCAAGCCCTTACACCCACTGAACCAGCCACCTAGTTCCAACAAGGGGGTTTGGTTTAGTTTGCTTGCTTGTTTTTTTTTTTTTTTTTTTTTTTTAATGTGGAGGTCTGCTAATTTTACTTGCCTGTTACCTGTTAGGACAGCCAAAGTCCCGCCTGCAGTTTTAATACACACACACTCACATCATTTTCATTGATGATTCAGTTCTTGGCACAGTGAACCAGGAAAACTCTGGTTTGACTGACATTGTAATGCTGTGGTGCTTTGGGTTCCTCAGTCCAAAACCATTGAAAACCTTTAATCAAGAATCTGCCTGCTTTTGAAGTGTGCGTTTGTTCTTCATGAATAACTAATCTTGGCTTTAATGTTTGAGTTTCTCTAACTATTTTCTAGTAATATTGCTATAGTTAGGAGGCCGATAGAAACCCTTTAAATGATCTGGGTCAGAAAACAGCTTGAGTCTGTGTGTGAACGGGTGATTTACAGGTTTTTAAATCATCAAGTGTTGAAGGGCATTTTACCCTTTTCTGAAGGAGTTTGATTCATTGGGTCCTTATTTACAGGGGGCCAGCAGACAATCTTAAATTTTCCTGTTAGACAGTGTTCTTTTCAGCATCCTATGAGGGCTTTCTTCCTGGGGAGAGGAGGTTTGAGGTTTACTGTTCTGTGTTTCAGGAGTTCTTCTATAGACCCCTCAGCTTAGCAGTTAGGGAAAGTGCTGTTGGGAATTTAAGACTAGCAGAGAAACCCACCAGACCCAGTTCTGCTTGTCTGGTTCAGGCTGGGAAGATGTTTTAGACTCTTAACGGATATCCAACTTAGATACTGTTTTTTTTTTTTTTTTTTGTTTTTTGTTTTGTTTTTTGTTTTTGTTTTATTTTGTTTTGTCTTTTTGGTGAGCGTGAGGAGAGGACAATGGAAGAAGTTCTCTGCTTCTGATCACTTCCGTCTAAGGATGGTGCGCTTACAGCTTTACATTTCACACCAACCATCCTCTGCATGACTCAAGAAATCCTAAGTTTTGATGTCTGGTCTTTGCTTTCCTGGCCCGACCTCTCCCTCCCCTAGGACGGGGGAAAGCCCGTGGATTCTCTGGAGCATTCCAGGGTCAAACAGGCCTCCCTGCAACTTAAGATTCTTTATCGCCCTCCCAGGGGAGTTCATTTCACGATACTGGTACCAGCAGCTGCAGTGTGATATTTCCCAATCTCAGATCTTATTGATGGGTGGGAAGGAGTGCGCTTGCTGTTTGAGAAATTTTATTATCTTTTGGAAGGGGAGGAATTTATTCTAGGGGCTTTCTTTAGATGATCTTTCATGTTAAGGCAATTTGAACTTTGAGTGGCCAAACTGCTTAGAGGTGGAGTTTGGTGGCCTCTGGGGGATGGTCCTGTTCGCTAGTGGCTCACAGTAGGCAGTCTTAACATTGTCCAGGTCAGAGCCGGGGTGCCAGAGTGCTGTGACTTTTACATTGCTCAGGATTGTTCTGGAAGATGAGTAACTGTCTCATCTCACATGCCAATAGCCGTCTTTCTTTCCGGAAGCCTTGAGAAGTGTGGTTTAGTTCACAATGCTCTTTAGTGCTGACAGACAGGCTGATTGTAGGGTGGGAGATGCTTAATGAAAAACTAGCAGAGTATGAGAGACCTCCCCAAAGGGAGAGCGAGGTGGATAAACTAGTGGTTAGATGAAAAAGGAGAAAATATGTTGTAAAAGACTTGGCTTTCTCATCCCATTGCTCGGCGTAGAAAGGCTACTTGCTAGCATTTACCGTGGGGGAAAAGCCTATCTATTACTAAGGTAAATATTTAGGATTTTGAAGTTGACCTGACCTTACAGCTGAATTCTGTGAGGATGATGAGCAAGGTCCCTGAGGAATCTGTTAACAATTGGCATGCAAACAAATGTTCTGGATCTGGCCTAGGGCTTTTGGAGGTCTGTTAGGTAAGACCTGTCTCTGTTACCAGCCTGCTAGGGATTTCTCAGCAGCCTACTCTCTGGTCCCTGCTCTGCATGAGAGTGAGGAGTGGGGTCCCCATGGCCATGGGTGGGCACTAGTTTATCTTCCCAGAGTTGTAACATGGCCCCAAACAGGTGACCATGACCACACTGCCACTCATTTGATGATGTCCCCTCCCTCCCCTTTATTTGCTTGACAGAGTATCTCACGGTGTAGCCCAGGGTATCTCACGGTGTAGCCCGGGTTGGCCTTCTGAGTGCTAGACTCATAGGTGTGCACCGTAACTGCCACCATTCCTTCTGTTTTCTGTCCACAGCTCTGTAAGAGGTTGGTTCCTTTTGATGGAGGCCTATTACTCTGCTCTTACCCAGGCTAGGATCTGTTGAGTCTGAACTGGGTAGATATTTTTCCTTTTGTAGCTGTGGGGAAATTGGCTAGTGTCATGGAGGCATCTATTAAGGAAGAATCTATCATTCATATAGTGGGTCCAATGGCTATGTAGACATACCCAATAAAAAGTTGTCGCTCTAGGTATTGAGTAACATGTTCCCAATGGTTTGTAATCTCTATCAAGAGTCCTATCCCTATTTATTCCATAAACACTAAAACAGTGTTTGCATACAGGAGTCAGGAATTTTATTTTGTGGCTTTAGTGAATTTGACATGTTCTTTGGTTCCAATTTAAAACATTTTTTTCCGATTTGCTTTTATTTTATATGTCTGAGTGTCTTGACTGCATGTATGTATGTGTGTCATGTGCATGTTTGGTGCCATTGGAGGTCAGAAAAAGGCACTGGACAGTCTGGAACTGGAGTTACTGATAGTTGTAAGCCACTGTGTGGATTCTGGGAACTGAACCCCAGTTTTTTTTTGCGGGGGGGTAATAGGTATCCTTAACTGCTGAACCATATCCCCATGTTAAATGAAAAAGAAAAGATTTCTATTTTAAGTTGAGTGGGCTCTCACACACAAGTGTGTGTATGTGTGTGTGTGTGTGTGTGTGTGTGTGTGTGTATGCATGCACAAGTGCCATGGCACAGTGCGAAGGTCAAGACAACTTGTAAAAATCTGTTCCCTCCTGCCAGGGATCCTAGGGCTCAAACTCAGCCATCAGCTATCTCATCTCCCTGCCTTTCCCAAACTCCATTTTAACTGAATCCCTTCCAGGAATTCTCTTAAAAAAGAGGCCTATGGGAGTCAATGGAACATTGTCTGAAGTCAACACAGTGGAGTCATTTCTGACCCAAATCCTTCCTTTCCCCCCCAGATCCTCTTAACACATGCTTTTCCTCTCCTGGGGAAGTTCCTGTGTCTGTTTTCAAAATCTGTGCAGCTAAATAAATCACAGCGACTATTCTGCCTCCACAGAACCCAGAACAAGTGCAGAGCAATCCCCTGATTCATTCATAGCTTTTGCTCATGTTTTCTGTACTGCATCTCAAATCCCTTGACACTGATAGATATATCTCTAAAGTTTATAATGAGTGATGATTCGGTATAATTTGCACCTCTGACCTACATAAAAGGTCAGTCTCCTTTGGAGATTTAAGGTTATCTGTTTATAACTTTGTGCAGTTTCAATGACAGCCGAGGTAACAAATCATGTGGACGGTCCTGTCTAGTCTAATGGTGACTGGTAAACAGTAAATGAGCTAGTCTAATGGTGACTGGTAAACAGTAAATGAACTAGTCTAATGGTGACTGGTAAACAGTAAATGAGCTAGTCTAATGGTGACTGGTAAACAGTAAATGAGCTAACTCCCTGATGGAACTAGAAGCAAAACCATGTCCTCATTTTCTGTGGAGCATTTTAGCTGCTTGGTTTTCATAAGAGATCACCAAGTGGGGCCTGAAATTCTTTTGTGTCCTTAATCTAGTGTATAAACTATTGGTCTTCTTTTTCAGAGCCCCCCAGTTTGTTAAGAAGGCATTTGCAGATGTCATATACTTAGGAACAAAGCCCACAAAAAGCAATTCATGCATAATTATGTACAACAACTATTTTAATGCAACCTAAAAATAATTAGGATCAGGGACTGGATGGTTTATTTTGAGTAGTGCTTCTGAGCACCCATGATAAATAGCACAAAACCACCTTCAATTCCAGGGGAGCCAAGGCTACCAGCCCCCAGGCACCTGCACTTATGCACATACATGCACACATGCATAGACACACACACTTACATGTACAAAGCTGAACACATTCACGAGCTCACATTCACGAGCACACTTACATGTACACACACATGCATACACTCACTGACACACATACACATCATAAAATGAGAAAAGAGAATGAGAGGTTAGTATAATGGTGCGCGGTTTTCTTTCTTTGTTTTTTAAATTTCTTTATAGGGTCTGGAGAGATGACTTAGCAGTTTGGAATACACACTGCTCTTGCAGACGACTTGACCCAGAACCAATATAAGGTGGCTCATACTTGCCTGTTATTCTAGCTCTGGAGACATGTATGTTTGTATATTTCTACATGATATTCTGCACATACACTGGTGTAAGCATGTAACCACATACACATAAATAACCAAAAACCCATCTTCTCCATAGTCTTCATTTCAAATTATTTCATTTGCTTCCTTCTTTTCACTTTCTTTAGTAGAGTTCTGATAAGGAGCCCAGGCTAGTCTGATACTTTGTAGCCCTAGGCCAACCTTGAAAGCATGGTGCAGATTTCATGAGACGTGGTTTTACCTCCTGCCTCAGTCTCCTTAGGGTTGGTATTACAGGCATGTGCCACCATACCTGGGTTCTTGTCTCTAAGTTTAAGATGAGAAATTCCCATTCATTGCTCTGTTACTGATTCCCTGGCATGCCTTCATTATCCCACAGTGCACAACATCCTTCCAGAGACTAATGATAGGGGAGTGACCTTCTCAATCCAGTGGCTGTCCCTGCCCTGGAAAACAAACAATGGCTTCTTCCTATCTGCTACGCAGTTCTTATCTTAGGCCTGAAAGCTTGGGATTCCGCTACATAAAGAAAACTTGTCTTTTCTAATGCCACTACCTCTGGGCTCTAAAAGTTGGGAAGTCCATCCCCATATTTGATTTAAATTTTCAAGCTGTATCAAAATTCCTTTTGAATTTCCCTTTGTTCCTCTGACTGAAAAAAAAATCGAAGCTTCCCTAAATCTTAGTGCAATATTACTTTCAGGAGCCAACTGAGATGGGGGTACCTCCGATAGTAATCAAGACCTAATCTAGACCGTCCCACAAGCAGCTGGCTTTATAACAACACACGTTCTCTTCAGAGTCGAATGAATGACACACTTCTGACACAGTGGAGGACTTTGGCTGAGATTCCACACAGCAATGATCAAGTGTCTGTTTTTTTTTTTTTCTGGAGAGATATTTTCAAACAATGGTCATTTGGGAGTTATAACGGGCATGGATGTTCCCACTGAAAAGATGAATTTGATAAATGCATTATCGTGGAAATGCTGATAAACTGACTAAACTGGGTTTTACTTTAGATAATGGAGCAGTTGGAACATAAACTGGAAATCATAAACTATAGTTTAAATGCAAGACTTCTTATTTTTTCAATTTTTATGTGTGGTTTTAAAATAATTGACTTTTAAGTATTTTAAAAATATTTTTTATGCCGGTTGTGTATTTTTTTTTTTTATATTTTCACTTTGGTATTTTAGCAAAATTAAACAAAACCAAACCTCAGTTGGCTTGGCATTGAAAACATCTCAAGACATAGTATCAATTAGGTGTATTTTCAAAACAGGAAATATTTTTCTGCAACAATATAAGCCTCTGGCAAGATTGTCCTTTACAGTGGCTATGACTTTTCCATCAGGAGTGATTAACTATTAAGAGACAAATGCATTAAACTCAAAAATGTATTGTGTCGGATCAGTAACAATAGAGCTGATTAACAAAGGTGATTTAATATATGTCATGTTAATAGCTGACCTCCCAAAGCCCCTAATCTCCCAGGGAAATATTGCTTCTTAGAACAAAATCCAATGGGGAGATCTGGGATTCCAGAGTGAATTTGTACATTCCTTAGGGGCATTTCTGCAAGGGAGGTTGTTGTGTTTTAAAGGTGGTTGATAAGAGACCCGCACCACCAACCACCACCATGCATTAGGCTATAGAAGGTATTTTCGTGCACGTATGCCTGTACCACCCGGTACCACCATTTAGCCAAGGGAAGTTTCTGACCATTTGCAGCATACATTATAAATCAGGGTGTCACTACCAGACAATCAGATTTGACTCGGTGAACAAAGTAGCTTATATTCCCTAGGAATAGATCACTTAACTCTGTTTATGTCTTGCTGTTGATGTGCTTGCATTCACACAAGCCAGGATAACATCTTGTTTATTTATTCGGGGAGTAGGTAATTGATCTGTATATTTAGTGAAGGTAGGGTTAATTATAGCCAGAAACCCGAATTGTCTCATTTAGCACGATTGCTTAAATGCAGAAGGAAAAAAAATTATTTTTCAACTTTGAAAAAGCACTCCTATTCCTTGGGTTTGTGAAATAAATTTGAATTTTGTTCAAGCTGGGCTCATGTTGGCTGCCCTCTTTGGAAATTCTTTTTATTTGGCACAAAATTTTTCGGGAGGTCACTGACTAGATATTGGGGAAGCTTGCAGGATTTCTGTCAGATTAGTCCCCTGTACATTTTAAGTGCCATTGAAGATGTATTTTTTTTTCTTTTTAATGAAATGAGTTTAAGTCATCTTTACAATTTCTCTGCCACTTGGTTTTCGGGCCAAACTTGTACCCTCTGTTTGCAAAAACTTTGTCAGACTTGACAATATACACATTCGTTTTAAAATAAGGAACACAGTTGATCTGAATTTGAAACTTGCTATATATGGTTTAATAATGAATAGCCAGTTAAGAGTTATAAGGAATGGGGATAAAACATCATAGCTAAGCAAACAGTGAGGTAGCTATGTTAGCCTTCTGGTTAATGCTTGCTTCTATGTCTTAGATAAATACATTTTCATGGATTCCTAATATACCAAAACAGATTTTCTCATTATTATTTCTTGTTATTCATAATATTGTGATGAAAATATTTCAAATCTTGATAAGTATTTTTTTTCTTTGATCAGTTCCTTAGGAAAAGGAGATGTGAGTCTCAAATCTCTCTCCTGAGTGCTGGGATTAAAGGCAAATGCCACCCTGCCTGGCAGAGTAAACATTTTTAAACAGCAAGGTACATGGTGTCAAATTGCTTCCTGGATAGGTCATGTTAAAGTGTACTCTCACCAACTGTGTATGCAAATAGCCTTTTTGCAGACATCCAAACACATGTCTTTTATGTTATCATCGTAAAATTGCTTTCCCAATTTTATACATAATTTGCATTCTTTTGGATCTAAATAGTTGCATTTTTTTTATTTCATCCCTAACTATCATAGAATATCTTGTCTTTTGTTGAAATCATTTTTCTCACATTCTGATTAAGGTTTCCCCTCCCCACTCTACCTCCAGTCATGACATATCTTAAAGGTTTCAAAGTTTGTTGTTGTTTGACACATGGTCTCTCAATAGTTTAAGTTCTGAAGCAATGTCTGTTTCTCTATCCGTTCCAGTATGTGGCAGTGGGAATTTTCGCTGTGACAATGGATACTGTATCCCTGCATCCTGGAGGTGTGACGGGACCAGAGACTGTTTGGATGACACTGATGAAATCGGCTGTCGTAAGTAACCAGGAGCCAGGCTTGGCTGTGTATGGTCTCAGCCATAATGGGAGATGGGCTGCGCTTTAGTGGCAGATCCAGGGCTGGGCTGAGGATTCTGAGCTGGTCTTAGTATCAGTTTCACATTCTTTGGAGGGAGGCACTCACTTTGTTTGCACCAGGTCCTTGCTGTGAGCCTGTGAATGAATTAATTTACCGAGAATGAATTAATATATTTTTTTTCTGAAACTTGAAAATTACTGTTGCTGGTAATTTTGTACATCAGAAAAGTTTATGTGAGCTACTGTGGTTTATACAGAGGGAGAGCCTCTCTCTCTCTCTCTCTCTCTCTCTCTCTCTCTCTCTCTCTATATATATATATATATATATATATATATATATATATATATATGTACATATATATGTAGAGTAACTTGTGAATTACCACAAAGAACATCACCAGTGTCTAGTTTGGTCTTACACTGTTTAAAATCTAGGTAAAAATCACATAATATTTTAAACCTGAAATTTACTTTAGTTATCTATGGACTTTAAATCGTTTGGACACATTTCTTCATATAGCTTTCAGCAAATGCTATAATACTAGAATATTCTGAGTAGATTTCAGATAAGGTCGCTCCTCTTAAGCCACTGACCTCAACCCTAACCCTTAAGTCCTTGGCTTTGTGACTTGTCATAGGCCACTGGGCTACGAAGTCCTTCATTCTGACAGGTCAACAGACAAGAAGACAGGAATTCCAGTCAGGAAGACAGGAGATGACATGTGTTGGGATTCTGTAAACCCTACCCCACAGTTACCTGGCAACAAACAGCTAGTGCAGAGAGAGAAAAGAGAGGAGTAGAGAAGTAGAGGCCGGCCATGAGCATAAAGAGAGAGGGGGAAGGGGACGGGGAGAGGAGGGGCAAAGTGGGGGGAGTAAGGGCGAGAGACCAAGAGAGCAAGAGAGAGAGGAGGGGGCAAGCAGGCCCCTTGAAGTGTCAGGTAACTGAGGCGGAGCAGAGCATACCTGGCTATTGCCAGGTAACTTTGGGGCAGGGTTTACAGAATCTCAATAACATGAGTGTGTTTGGCCACCCCACCGCACAGCTGAGCTCCTGGGACATATGTGAAATGGGAATGTAGGAACAAACAAGACCTGGGCCTCTCACACTTCCACACACAAATAGATCTTGCAGAAATGCAAGATGTCACTCTGTGGTGGGGGCAGAGCCTGATAACTTTTGCATTCCTACTAGTCCCTAGTTGATGGTGATACTTTTTATTTTCTGAGTTGTCCCTTGAATGAACAGAGCTATGGTTTTGGCATATGATATTGTAGGACACGATCATATGATATTAATTCACTTTGATTCTTGAGTTTTACTGTTTTAGCAACAGGGGGAGGGTGGTGGTGAGGGGGCAGAATGGACAGTGTTCTAGGATGCAGGCACACAGGGACAGTCTCCAGCTCTTCAGGTATTTCGGTGCCCTACGACTATGATGTCAACAGTGCCTCTGACAGTGACATCTAGCATTAATGAGTTTTTTTTTTTTTTTTTTTTTTTTTTTTTTAAACACACATTATTTACTTCACTTTTAGGATGCAGACATTTAAGGCTCAGAACTCACCAAAAATTCCTAAAACAAGTAAATTTGGAAAGAATTGTTTAATTCTTGGTTTCTCTTCAAATTTCACCTATTTTTCCATCCACCGTGACACTTTACTATTAGATGCTAGAAATGTAGCAAACATACTAGTTAGTTTTTTATACATAAATTAGATTTTGATAAGTCTGCCCTAGATTTGTGTGTATGTATGTTTACTTTATTCTTTGTTTGGGATTACCTGTTTGGATGCCCTTGATGGGGGTGATCTAACAACCATGTCCAGCAAGAGCTGATGTATGTTCTCTTTAAACACTGCTGTTACTATATCGAGTAGATGTGTGTCTACATAAGCCCTCCTTTCTTTTTTGTTTTGTTTTGTTTCAGCTCCCAGATCCTGTGGATCAGGCTTTTTCCTGTGTCCTACTGAGGGGACCTGCATCCCTAGGTCCTGGGTGTGTGACGAGGATAGGGATTGTTCGGATGGTGCAGATGAACAGCAAAATTGCGGTAAGTGTTTAGAGCAGGATTTTCTTCTGTTTTTTGTTTTTGTTTTTTTTTTTTTGGACATCTCAGGTTAGTCTGCGGTTGACCGGTGACACATGGAGAACTGATTCTTCATCAACATGGGACTGGACCTTAAACTATCTGGTGATATGTTGATAATCTCATGCTGGTAATCTGGTTCAGAGGCAGGGTCATAAAAAGTGTGGTTATACTACAGACTTAGACCCGCCCCCCCCCAGGCTTGGGACTGGTTAGCTTGCCAGGCTCTAATCTGAAGTATTAAAATTAAAATAGTGGCAGCGAGTGAGCCCCGTCTCAGGATGGTCCTGCCATCCTTCGCTCTGTGGGCAGATGAGGACTCCAAGCTATGCTTAGGTCTCGGACCTTTTCGCCTGTACTTTCTTAGAATAGATTTCTGTGAGTAGCAGGAAAGACGCCATCCATGGGTAGGAGAAGAACATGGAAGTTATTCCTGAGTCTTCCCTCTCCTTCACTGGCCACACTAATCCACCAACTCCTGGCTGACTTGTCTTAGAAGCTTTCTAAGGCCCAGAGATATTTGACATTCCTCCACTCATCTCTGCTGTTAGACCAAGCTGCAAAGATCCAAGTAGGACGGGGTCCCACACGTTCCTTAAGCAGAGGCATGAGAAGTGTCATGAGCTTGAGGCCATTTGGGCTACATAATGCTTTCTATGCTAACCAGGATATCAGTGAGATGTCTAAAAACCCAAGTGACAATAACCGAACTAAACATCCTATTAAACCCCTTTGCCAGCCATGCTTTAGTTTCCAGTGGCCTTGTTTTTGTCTTCCCCATTAGTCATATTTGATAAGCATCAGTGTTTAGCCTATATTTGGTAATCACTGTAAACAAAGTTCTCTTTTCTTTGCAGCTGGGACCACATGCTCAAGTCAGCAGCTGGCCTGCTCCAACGGTCAGTGTATTCCGAGCGAGTACAGGTGTGACCATGTCAACGACTGCTCCGATGGTTCTGACGAGAGAAACTGCCGTGAGTTCTGCTTCGGTCTTTGTACAGTGCTTGGTTTCACCTTTGGCATCGTAATCAACTTGCTAGATTTGTTGATGGACAGAAATGCCTACAATATGCCTCTTGTTGAGAGCTCTTGGCAGATTCTTTTGTGGATTAGGGGTGATGGTCTGATAGCAGTCCTCTCTTAAGAAGACAGTCTGTTTGCCCTGTGTTAGCACGTCGAGGTTTTGGAGTAAGAAAGTTTTAAACATGAACAGGATTCACCCAATTTATCGAATCATTGAGTACAAAATCCATTTTTGGTTAAAATCTATAGCTTTATTAAATTGCCTCGGTCAAGTTTTGAGTTAAAATTTCTCAGTCTTTCTGTTTTAGTGGACTCTGTATTTTTCAGATTACTTTGGAAAATAGTTACAGTTTGAAAATGTATTTCTGTGTAATGGTAGTTATTTAGACCAGTTTGTAGCTGATTGACACGAAGTAAGACTTATACATCATAGCATTCTCTGCACCATGTATAAATAGCAGTCAGAATAGAAACTGCTACACTGTATACTATGAAAAAAGAGATTTATACAAAAGTGGTGGGCAATGGGTGTAAAAGGTGTAAAATGACGCATAGACAAGAGTTCCAGGCCAGCCACCATGTTCTAGGCTGGCCAGGGTTATGCAGTGAGACCCTGTATAAAACACTGAAGTTTGGGCCAGGGTGGCACAGTTAGTTGAGTGGCTGGCATGCAGCATGACCCGGATTGGATCCCCCGACCTGTACAGACCAGGCGTGGTGGTCCACCCTTGTCATCCTAGCGTGGAGGCAGGAGGAGAAGGAATGCCCTTCTGTTTCTTTTCATTTTGGATGTTGTGCATAGAATTGACTGGATACTGGCAATTTTAGAGACGTGAGGAGTGCGTGCGTGTGTGTGTGTGTGTGTGTGTGTGTCTGTGTGTGTGCATGTGTGTGTGTGTGTGTGTGTGTGTGTGTGTCTGTGTGTGTGTGTGTGTATGCATGTGTGTGTGTCTGTGTGTGTGTGTGCATGTGTGTATATGCCTGGAAGCACAATACAGAGTGTTCATGAGTCAAGGCCTTGGTACTTTGTGAAGCAAGCAGTAGGCCCTTTTTACACACAATGATGATATGGCTGGCATATTATGGCATGTTGTGAATTCTGAGCATTAGGACAACAGGACTGACATAAGAGTCTCCTGCAAACACAGGAACTAAAACTTCAAAGGGTATAGGCGCTGTGCTAGGCCTCAGTTTGTCTTCCGGTTCGGTCTGGCCACTACCAGGAGAAAGGCCCATCTTTCACAGAGAGCACAGGACTGTGTCCTTTTCCTTTATACAAATGTGTGAAAATGGCGATTTATGCCAAATGTAGTCAAGGAATGCTACAGAGAAAAGGCAGCTCCGCGTCTGTGGAGTGTTTCCATGTGAGTACCCTCCAGCCATGGCTGGTTTGGCCAGCACTATTGCTTTGGATCTTTGAGGGGTTGGGAATGGGGTTGTGGGGGGTAACCTGGCAGGATATTTGGCTGATGATTAGCTTCACAAGAGAGTAAAGGGGAGCAACCAAGCTTTGTAAAATATCGGAGCAGGGATTTTAAAATAATTTCTTTATTGTGTATACACACACACACACACACACACACACACACACACGCATATGGGAAGGTGAGTTCTCTCCGTGTGTGGGTTCTGGCGATTGAACTCCGGTCGTTGGACTTGGCGACAAGTGCCTTTTTCTACTGGGCCATCTCACCAGACCTTCGTCTCTGAGATGGAGATTTTCTTTAGTTCAAGTGCTTGGTGAGGTTAGGGGACATCCATAGTGAAGATCCCTGTTTCTGGATTGAAATGTGTAGGAGCTCTTCAGTTCGTGCACAAAGAAGCCTTAAGTAAACCTCACGCATTTAAGGAGTTTTGCAACGACTCCTTTGTTAAATTGTATTTACTTTTATGTGTTAGATTCTCACAGGTCAGGAAATTAGGACCTTCAGGCTTCTGCATTAGTGCTTTCATCTGCTGTGGGGCTGGAACGATGGTCCCTTCCGTTCCTGGTACCCGTTTCAGACAGCTCACAACTGCCTGTAAGGCCAGTACCAGGGGATTCGGTACCTGGTGGGCATGTACACCCGTGCAGGCACACACGCATACACATAGTTAAAAATCTTCAGGCATTTTTTGTTTTTTTTTATTTTAAAGAAAAGAGCCAGCATGGATGTGTCTAGGGATCGCAGGGGTGTTTGAATCTCTGGCAGAGAAGAACTGGTATTCGCCAGCTACCTGGCAAACACTGTTCATCGGTGGAGTAAGTACCCCAGTTCCACAGGGGTTCTAAAACAGTCGGGATTCCAATCCACAGCCCAACAGTAAAGGCACGTCTCATGCATCCCAGACTGGCCTCAGTCTCACTGTGACCTCGAACTCCTTGTCTTCCAAAGTGCTGGAACCATCCCTAACTTATACCTTGGATTAGGAAAGAAAGTTTATAAAATGTATTGCCTTGAAGTGTCTATGGCTTTTCTTTCTTTTCTGCTTTTTTTTTTTTGAGACAAGGTTTCACTATGTAGCTCTGCTGTCCCGAATTCATAGAAATCCACCTGCCTCTGCCTCCTAAGAACTGGGATTAGAAGCTACTACGCCTGGTTGGTAGTTTGTATTTTAAAACATTATTTTTTATGGCTTTTTACTGGGGAAGATTTTAATATATAAACAAGAAGATTTAACATATAAACAAAATGGAAGAAGGGGGAATGGGGAAAAGGGAAGGGAGGAGGAGGAGGAAGTCATGTTAGTTGTCCTAGAATTTTTTAGTCTGGATTTGGTTCTTGGCATCCTTTGTCCTTCACCATTGTTGTTGTTGTTGTATGGTTGTGTTTGTTTTTCTCCTGGATCTTCTGGAAGTTAGCTGGATCTAATGTTGCCAACTTTGGCACCAGTGACAGCAGGATTTGAGGATTCTAGACTGCTCTGTGTACTACAGGGAATGCCTTTCTATTTGATGCCAGTCGCGTGTGCCCATCAGGACGTCATCAGATGTCTTCTGGAGCAAAGCCGCCCTCCTGCTGCTGTAGTTGGAAATGACGGGTGGGCAGAGATGCCTGTCCCTTCAGGAAGGGAGAGTTCCAGCAGAACCACAGCCTCTGGAAGAGCGCGCTGTGCCAAGCTTTCTCCATGCCTATGCTGTCGGTGGCCAGCGAGAGTCATTGCCGAGATGCTTAGCTGTCTTAAACATGAGTTTGGATGCGTAGCAGCTGCTAGGTGTGTTAGTGTTCTTATGTGATCAAGTGTAAGGGAGAGGAGGCTTCACCAGAAACCAGACCCCTCACATTATTATTATTATTATTATTATTATTATTATTATTATTAGTTTTTTTTCAGTTCTTCTGCAGTTGTTGCTTGTGGACAAACCCAAAACAAGCTTATGATTATGACCTTTGTTCCCCTTTTCTTAGAAATAAGAAAATGGGTCTTGATCTGTCAGGTGCCTAAAAATCACTCACAGATAGTAACAGATGTTGGAAAAGCCCCAGAGAATTTATTTCCCCATATTTGAAGACCAAGGAGCTCGGCTCTGTTATTTGTAGCTCTGTCAGTGAGACCTGACCTCTGTCTGTGTCACGATCTCTAGCCTTTCACGTTTCTAAAGCCAGCACATTGCCCTCGGAGACCGAACACCTCATATCCATTCCCAGAATTCCTTTCCCGAAGGGAGAACGGTGCACAGGAATATTCTTAAGGAGGTGGAGAAGGTGAGAAGGGCTGGAAGGGAGACAAAAACAGTTAAGGTATTGTCTGTGAAGTCAAGTAAGGTATAGGCACTGGGGAGACATGTTTGTAATTCCAGAACTAGGGAGGCTGAGGCGGGAGGACCGGGAGTTTGAAGCTAGGGCTCCTGCATTTCTCGCCACCAAATTTCCTGTGACGTAAGAGCTACTTAATGCCTCTGGCCTTTTTGCTGGCTATGTTTTCATATGCCTTAGGTCCTTTTGATTATTCTACACATTGGGGACCATTTCTACCGATGTTAAAAGCTTTGAAATGGTTATAGGCTTGCCCCCACCCGCACACACTGGTGTTTTATTACTCATGTGTAAAATGGCATCTGATATTAAACAGCTTGCCCATTTCTTCTTTTTAAAGGAACCAGAAAGATTCAAAACTGCAGTCCATTTTACTTGTAATGGGATTAGCATCAAGCAAAACCACTCATGCAGAGTCTTAGATAAACATCAGAACAATGCACCAATTATGTACCATTCAATTAACGCACTGAGGTGACTTTCGGTCGCTCGAAAATAGTAGCCGTTTTTTCAGGGAGGTAAAAAAGATTATTTTTGTTTTATTGAGCACCAGATAGGAATGATTTTGGTGTGAGTAAAAGTATCGCTAATTATTGTGGGTTTGCAGCCCTCTCTTTTGTTACTTAGGAATGCTAAAGAAAGGGCAAAATCCCCGTTACAAAGGAGGCTTTCTTGCTGGTAAGCAGAGGTATTTGGTCTGCCTGCAACTGGGGTTGCTTTGTCCCTGACGGTCCATTTCTATTGACTTTCTCTTCAGAATTTAAACATTTTCCTAACTGCGGAATCTCCAGCTGGGGCCGCGGTTGGAAGGGAGTAATGAAGACTGGACTGTGAGGGCTCTCAGGAGAACGAGTTGTTCCTCAGCCTCGGTTCACAATAGGCTGCCCAATGAGCCTTGCTCAGGTGACCCTGGCACACACATCACAGTACGGTTGTACCTGCTTAGCATTCTCATGACGAACCAGCATTCCGGGTCTTGAAATTTGAGGGAAAAAAGAGAGAGAAAAAAACCAAATCACTTATTTAGTCTACTTCAGACAAGAACTTTATAAATATCTCATATCTTTATAAAAGTTCTAAGCTCAGAGTGAGCTGTTGCCTAATTTCTTTATCCCTGTCACAGTAAAGCCTCTCTTACTTTCTCTCTCTCTCTCTCTCTCTCTCTCTCTCTCTCTCTCTCTCTCTCTCTCTCTCTCATAACCCTACTTGCCTGCAGCCAATCCAACTTTTGGGAACACTCTTTTGTCAATGTCCCCAGTCACCAACATTTTCTTATACCTGACAGTTCATGGTCAATCTTATCTTATTAAGGAGTTAATGTTATTTTATCCTGGTTTTTTCTTCGTAATTCTTTTTTTTTTTGTGTGTGTTCATGGCTCTGTTCATTCCGGATAGCATTTGTGCTGCTGTGTTATTCCACAGAACGAGAATTCCACAAGAGCAGGGGTTTTATTACACAGCTCCATCTAAATTGCCTTGATACTTGTGATATGAAATAATTATTCTTTTTTTTTTTTAAAGAATCATTTATTTTATGTATGTAAGTACACTGTAGCTGTCTGTCTTCAGACACAGCAGAAGAGGGCATAAGATCCCATTATAGACGGTTGTGAGCCACCGTGTGGTTGCTGGGAATTGAACTCAGGACCTCTTAAAGAGCAGTCAGTGCTCTTAACTGCTGAGCCATATCTCCAGCCCATAATTATTCTTTATTGTATTAGTTTTACAATTCCGAGGTGCAGCTGGCCACTGAAAATTAGCGTGAGAAGGAACTAGGAATAGGACCAAGGTGTGGGTTGATTTTTGACAACACGCAGCCCCATAGCTCCCGTATTGGAACACTGCTGCTGTTCCACATTAATACTGCGCACGTGTCCTGGGAGGGGAGTTTGTTCTTTTGCACTGGCTGTTTACTCTTGTACTAGAGCTTGTGTTGCAGGTTTGTCTGCGAAGGTGGAAGGAGGACTTCTTCTCAGGCACATTCCTGAGTCTAATCAGGTCACTGCACACTATATGGTATGCATCTAGATCCTAGATGGGAATTGGGGGGGGGGCTTTCAATCCTGCTTTACGTATCAAGCAGACCTTTTTATAGAACATGCTATGTGGTTAAAGACTTACAGTTGGCTTCAACTTTCTGGGAAGTTAAGAGGAAGAAACTTCATTGCCATGAGTTGTTTTTTCTTCATTCCTCCCCATCCCCCACTTCCCTGTCTGACTCCAGGCTAATCTGGAATTCACTTTGTAAACTAGACTGGCCTTGAACTTGCATCCTGCTGAGTATTGGGATCTGAATTTTTTTTTTATAGCTACTCCATTCTTGATCCTTCTTTTGTAATTTTTTCCCCTCTTTTACTCATGGACTTGGAACCCTTGTGAACCAGACTACTTGAAATTTGAGTTCTGGCTGTCCAGTTTACCAATTATCTGACATTCTTCAATGTCTTGGAAAAAGGTGTTCACTCCTGGGAGTGGGAATATCCATGTCTGTTAATACTTTACCTGTTTTTGGGACCTAGTTTTTGATATATTGTTGTTGATAATGATATTTGCTTATTTAGCCTTATGGGTTGAATTTACCAGCCAAACCAGTAAACTTTTTCTGGTAATCATTGCATCCCTCCAATCAGCCTGACAAGAGCAGAGTCCAAGACATTAAGTAAAAGAATGACTTTAAGATCTTGGAAGTCCACGTATCTGGCTGGACTTGTGGATCAGTAACTTATTTACTCTGTCTGTGATTTTGGCCTTTAGCTCACTCGCTCGCTCTCTTTCCCCCTTCCCTCCCTCTTTCCTCCTTCTCTTTTCCTTGTCTATAGTCCTGGCTGTCCTGGAACTCTGTAGACCAAGGTGGCTGACAGAACTCTGAGCCATTGCCTTCTGAGTGCTGGTATTAAAGGGTGGGTTACCATTTCCCAATGAGCTTTAGTTTTCTCGTAATGCACGGACGATGCCTTCTCTTTATAATTAGTTTTCTCTACTGTCCTCCCTCCATCTCTCCCTTCCCTTCCTTTTCTCTTTCCACAGGTTTTCTCTTGTGCCTTGGTTGGCCTGAAATTCACTAAGTGGAACAGACTGGCCTCAACTCCCCCACCTGCCTCTGCATCCCAGACCCAGGGTCTAAAGCCCTGTTTTGGTAGGATTCTGATCATGAAGACTGGAGACTTAGAGCTGTGTCTTCTCAGGGGTAAAAGACTGTTCTTAGAGGTTCAGATACTTGGCTGTATTCAGATGGCTTCCTCCTTGATTCTTGTTTTGTTTGGGATAGGTTTGCTTTACTTTTTAGTCCTGGCTGTCCTGCATCTAAATAGACCACGATGGCTTCCTAGATCTGCCTGCCTCTTCGGGTACTATCGAGCCTCTTTGCTTATGTAAATAGAACTATAGCATGAACATTTCTTGCACAAACAAATGTATGTGTGCGTGTTGTGGCATATGTCGATTTGTGGGAACAAGTCACTTCATTGGGATAGGAGGAAACAGAAGGAGCCTTGTGTGGTGTGAGGAAGTGTAACAATCCTGCCTTAGTTAATTGGCCCCGAACAAGGCTCAGGAAACAGCTGGTGATCTGAGGTGTTTCTTGCTCCTTCACATTTCACTTGGCAATTCTGCAGGGCACCATGGTCATTGGGTGGCTTTGCTCCGTGGTTAAAACAGTGTAAGGTTAGGTGCAGGCTTGCCAAATGTATTGCCCAAATGGGAAATTCACCCGATTATGACTTCCTGGACCTAGATTAACTTGAAACTCCTTAACATTTCCAGCAAGGGGAATTTGGAACTGTTTATGGGTGGATATCCGAGGGGGAATGCACCACAAATTATCTACATACAAAAAGGCCAGAAGGTGTGCAGGATTTGGAGTTGGGACCTGTCCTCTTTTGTTTGAGAGACATTCATTATTAGTATAGATGACGACAACAGCTGTTTGCCCCTCATTGGGAGAGCTGACCTCTGGCTATCCTGATAGCAACCTGATGGCATCAAGCTGGCCCTTTTAGCTGCTGGAAAAGAGCCTTGTCAGAGGATGCTGATCAGAAGATGCTTGTCAGAAGATGATTCTTTAAGTTTTATGGCTGGTGAAAACAAGAGCCCTGCCTAGTACATTGATTCCAGATCCTTCCTAGCCATAACAGCCCCCTTACATGTGGTAGCCACAGACCAAACCCAAATACATTTTTCCCCTGACAGGTGGCTTATATGTGGCAAAGGGCTGGCTTTCTCAGCTTGATGCTGCTCTTAGAAGGCTAGATAACACGTTGACTCCTGGAACTATCTGGCACATGGTGTGGCATGGGTGAGGGGGAGGGAATTGAGTGAGGATCTCACTTGGCCTTGTACATCTCTGAAAGTCAGAACTAATAAACAGAGTTGTGTAGCCCATTAAACGTACTTTTGCAAAGCGTAGCATCCCCATAAGGAAAGGGGAGGACTGGTCTAAGGATGAATTCAGTTTGGGGCTATTGTAAAATAACGTTCAGAATGAATTTAAAATTTTACTTAGCTCTTTTAAAATGCCTTGTATTTTGATGCTTAGTCTTACGGTTTTCAGAAGTAGCCACTCCCATTGTTTTCCTTTATTCTTTTGGACAAAGGTCCACCATGTTCTCCAACTTTTTTACTGTTCCTTTAACATTTTATTTTTATCTTATGTGCATTGGTGTTTGCCCGCACGCATGTCTGTGCCGAGGCTATTAGATGCCCTGCCACTGGAGTTCTAGACAGTTGGGAGCTGCCATGTTGATATTCAAGTTGGTGTTGGGTATTGAGAACAGCCAGTGAGTGCTCTTAACTGTGGAGCCATCTTTTCAAGCTCCCTCCCTTTTGTTTGTTTGCTTTTACAATACTTTTTCAAAGCAATACACTCATACATTGTGTGCCAGACATGACCATGAGTGGTGGGTACTTTGGTCTTTGTTCCACCAGTATGTTATTTCTGGTAACATATTGGTGGACTACACCTTTTTAAGAGTTTGTGGATCCTTGTAGCTCTTGGGCCCCAAGATGCTCATTACAAGTTGCGGGTACACATGGCAGTCACCAAGACACTTGTTGCATGGGGGTGGGGGTGGGGTGGGGAATCTTCCTTCTTATAAAGGCTTCCTTTCCTAGTCTTCCCTAGAGCACAAAAAGTGTCCCCTGTGGCTGTCCATTTCCCATATAAAGTATGAAGGGCATGGTTGTTCACTTCAGTGAGCTGCTGGCATCCAGGACACTTTCATTGTACGTCGAAGCCACTAAGGCCCTTAGTAAAGAGCCTTCTGTGAAGTCATGTGACTGAGTGGCTGCAAGGACACTTACCCGCCTACTTTGAACTGCTGGAAGCTAAGGATGTAAACTGGGAGAAGGTTATTTGAAAGCTTATCTTTAACACTGGGACGAGATGAATGCAGTTTAGTAAGCATTCTGTACCATAGCTTTTATGTGGCATGTCTTAGTAAGCTTGTAAAACCTCAAGTTTAGCTTCAGCCTGGGGATGTGCTATCCTTACTTTGAGATTTGCCTTTTCCTTGGTTAAAAATAGATCTGAAGACACCCAGAGAATCACCAGGAAAATAATCCTCAGTGAGAAAGACAACAGACCAAACAGGAGACCACACTGGTGTGAAGGACTATATAAACATGTTATGCTACATGCCTACTATCCCAACACTAGGGCAGCTGAAGCAGGAGGATCATGAGTTGAGGGCAGGCTAGCCTGGGCTACATAGCAAGACTCTACCACAAAATGAAACAAACAATAATAGAGTAAAGCAGAAACAAAACAACATTTAAACTCCATAGCTGGCTGTGGTAACTCAAATTCTCTCTCTCTCTCTCTCTCTCTCTCTCTCTCTCTCTCTCTCACACACACACACACACACACACACACACACTCTATCTTCATACACACCAGAAGAGGGAATCAGATACCATTATGGATGGTCATGAGCCACTACTAGGCAGTTGCTGGGAACCGAACTCAGGATCTCTGGACAAACTCTAAACTACTGAGGCGTCTCTCCAGCTCCACCTCCCGTCTTTTGAGTAGAGTTTCACGATGTGTCTCAGGCTGGCCTAGAACTTATTATGTAGGTCAGGCTTTCTTTAACTTCTAATAATCCACTTGCCTCAGATCTCTGAATTTACAGTTCTGAGCTACCTTTTCTGTTTAATATTAAACATTTTTTTCCATTACACTGAATGTTGTTCTAGTTCCTGATGCCAAGATTCTGTAAGTAGGGCAGGATCCGTGAGCAAAAGGGTTTCATTATGTGAGGAGCAAAACAGACACTCAGATGTATCATAAAGGATACATGTTCAGACTTACATCATGCCCTCCCTTTATTGGACATTCTGATTTTCTTCTGTGACCCAGAAAACCACATTAAGCATCTAGTAAATCTTGAGGTGTTTGTGTGTGTATTCACATTTATGAATTCGGGTAACTTGAAGATGGAAGACATCTGTACTGAAGGTAGAGACATTCCCTTTGTTGTCACTGTAAATAACCGAGTGACATGTGTTTGCAGGCATTTGCATTATATGAGGAATCATAAGCAATCTAAAGATATGTGAGTTATATGGAAGGATAGGTACAGATTGTGCACCTTGGGTAGCAATTACAGTTTTCAAAGCGGTTTACTGGACATTATTTTCTTAGGACCCGCTACGCCCTGTGGTAGTTATTCATACACGTCAAAGTGTAAGCATGTTGAGTAAATACCCACTGGCTATTTTCTCTGCCCTTGGCCAAGGTCTGACATTTAGGCTTGTTCCCATCACTCCAATGATAGACGTGAATCTTCATTTCCCAGAAGATATGTAAGTTCATGAGTTTCTAGAATGTGATTTGTATTGTATAAGAGGAAGTTCCATTTTGAATCATTATTTATTTCTCTAATTCTTCAGCCTTTATCTCCAAAGCTATCTTAGGGTCTCTTGGCTCCCATATCTTCCTTTGGTGAAGTTTTGGAGATCTTCATATTCACATGTAACTTACTGTGTGTGTCATTATTTGGTTAATGCATCTTTGCCTCACTCTGTCTCCTCAGGGACCATCTCATATTCGGTGCCCAGCATATGGCATTGTCTCAGGAAATGTTCATTACAAGGATGCCTTTATTTAAGGGTTGCCTGCTATTCTTTTCCTTAAACAGATTATCCAACATGTGACCAACTTACTTGTGCCAACGGAGCCTGCTATAACACGAGTCAGAAGTGTGACCACAAAGTCGACTGCAGGGATTCATCTGACGAGACTAACTGCAGTAGGTCATATCCACTTAAGGGGTGGTGGCTAGCTGAGGCAGGCTTATACTGACTTGAAAGGAACAAATGTGTACATCTCTTCCCAAGCCTGTGTCCACCTAATCCATTATCAGTTGTTTGGCATCAACCACCCCTGGGAGTATTTACACCACTGATTTTGGTAGAAGCTACAAATTGAGTCCTTTCTATTCCCCAAGGACTGGTTGTATTAGCTAACTTATTAGCTGCCTAATAAGTCATTTTTAAAATATGAGGTAGGATCTTCCGATGCAATTCGATGTGGTGATACCTGAATTGAAATGATCTCATTTCCTTTCTCATTCCCAGCTGCACTGTGTTCGCAGAAAGAATTTCAATGTGGCAGTGGAGAATGCATCCTTCGTGCCTATGTCTGTGACCACGACAATGACTGTGAAGACAGCAGTGACGAGCATAACTGCAGTACGGTGATTTTCCTTGTGCTGGGTCATGTGATCGGGGGTACCTTTTCCTCTCCCCAAAGCTAACATACCACTTATTTTGGTCTCAAAGAAGCCTCTGTTTGGCAGAAGAAGCCAAAAGTGCTCCAACCTTATTAGTCTTGCTTGACCTTTGATCCTTTACCCTCCAGGAATCTTAGAGGTGAAGAGTCACTAGTCAGCTTGCATTCTTCCCTACATCCTTTGTAACGGCGTCACAATATGTCTCGGGGCTCTGATCTTCTTCTATTTTTTAGAGGCAGGGTTTCTCTGTGTAGTCCTGACACTCACTCTGTAGCTCAGGCTGGCCTCTAACTCAGAGATCCACCTGCCTCTGCCTCCTGAGTGCTGGGATTAAGGGTGTGAACTACCCCCTCACGGTGAAGACTCTGATTTTGATGGAACTTGAGGGAAAGGAGCTTCCTGCTAACACTGTTCTATTGCATTAGAACGAGAAGGCCAGGAAGGTTGCTGTGAATGACTTGCACTGTTCACATCTTTCCATCTGACCCAAGAAAGAGGTCTGTGTGATGGCTGTACTCCGAACTTCCTTTCCTGGGATATTATAAAGCTAGAAAACACCACGATAAGAGATTTATCAGCTCCCATGACTCACCAGCTTCCTGGGGCCATTTGCCTTCTAGAATCTCTCTTCTGCTTTGATTGGTTGGTGCCCCATCTCCCGGTTTTTCTGGGATCTAGGTCTTTGGACCTGGGACATTGTTTCAGTGACTGAATTAAAAAGTTCCAGGCATCATGAGTGTTTTGGTACAGATGACAGTTAACAATGCTTCTTCTTTTTCTTCCTTTTTTTTCTCTTCCTTTCTTACCTCCTCTTCCTTTTCTTCTTCACGTTTGTCAAGATACTGATGCTCAAACTGATGCAGACACTTTAGTTCCTAGGAGTGCAATGCAGGCAGAAGGAACACTTTGATTTCCCCCAGGGATTGTGCCTCTGTAGTGCTCTGTTATGTGTAATTTGAAAAACACGGCCAGGTTCTGTGATCAGCAGCGCCTGCCTCACTCAGCTCTGCCAATTACCAGCCGACGCTTTTCCCTACTCCTGCCCATCTTAGTCGCTGCGGACGGAAAACACTAGACAGCCTTAATATTTTAAAATTAACCAGATAACTCAATGGCTGGGCGAAGAATATCCTGCCTCGTCCTCCTTGGTCTCGGCTGCTGACAGAGGCTGTAAACTATCGGTGCCCCAGACCTACATGTACGTCGCTTCCTCTGCTCCACCGCCTGCTCTGAATCCTTGTTCTCATCCCTTCTTCTTCCTCTTGGGACTCGGAAGTCCCACCTTTTCCCCTTCGCCCAGTGATTGGCTTCTGCCTTTTTGATTGACACAATCAAGAACCAATTAGGGAAACAATGCCGCCACCTACAGTGCTCTGCTGCTCTCTTCCAGACTATGACACCTGCGGAGGCCACCAGTTCACTTGCTCCAATGGCCAGTGCATTAACCAGAACTGGGTTTGTGACGGAGATGACGACTGCCAGGATTCTGGTGATGAAGATGGATGTGGTAAGCAGTAGACGAGATTCCTACCTACAATTAATGTTCCTCCCTCAGAGATTGAAAGGAGGCGACCCCGCTAGAACCTAGCTGTAACATCAACTAACTAACCCTCTTCTTCCCATCATTAAGGACAATGTCTTTCTTTTCTTTTTTAAACATTTATTTACTTATGTATACGAATGCTCCGTCTTCCTGTACATCTGACAGAAGAGGGCATTAGATCCCATTATACATGGTTGCGAGCCACCATGTGGCTCCCGGGAATTGAACTCATGACCTCTGGAAGAGCAGCCACTGAGTCATGGCTCCAGCCCCACGTTTTCTTTTCCTTCAAGGCTACTTGTTGTAAAAGTCCTAAGCCAGGGGAAAGAGGGAAAAGGCAGTGTTTAGAGCCTTTAAAAATGCCTTAGCTTGTGGTAGCTTGGGAATTTCGAGTCTGAGTCACTGAAGGTTGGGGCACAATGGGAGCCCTGGGATCGAACTCAGGACGGGCAGGTACAGGCGGCTTCCTATCCAACTGTCATTTGGGTAGGACACTGCCCCAGCATGCGCTCTGCTGCTGTCACTTGCGGTCCTTCCAGCAGTCTTCGGATACCTAATGTCCACTCTGTATAGCAGGTGCCTCTCACTGCTCAGGTCCAGACAGAAGGGCGACTCTTCTGATCCTGGGAGCATCCATTGGTTTTAGGCTTTGGTATTCCAGAGGTACACCACTTTTGATAACCTGGTTATCAGTGGTTGTTGGCTGCCACATTCAGAAAACTGTGGCATTTGAGCATATAGGATCTCAATAAAAAGGCTTGGTGGTAGCCTTTTTTGCAACCATTAGGTTGTTTGGATTTTTGTTTCTCACCTGGCTCCTATCTTCTTATAACCATGGGTGGCCCAGCACTCTCTTTCCTTCCCTTTCAGAGAGTAACCAGCGTCATCATACTTGTTACCCCAGAGAATGGGCGTGTCCTGGGTCTGGCCGATGCATCCCGGTTGATAAAGTTTGTGATGGAGTTCCCGATTGTCCAGAAGGGCAGGACGAGAACAACGCCACAAGTGGAAGATACTGTAGTGAGTGTGGGGACTGCACGTGGGTGCTTCCTGATTAGACAGGTTCTTCAATGCAGAGAGCATCAGTTGGCATTTGCACAAGATACCTCAGTTTAGTCGCTTTGTTGACAAACATTATGTCTCACGGCAGTTCTTGCCCACTGGTGGCATTTCATGCTAACCCACAGAGTAGACCATTTGGACAATTTTAAGTCTCTGCAAGCATCATGTTTGCTAATGTATTGACCGCAGCATGTCATTTGGGCGAGGCCAGAGTGGAACAAAAGTACATGCCAATAGGAAAAGTTGTTCTACTATCAATTATGAAGCCTTTAACATGGGAGTTTACCCACTGAACTTTGCCATCTGCCGTTACCTATATTTGATGTCTTATTTTATACTGGTCTTATTTGGATATATTAAGGCAAGCTTCTGATTCCTAGGGTGTGTATGTTGTTTTCCTGTGGTTCTTAGAATAGGTAATGAACTAGCTATTATTGGCTATTCTAAATAGCTATTTGGTATATAGGCACCCTTTTTTTCTCCCTTCCTCTAGTCAACCCGATTCTGAGAACATTTCACATCTCAAAGGGGACAATTTTGAACTTTTTGAGTCTCATCAATTGGACACTAACTCAATTGGTAATTTCACAGATGAGCACTCATAGTTCTAACTCCAAGGATTTCCCCCTCTTGTCCTTCCGTTCAATTTGGAAAGATTTAGTATAGCAGCTTTGGAATAAACAAATGATATGTAATCGAAGTTTAGAAAAGAGATATTAATAGAAAAAACAAACAAAAACTAATCTCCTGAAAGCCTGCTATTGGAAGCCAGCCACAGTCAGAACTACCAAAGCTTATGACCCTGATTGTTCACAAATGGAGTGAATAGCCTTTCATACCCATGTGTAACAGTAAAGGAAAAGAGGTTTAAGACACATAAATAAAGCATTGCAACATAGTATCAGAGGAGGTGGCAGGTTTTCCTGCTGTACTGCATTCTCATTGGGTTTTTCCTTTTTGGAAATTATTAGGTAAACCAGTCCTGTCCAGAGTCCATCCAATTAAGTTTGTTTTCTTCTGTTTAGATACGGTTCTCTGCTCTATCTTAAGTTGTGAGTACCAATGCTATCAGACGCCATTTGGAGGAGAATGCTTCTGCCCCCCAAGTCACATCATCAACAGCAATGACAGCCGTACTTGCATTGGTAAGTGTCAGCTTGGAAGGTTTCATCAGAGGTTCCAGCCCTGAGGCTTTTGTGAGGTGACAAACAAGAGCATGGAGTTGACCAGTGAGACCTGTTCACCCTTGACTTGCTTCCTTTTGAAATATTTAGAGGATCTGGCTGCTGGCTGTCTTTTATTTTTTAATTATTTTATTTATTTACAGTCCAGTCATTGCCCTCCCCCCTCGGGCCTCCCTCCCACAGTTCCTCATCCCTTTCCTCCATCCTCCCCCTTGCCTATGAGAGGGTGCTTCCCCCTCCCCCAGCCTCCCCCTTCCCTGAGGCCTCCAGTCTCTCAAGGATTGAGCATATCTTCTCCCACTGAGGCCTGACCAGGCAGACCTCTGCTGTATATGTGCCAGGGGCCTCAAACTGGCCTGTGTATGCTCACTCTCTGGGCGTTCCCTGGCATCTGGGCTAGTTGAGACTGCTGATCTTCTTCTGGGGCCCCCTCTCCCCTTCAGCTTCTTTAGTCCTTGCCCTAAATCAATCATAGGGGTCCCTGACTTTAGTCTAATGATTGGGTGTAAGTGTCTGCATCTGTCAGCTGCTGGAAGGGCCTCTCAGAGGACAGCCATGCCAGGCTCCCGTCTGTAAGCACACCATAGCATCAGTAATAGTGTCAGACCTTGGTGCCCCCACCATGAGATGAATCTCAACTTGGGCCAGTCACTGAACTTCAGTCTCTTCTTCATTTTTGTTCCTGAAGTTCTGTTAGTCAGGAGCAATCCTGGGTCAGTATCTCTCTTGCTTTTTACTTAGCATAAACAGTGTGGGGTTGTGTAGCGTTTATCAGACAAAATGTGTTTTTGTTGATTCCCCTCCACAATACCTCCCTCTCTCTCTCTCTGACTGCTTACTGCTCTCTTTCACGCCTACCCTTCTACAATAACACCCCTTTCCCCCCTTTCATGGTCTCCTTTTCATAGGCTTTCAAACCCATTCCCATACTTGCATATTAACATAAGCTGGGGTGGAGAGCCATGCTGTATTTTAAACTCTGAAAACAGACACAAGGAAATCTTTTAAAGGACTGACGTTCATCAGGTTGGAGTGCTTGCTGCTAAGTTCAGTTCCCAGATCATGTGGTGGAAGAGGAGATTCAACACTTGCAGGCTGTCCTCTGACCTATGGCATGTGCATTACACACACACACACACACACACACACACACACACACACACACACACCTCTTTTAGGAAAGTATTCTGAAAAACATTCTAAACATACTAAATTTGGATAAACCTAACGAAGTTATTCAGTTTTTATTATCAGCATCAGTCTCAAACATAGCTACACATTTTTAAATATAGTTGACCTTAGTAACTGCCTATAGACAGAAGGCCATTTGGATACATTTGCAAATTCAACCTGAAGAAAAATTTTTTTAAATCAAATTTCATGACAGGGCAGTATAAAAGTGAAATTAGGTTTTGTATTAAGAAAATATCTTAAAACCATTGTTTAATGTTAGTGTGTTGGTGGGGCAGAGGGTATGCTACAGGACACATGTGGAGGGCGGAGCATAATTTTGTGGTTATGAAGGTTTGGGGATTGAACTCATGACGCCAGGTTTGTGTGACAATCACCCGGGCTGTTTTTCTGCTCACTAACTTGGAATCTTGAGAAATTATAATAGCAAGGTTTGCTGTCATTTTATATTCAGTAAAATAATCCAAGGAAGTTATTCCTGCGATAATGGAAGGAATGCAGTGTTTTTCCTGTGCCCCCCTTCCTCTTCTTTGCCTCTGCCTACCAAGTTCTTAGATTATAGGCATGCACTACCATATATGTCCAATTTTAGGATATAGCCCTGATATTTAAAACCTTAAATGCCTATCTCTCTTAAGTAACTATAGTTATTTAGTCTTAAATATCAAAATCAAATGGGTCTCCCGGTGTCTCACGCTGAGCACTTAGGAAAGGGGATGAAGATCAAGATTTAGCTGGATAGTGAGTTAGGCTAGCCTGGTCTACAGAAGACCCTGTGGTTCATGCCTGTCACCCCGAGGCTGAGAAAAGTCGAAACTATTATAAGCAGTGATCCAGGTTTTTAATAGTGTGAAGATGTTTTGTAGCTGAACTGTTCTCCGAGTTCCCCGTTTATTCTCAGTGAACTGGGGTGCAGTCAAGGATTAAACCGCCCACACTGGCGCATCCTCATCTGGCAGGTGGACTTTTCCATTTAACTCTGGAAGCCCTGCCCCTGTCCCCTGGCATCCCTCTGTGAGTGGCTTGTTTTCCTAGGGGCGGTGTTCATTTGTGGGGTGAGGCTACCCCTTTGTCTTTGGCCCGGGTCAGGCGGCTCTGCTCCCCTGGGTGCCAGCGTGCTGCCAATCCCATTCCCAGGCTTTCCCTCTAGGCATTTCCCTTTTCTCTCCGTAGAAAAGGAATTCCAGGAGAAATACCAGAAGCCTTGCTCTCAGTATTACATCAGCTCTCCTTTTTTTTTTTTTTTCTTTCACAATCCCCCATGCAAGCAGTGGGGTGAGGATTGTGGGGGTGGGGCTTATAAGAGGTGGGAATTGTGGGGGGTGGGGATTGTGGGGATTGTGAGGGTTGGGGATCGTAGGGATGGGGTTGTGGGGGGTAGGGATTGTGGATGTGGGGATCATGGGGGTGGGGATAGTAGGATGTGGGGGTTGTGGGGTGTAGAGGTTGTGAGGGGGTGGGGGTGGAGCGTCAGCAGTCTTGCTGCAGAAACTAGATAAGCCATGAAGTCTTTTCAGCAAGAGTGACTGGCATTTACAGTGTGCCCTGTTCTGTGCCGTCCATAACCTGTTCCTGTGCCTTTTCTCCCACTCAGCATAGCACATTTCCTGTCCTTCCAATGTACAACTCTGAACTGAGGCTTGTCTCTACAGGAGCTTCTTAAACGTCAGAGACATTTTTTTTTTTAACTTCGCAAGGTGTTTTGAGTTCGATGATGTGATTCGGAAAACCAGACTAAGGGAGCCTCCAGTTGTTTTTAGGGTTTACCAAACACATTCAGTCCGATGCACAAAAGGAGCCGCGGTGATTGACCATCGGACCTGTTTTAAATTTCAGCGGACACCCTTCCAGTCGCCCCACCCCCATCCCCTAGCTCTTTCTGGGACATTCATACAGACAGCCTCATTTAGAGATAAGCTCAAAAGTCTACGTTGGAGGGCCTTTGTGACTGGAAGGCCCCCTGCCACCTGCAGAGGTCTCTTCTGTGACCTCCCCTGTCAAAAATTCAAGAGTGCATAATTTACTTTGGAGGCCATTTGTTTCAAAGATGACCGTTTTTTTTCTTTTTTTCTTTTTTGTTTTTAAATCTGTGTGAAGAGAAGAGAGCTCTAGTTTAAACACAGGACTTTATGAAACCAGATAGACGCTTGTGTAAGCTGAGTTGAGATTTCAGGAGAATTGTTTTGGTTTGCTCTCTCAAGCATTTCAACTCAATAAATCCTCTGCCTGGTTTCACCCTCTGCTTGGCTGACTGGCTGACTCCTTACACAGACTTGAGGTGCAGGGTGCCTTCCTGAACGTGTCTCTCCATTATACACCTTGGTGGTAAATCAAGAATAAAACGGAGCAATCTGGACATGGAATCTGGTGTCTTTCCACCATTCATTGGTCCTCGGAAGTTTTGACCTGACAGTGGAGTTTCTGTGACTTGCAGGGGCCAGTTATTGGGCTCATTGTTTCTGACTGACAAGACACGATGTTTGTTGACAGAATGACATTGTGCGGCAGGGTCAGGGTGGGGAGATCATTCAGCACACAATGTTTCACACAGCCAGGCAAGGAGGCATCTTAGGTGATCTCTGCCCAAAAGCAGTGTCTGAATTTTGTCAACTAGGTATTTGTTCATAGGAGTGGGGGCCAGAGAATGAGAAAGGAAAAGGCATAGATGGGTGTGAAAGAAAAATGTGTAGGCTGTGTTTCATTTGGGCCGTTTCCACGGTGTGCCTAGTTTCGTGAAAGTCCCCCGTTCCACTTTTGTTTTCATATCTTACTCAACTGATGATAGATGTTTAATTAGCCTTCATTTTTCACCCTTAGGGATCTAACAATCTTTCTGGTTGTGGTTTCTTTTGAGTCACGGTCTTATGTGTAGTCCTATCTTGACCAGTACTGGCAAAGGACATGGTATGCAGTTATTGGAAATGGCAGTAATATGACACATTTATTCAAATCTGAAAGGTATTCAGAGCAAGGTGATAGGAAGGGCATTTGGGCCTCTGATGTCCAGTTTCTTCTGTTTGCCTTTCATATTCCTGCTGCTGAGAGACTCCAGACCCAGAATCAGATGGTGGGCCTGTGAGAGGGCTCAGTGGGTAAAAGTGATTGCCTCCAAGCCTGATGACCTGAGTTCAATCCCAAGGATTTACATGGTATAATTTAAGCACCAACTCACAAGGTGTCTCCTGACTTTCACACACATACCCTAACCCTACATAGAGACTTTGTCTCCAACAAACCCAAATTAAATAAACAAACAAATAAGGAAGTATGATCAATATGTAAATATTCCCATAGCTTCACTTTTCTTGAATTCAGTAGTCACATGTAGATATCGAGGACTTCAAGTGTGGCGGACCAGGCTTCAATATGTTTCGATAACTAGGGGACACATGGCTAGTATTGGAAAAGCATAGGCACAAGGGGACACATTTGTGCCAAAACTCATGCATCTTGTAAAGTGTTAATTAGTACTAACAGTGAGACATAGTGACATGTGTCTGTGGGTACAGTGCCATGAACCACCGTGAAAGTGAGCCTTCCTGGGGAGTGTTCTTGGGCTTTCCCCTTGATGGAAATACCTGTCTTAGGTACACTTCTGCACAAGGACATAATCATGCTTCTGGACATAGCATCCAGTATTTCTGTCTGGGAATCCCCAGGGAATGTGGACGAACATGATTACCGATGTGTTTCTCTCACGTGGTAGATTTCGACGACTGCCAGATATGGGGGATCTGTGACCAGAAGTGTGAAAACCGACAGGGCCGGCACCAGTGCCTCTGTGAAGAAGGCTATATCCTGGAGCGCGGGCAGCATTGCAAAGCCAATGATTCCTGTGAGTGCACAGCAGCAGGCTTCCAGAATCTTCTTTCCATAGCTGGTGCAAAAGAAATACCAGTATTTATGTCCCTGGCTAGGCTTTCTCACCACTGAGGGGAGGTAGCCTTTCAGCCTGGAAGCAAAGATAAGCCTTAATTGCATATTATTGTTAAGGACCAATTTGCATATTAATGGTGAACATTCCTAACATTTCTCTCTTCTTTGCCTTCCCTTTGCAGTGCTAGGTACTGAGCCTCAAGCCTTCAGTTTGCCTTTGAATTTCAGGGTGTGTGTGTGTGTGTGTGTGTGTGTGTGTGTGTGTGTGTGTGTGTAGCCCTGGCTGTCCTGGAACTCACTTGGTAGAAAAGTTCTGGCAGGCCTTGAACTCCCGGAATACGCTAAGCCTACCTCTGCCTCCTGAGTGCACTGACTGGCTGAGTTTCAGTCATTTTTAATGGCTTTCTTCACCTAATTATTGTAGAATAAGATTTATGGCTGCAGTTGATTGGCAAAAATATTTAACCTTTAATTTGCCTGTTACAAATGTGTTGAAATTATCTGTAGAAGTAATTTAGAAAGCTCCAAAAATGGACATGGTAAATTTAGTTTACATGTTTGTGAACATCAAATTCTAGGTAGTCAATGGAAATTATTTGTCATACGGGACTTCAGGGTGTAAATTTTTATTCCTTTCTTCCCTCCCTCTTTATTACTTCCACCGAGGCATGTGGCCAGCCTTTAGCTCAGTTTACACTTGGCTTTTAAATTCATCCTCACGTGACCCATATGGACAGACAGCCTGTTTTCTGTTTCTTCTTGCGTATTTCCCATATGCTAACTTTTGAGGTACAGATGATTTTGACAGCCACATTTATTTATTTTTGAATAGCTACTATGCTGATGGTCAGTTTGGAGTGATGGCTATGGTTACAGTCCTAGCACGTGGGCTGTGGGAGTTCACGGTCATCCTCAACTCCGTAGTAAGTCTGAGCCAACCTGGACTCTGTGAGATCCTGTCTCCAGACAAGAAAATACAAGTAGTTTCATGTTAAAAAAATTTAAGTCTATTCATATTAAGTATATATATAAATATGTCCTTCTAT
This sequence comes from Micromys minutus, assembly GCF_963924665.1. Taxonomy (NCBI): domain Eukaryota; kingdom Metazoa; phylum Chordata; class Mammalia; order Rodentia; family Muridae; genus Micromys; species Micromys minutus. The sequence continues at coordinate 42,846,065 of NC_137982.1, read as the reverse complement.
CCTTGATCCCATCTCCCAAGGTTTATATTTCCTTTGCCTCAAGCAATTGTTCCTTCATTTCAATCTTAGAGAATTTAAAAATGCAAAAGTACAGTTACAGATATTTAACTCCATTGTTCCATGTATTAGTAAACACGAGCATTTTGCTAATGTCATGCATTTTTAAGACACTTCCTTGGTGGTGGTGGTGGTGGTGGTTGTTATTTTGGAAAGATTTATGAGACAGTTTCTCACAGTAGCTCATGCTGGCCTAGAACTCACTGTGTAGGCCATGCTAGCTTTCAACTGGATAGTCCTCCTGCCCCAGCTGCCTCCTGAGTACAACGAGAGGACCTCTGCACCGCTTCCTTAGTTTTTTATATTAAGGCACAGCACATCAGCTTTGAATGCATGTACAGTTTTTATGTGTCTGAGTGTTTTGTCTGTGCGTCTGTGCAACTGTGGTATGTCTGCTACCCAAGACATCTAGAGGAGGGAGTCTGAAAACCTGGAACTGGAGTTCTAGAAATCACAAGGTGCTCTTCAAACCTGCATCCTCTGGAAGAGAACCCAGCGCTTTTAACCATGGAGCCATCTCTTCCCCCCATGCACATAACTTTGTACACCAGTCCGTCATATTTTTAGCCACTACTAATAACATTCATTGAGTGGTTGCATCACGATGTCTTGTGTACTTGAGAGTCTGTAGTGTAGACTTGGATCCACCGGAGCCGTATGTTCCTGGAGTCTTTAAAATGCGATCTGTATTTAACAGAGCACAAACATACACGTGACTATAAGCTGTCCAAGCCAAGAGATATACGTGCTGTATTCTTTTCTTAACTGCACTGGACCAACCGTGAGGGCTTTGCTCTAACCCACTTCATGTGGAACACTTTGTTAAGCATCTTTGTGAGCCAGCTCACCTCCTGTAAGGTTGGGAGAAGGGTTGCTGTCTGCTTGTCTCATGGGATTCATAGAGGTTGACACCAATTGTTCCTCACTGCTTTGGCTGCCTTCCTTCTCCCTCACAGTCAGTACGGCCTCCATTCTCTTCTCCGATGGTCGGGATTTGCTAGTAGGAGATCTTCATGGAAGAAACTTCCGGATTCTAGCAGAGTCTAAGAACCGAGGACTGGTTATGGGGGTGGATTTTCACTATCAGAAGCGCAGAGTGTTTTGGACAGACCCCATGCAGGAGAAGGTAAGTAGAAGATTCAAGGGCATAGCTTATGGTCCGAATGGAACCAAAAGCACCAAGTGCTGATAGCTTTTCATTTTGGGGGGAAGAGAGGGGGAAGTTCCTTTGTTTTCTGACACAAACAGCCCTTGAAATGTTTTATGTTAGTCCGTGTCTTTTCCATGCTATACTATTACATGTGACCCGTGACACAAAGACAGCTATTATTTTGATTAGCCTTGAACAATTTTTAATTTTATTCGTAAAGGAGTCCAAAAGCCTAATTAAAAGAAATCATAGACTTTCAGAACCAGATAGTCGCCATTTTGGAAACTTGATCATTTAAAATATAAAAATACTCTTCTTACTTGCATGATAACAATCAGAATCTTTTAAACCTTAATTTGTACATGGAATTGTAATGGAAGGTTGGGCAAAAAAAAAAAAAAAAAAAAAAAAAACTGGCAGTTTTTTGTGACAGTCAAAATCTCATCACATTGTTTTACTTAGGAAGTAAGATTGATTTTTGTTAGAAATTTGAATATAATATAGATTCAGATTTATGAAACATAAATTTTAGAAACTATTAAAGAGTTTATTCTGTTTATTCTTATTGCATTTCTTTTAATGTGAAACCAAGTGTACTTTTAAAAAATTTTAATTAAGGATAACACACAAAGTTGAGAATTTTGATTATTAGCAATTCTTATTTGAATAAAACTAAAAATCAAAACAAACTACTGTTATCATAAACAAAACAAAACCATGTGTTTACCCTTTATATACTCTTAACAAAATTCATTTTCTTCTGGAAATATTGTAGGGTTGAGGTAATTCTATCATCTATCTTCTGTCTGTCTTATCTGTCTATCTATCTATCTCTATCTATCTTCTGTCTGTCTAACTATCTATCTATCATCTATCTTCTGTTTGTTTTATCTGTCTATCCATCCATCCATCCATCTATCTATCTATCTATCTATCGGAAAACCGGGTTCATGCTCAGGATTAGGAAGTATAGTGATTGTGTTATTTCTTTCAGGTGTTTTCCACTGACATTAATGGCTTAAATACCCAGGAAATTCTTAATGTTTCTGTGGATACTCCAGAGAATCTGGCTGTGGATTGGATTAATGATAAACTTTATCTGGTAGAGACAAAGGTCAACCGCATTGATGTGGTTAACTTGGAGGGAAAACAGCGTGTTACTCTCATAACTGAAAACTTGGGGCATCCTAGAGGAATTGCTCTTGATCCAACTGTGGGGTAAGTGACACCTATCCCTCTCTATACATATCTAACCCATGGTGGAGTCATTGGAGGGTAATTTTGAGCTCCTTTAGGTTTTGTACTCTTGAACTCATCTTTAGTCGGTTCCTAAGCATAGAGGCTTTAACAGAGATCAGTAAATTTTAATCCATATGAGGAGATGTAATCTAAGCACACCTATCAGTGTCCTGGAAGCACCTGACATGTTGGTGTGACTTGTCTTCTTTCTATTTAACCACAGTTGCCTAGCTCTGGGCTCTGTTTTGTTATTATAACACAATATGAGCATGTTCTACCTATGTTAAGGGGATCCCTTGAACATGAACTGACGACAGGGCTGTTAAAGAGGGCAGGCCGTTGTGAGTACTTTCTTAGCACTTGTTCCCTTCAGAGCGTAGATCTCATGCTGATCATCAGTGTGAACCAACACAGCACACCAAATGCCTGCCTCCCTTCAGGCCTAATGAGAATGTTTTAGACGCCCATTTGCGAGTTTTAGGAGGCTGAGGTGAACTTACGAACAGATTCTTTCATCTTCTGCTCTTCTTTTGTAGCTATTTGTTTTTCTCAGATTGGGGAAGCCTCTCTGGGCAACCCAAGGTGGAGAGAGCCTTCATGGATGGCAGCAATCGGAAAGACCTAGTAACGACCAAAGTGGGGTGGCCTGCTGGGATAACTCTGGATCTGGTGTCCAAGCGAGTTTATTGGGTGGACTCTCGTTATGACTACATTGAAACTGTAACATATGATGGAATTCAAAGGTGAGTTTTTTCTTTTTTTTAAATGGCTTTATAAAGTTGGGAGGAATTTTGTAAATATGAAAGGCCAGAATTACAATCAGCTTTGTGATTTTATGAGATCTTTGTACTGACTTGTGCTCTCAGTGACCTGCTCTTTCCTAGCACCAGGAGGCAGAGGCAGGTGGATCTCTGAGTTCGAGGCCAGCTTGGTCTACAGAGTGAGTTCCAGGACAGCCAGGACTACACACAGATAAACTTGCCTCAAAACAAAAACAACAAATAAACCGATAGCACTAACATTTATTTTCTTATTTTTATTACTATTATTTTGCGTTTTGTTTTCATCTTTTTCAAGAGCCCCAGTGTACTGTTTTCAGGGTTTGATAACATCTTTTTTTCTCAGATAATAGTTTCTCCTTGAGAATATCTCTAGCTCTGTGTCTAATCAAATGATTGTTTACGTCAGCTGTGATACACATTCTTTATTTCTTTCCTTTACTCAGTATCATCTGCCTTGTATTTTTCCTATTTAAGCAGTTCTGGCCACTGTGCTCCTGATACAGTTCCAATCTGTGGATAGTTTCATCCCGCAGCTCAGGGTGGGAGTACTGCAGGTTTATCAGGCACGAACCTGCGGTCCGTTGTCTGGCCTCCTAGTTGCTGAAGTGCAATGGGATATTGCTCTTGGGGAATCACCCACCAGGTTTCTGATCCTTAAAATACCGTCTCACATCCTAGCCTTCTATGTGGGGCAACCCAAAAAGTGTGAATGCCAAGTGAGAAAACTAATTTCTCCCTCAAATGTCGAACAAGATGAAGGGCTGGTTTCCTCCTCTTCCTCTTCTCCTTCGACTTGGTAGCACTGGGACCTTAACCTAATGGGAATCACCCTACTTCTGAGCTACAACCTCCACCTGATGGTCAACACTCAGCTGTCTTTGTCTAAGAAAGATAATTCTACATAATATGAAGGGATTTCAAAAGCATCCCCAAATAGGTCTATTTCAACTTGTTCTATATTATAACAGGATCTAATCTAGGTTTTTAGAGATCCAGCTGGACAAATTGCCTCTTCACTTAATAAAAATGAGCAACAGAGATCTGACCCATGCTTGTATCCTTTGTAACAGGAAGACAGTAGCTCATGGAGGCTCCCTGGTCCCTCATCCCTTTGGAATAAGCTTATTTGAGGAACACGTGTTCTTTACTGATTGGACAAAGATGGCTGTGATGAAAGCCAACAAGTTCACAGAAACCAACCCTCAAGTGTACTACCAGACTTCCTTGATGCCTCATGGAGTGACAGTTTACCATGCCCTCAGGCAGCCCAATGGTGAGTCTCTGGACAGTGTTCACCATACTTGATACAGGAAAGGGTTTCTCGTAGTTATGGAAACTAACGAGGAACCACATGAGGCTTGGTCGCTGTGCGGGTATATTCACAGTTGTTGAGAGTGCTAACCTTCTCAAGATCATGAACATTTGAGGAAATCAATGTCGATTATTCTAGGATTGCAGTCGCAAATGTCAAAGAGATGCCTTGAACGGATGCTCCTTGGCTCCCGTGCTGTCTGCCAGAGCCTGCCAGGTGCTTCGTTCTAGTAGCAAATGGACTATACCAGCCACTTACCCTCCACTGGGAGCAGCATTATCCTGCTACACACGAGGACATTGGGGTTCCATGTGACATAAGAGCTCATTTTTCTTACTGTCAAGTGTGTTTTCTACTTGTTAGGATATGGTTTGCATTTGTTCTTTGGTTTGCATTAGGGCTGCATAGACCAAATGTGTTTGGTATGTTTGTCTAGTCCCTAATTAAATCTCTGGTTGCAAATGCCTTCAATCCCAGCCAAGGCAGGTATCTCTGAAGCTGAATATACTATAGAGCCATAGTAACGAAAAATGCATAGTGCTGACTTAGAAATATGCATGAAGGAATCTTGGTTAGATACCGTTATTTTAGAGCAGGATTTATGTGTATTTGAACTTGGACATATTTATTTTGCACTGTATTTGGCTATTTTCTGTATTTGTGGACCAATGAAAAGAAGCACTTGTTGTTGGTAGAAAGATAAATCACAATTTTGAGAGAGTTCTCATGTTGACTGAAGAATCTGTTTAGAATGAAGAACAACTGTCAAGTAATTAAATCGACCTTAGAAAAAGGAAAGAAAAGCCACATGTCAGAACAAAATCATACACTAAATATACTTAGATGGCTAACATTTGATACGATACACTTGAGAAAAAATGCATGCTTAGTCTGAAAACAGATGTCTCTGGAATCAGAATTGAATTGAATTCAGAGCTACTGTAATCTATTCAGCCATCCATATTGCTTTCATCATTTGGCTCTGAATGATATCTGGAGAATATTCCCTCAAGTCAACACAGTAAAGAAAATAAGAGTAATTCAAAGTTTCTGAAGATGGTTTACAAAGTAGATGAAGTGAGGAGTCCTGCACTAACACCCACACGTTGGCTCACAACATCCTGTAAAGAGGGGATATGATGCCCTCTTTTGGCATCTTTGGGCACTGCACACACATGGTGCACAGACAGGCAAACACCCATACAGGACAAACAAAACATTTATAAAGCAGACAACGTAACTTAGTGTTGGCTGCCTTGAGCACAGGCTGCAGTGGCCTATCTGAAGGTGTAAACTTGTGTGACAGATGCATAGCACAGTTTGGAACCAGATCTCTTTTACCCAACCACTCAAATCTTGGCAGCTTTTCAGAACCTGCTGGGATAATAATTCTTCTCTCTAAGAGCCATTGGTAACACACCAACTTTGGGATAGTAGTTCTTCTCTCTGAGAGCTATTGGTAGAACACTAACATACTTGCAAAACATCTATTCTCTAAGTAGTAGGAAAACCATATAGCAGGAAAGATTCTGTCTTAGGGGTAAATCACTTGGTTGTATGTGGTTTGCGTCACACATTCTTCTTCAGTGTGTCTTAGTCTCTGTGCTTTCTCCAGCCACCAATCCATGCGGAAGCAACAATGGGGGCTGTGCGCAGATCTGTGTTCTCAGTCACAGGACGGATAACGGCGGCCTGGGCTACCGGTGCAAGTGTGAATTCGGCTTTGAATTGGATGCTGATGAACACCACTGTGTTGGTAAGAAATCCCACCTTCACTGTCTTTCTGGTGGACATCACATGGTTTCTGCGCACATGCTTCTGCCCAGACTGTCCGGTTCTGCACTGGGCTAGCTCTGTTGACTGAATTCTTCCCCATAAGAAGGGTACAGTGTTCTCTGTATATAGAACCATGGGAGGATTGAGATTTCCTTTTGTTCCTTGTTCAGGGTTGAAGATCTTTTCATAGAGTCTATATGATTAGGTTTAAGCTACTTTCTATTTCTACTGTTCTTTTTAGGCCGGCCTAGAACTCATGGTCTTCCTGCTTCAGCAACCTAACTTGCAGCTGTGTACCACCATTTGGGGTTCTCCACATCACCCCTCCTCCGTCCTAGGGTTGGAACCAGGCTCTTGTGCTCTGCCAAACCCTTACTATCTCCACTTTACATGCTTGCCTTAATTATGATGGGATGGGAAGCTGCCCATTTCTATGACTGACTTCTAGATCAGCTGGCCTTATCTTCCAAAATAGTTCCTCTTTCCTCCCTGTCCTCCTCCTGGTTCTCTTGGAGACTGCCCTTTTTCTTGGTTATCAGCTCATCTATTCCTGATGACTCTGCACCCCGATAATACTGTTGACCCCATTCATGAGTCTTCATCCTCTGGACATATGCTTGCTCTCTAGATATTCCTGCCTCTGTTGCTAACTTCCCCAAGAATCTAGTGTTTAAAATAATAGAACATTGGCTAATGATTTGATTTTAAGCTTCTTCAGTTTTTGCCTTTTCAGTTTGGAAGCGCTTCTATTGTCTTTAAGTTTTCTAACACGCCATCCTGGTTTTCTTTGCTTTTGCACATCATTCTCTATTTTTTTCATTTCTTCAATCTCCTCTCCTCTCCCTTATGTCTTTTAAAATAATCTGCATAATTGCTACCATCTCTATCTGTCTCTCTCTATCTCTCTGTTCATCTCTCTGTGTGTCTCAGTCTCTGTGTGTCTGTTTCTGTGTGTCTCTGTCTGTCTCTGGTTCTGGGAGTCAGGGCTAGAACTCCTCCTCTGGTCTTTGCCCTCTCAGGAGTGAACCTATGGCAAACACAAGAAGAGCTGACCGTGCTGTGACTATGTGATATTTGTGGATACGTATATAACAGAGAGAGAGGGCTTTAATACTTGTGACCACCACTTACATATTTCCCTTCTTCTACTAGACTGGTTTCCAGTTCTATTCACTCTACATTTAGCTGTGGTTCCTCCCATCGGTACATTTTAGGATGCTCTAGTGTACCGATGGACATCTCCAGAACAGGGCAGGGGCAGCATTGTTAGCTCACTCTCTGTGTCCTTCCTCTTCCTACAGCTGTTACGAACTTCCTGCTCTTCTCGTCGAAAACGGCTGTGCGTGGGATCCCAGTCACCCTCTCCACCCAGGAAGATGTCATGGTTCCCGTCACAGGGAGTCCTTCCTTCTTTGTTGGAATTGATTTTGATGCCCAACATAGTGCCATCTTCTACTCTGATATGTCAAAAGACATAATTTATACACAAAAAATTGATGGTACAGGTGAGGATTGTGTGTGTGTATGGAAGTATTTGATTTGTTTTCCCCAATACTAGCAATTACTCATTTGTTTTGCATACATATTCATATATGCATATGTATGCATATAAATGTAGGCGTTGCCCTCCTCTTCTCTATGCCTCTCCTTTGCTATAGCTCACACTGGCTTGGAACCTGTAAGAATGCCCCTGCCTCAGCCTCCTGAGTCCTGGGTTAATAGATATGAGCCATCCCATTCCCCGATACCTACCTCTCACTTACTTTTCCAGACAAATCATAATCAGAGTTGGCTTTACTTGTAAGTTTGTTGGAGATAGGGTCTTACTATGAAGACCCAGCTTGCCTTGATCTGTGTAGTATAACCCAGTCTGGCCTCAAACTCACAGCCATGCTCCTGCTTCAACTTCCTAAGGCTTGAGCCGCCACCCAGGCTCAGGCTGTGGTTTCTTTCTTTTCTTAACTTTCTTTCTTTTCTTTTCTTTTCTTTTTCTTTTCTTTCTTTTTTTTTTTTTTTTGGTGTTGTTGTTGTTTTGTGTTATTTTTTTTTTAAGAAAGTGCATTTTAATATTGACAAATGAGACTTCAAGTTCTTGGAGCCCCAAACTGCTGGTACTTTGTCCTCTCTGTCCTTCAGTCCCTGTCACTCACTCACTAGCTCCTGGCTGAGCTGTGACAGCCCCTGGCACTCTCCTCTCCCCTCTGCTCCCATTGGGACCTCCTAGCCTGCCACACATTGGCCTCATTACTGCCTCTGCTCCCGGTGCTTTAGTTTGCATCTTCCCCATTCATCGTCCTTAGAAAAGCTCAGCAGTCACCTCCGCACCATGGACAGTACCCACGGTGTTGAATGGATGCATGTAACATACCTGGTTCGTAGTGACTACTTAAGCAGCGTATTTCTGTATTATTAGCACAAGAGGCCACCTTTTATTTTTTATTAATTCATTTACTTTGAAATCCCCTCCTCCCCCTCGTTTAAATTTGTTTTCCCTTTTTTGAGACAGGGTCTCTCAGTGTGACAACTCTGGCCGTCCTGGAACTCTCTCTGTAGACCAGGCTTGCCCTAGGAACTCACAGAGATGCACTGTGCCACCAGGCCTGGCTACCCCCCCCCCCTTTTCCCCTTAAAACACACTGCAAAACAGAAGTGTGGTTGCTTACTCTCAGTGAGCTAGAGAGTAGGAAGCCACAACGTTTTCAGAGGGAAGGAGAGTCAGAGGGAAGGTGGCGTTTTTCTCAGGTAGCCAGCTCTTCTGGTTTCTTTGCAATTTTTGGCTTCCTGTGGCCGTACAAGACCGCTGAGAGT